>NC_041011.1:37373977-37699472 GCF_004193775.1 Glycine soja
TGTAAAATTTGGTTCAGATTCTAAATACATAGCAGTGGGATCAATGGACCGGAATCTTCGGATATTCGGCTTGCCTGGCGAAGATGCTCCTACTGAGTCATAAAATGCCTCAGTTGCACAAGCCAAAGTCTTGCTCTGGAGTAAACAGTTGCTACCCGCTATTGGTGCTTGGTCTAAATATCTATGATGAGATTGGAGAAGTTAATGAAGATAATGGTTTCTTTGATTATTCAGTCTCGCTCCTCACATACCCTGTTGTGTATGTGGGATGGAGCAAATGTACTTTTAAGGCTTTTGTGCAGCAACATTACCATGCCTTGATCATGGCTGCTAACCTTAATGACAGAAGCTGCAATATTTTCCGTAGTCATCCGTAGATAATTTTGTAACGTCAATTGTTTAATTAGTGAGATAACTGATTTGTCGGCCATTACTTACTATCGGAATTTTATATGGTTGTAACTATTCTTATTCGGGGTGTTTTGTTGATTTATTAGACATAATTAAAAAAAAGGGTAATAGACATCAACTTCTAGTAGACAGCTTGTGATAAACAATATTGAGAATTCCTTTTTCTTCTAGATATGACGTTTGTGATAGATTATAAAAACAAGCGATCCAACGAATGGGAAGGAATTGGCATATTTACCTTGTCCAACGTAAAGTATTTGTTGCTCGAAATTCGTAGTGGCAAAAGGGAATTGTTCAATAGTAAAATGCTTTAAATATGAAATAGTTTTATAAAACAAACGAGACCATAAATTTTTTTTATCAACAATCTTGCAATTACAATTTTTTTCTCTGTACCTGTCATCTTAATTTTGTGAGTGAAGATTGGTAAAACTTCTCATTATAAGCCATTGAAAATATTATATCAAACTAGATTTCGTATTGATGTAATGAGTATGGATTTTTACAATTATTATTTTATTCTTATGTTCTCATTCACAGTTTATCAATTGTTATTTAAATTAATGTTTTAAATAAATAATTATAATTTATTTGCAAAAATACTAAATTACTTATTTTGTATCTTAAAGTTTCACTTGTTATAACATAAGACATCAAATTTGTTATTTCATCAAATTATACTTCAAAATAGAAATTATATTTATATCTTTCAATGTTTGAAAGATTAAATATCATATATTGAGAACTAAATTGTTGGCCCACGACAACCCTAGAATGAATATTGAACCAAACTAACACTTTTATCTAGCATTACCCATATGGGTGTACTTTAGTCATATTCCAAAACATCTTGAGAAAATTGTACAACAAAATCATGTTTTCGTTATGCAATTGGGGTGAAAAAATTTAATGAAATCACATAATGAAAATATGGTTTGTTGTGTTTCTAAAATCAAAATATAACGGATTTGTATTTATGTCATTATTTTTAAAAATAAAAAAATAACGAAATTATGATTTTGTTATATTCGGGGTTTAGAAACACAATAGGGTTATATTTTTGTCGTGCACAAAAAAATGAAAAAAAAATTAAAGGGCTTATGGGTTTGAAGGAAAAATGTGAGGGAGAAGGGGAGAAAGACGTGTGAGAGGAAGGAGTTTGTGGCTCAAAGAAGAGAGAAATAAGAGAGAGAGGAGACAAAGTGAGAAACATTTAGAGGGAAGGGGAGATGGTGGGGGGGGGGGGGGGGGGGGGGTTGAGAAATGAAGGGAAGGGGAGGGGGGAGTTTGAGTGAGAAGGGGTGGGGAGAAGAAGGGTTGGGCGAATGGGGAAGGGAGAAGGGGGAGGGGAAGGGGAAGGGGTGGGAAGAAACTGCCTTAGGAGCAATTTTATCTTTTCACTATAAAAATGGTAGTGTCAATAAAAATTTAGGCGGTGAAAATAATAGTCTCCTTTTATTAGATGTGATGTCCAATAGTTTAAGTAAGCAGGGAAAGTAATTTAATCATTTTGCCTTTAAATAATTTTTTATTTATTAGATTTTTAAGAACTTCTAGCTCTCAAACTTTATTACTTTTTTGATGATTAATTTTCATACACAGAGGATTTATTTACTAATATTTTGTTGTTTAACTACAATTCACAAAGAGGATTTATAATCATTTTTTATACATAAGAATCAAACTCATTAAAAAGTTAACAACAACTCATGCACATTATTCAATCAACTAAGTTAGACTCCTTTGATACTTTGGTAGAATCTATTGACATTAGGGGCAAGTCTTAAGCACTTGTATAATCTAATAAGTTAACCAAACCAACCATTAAATAAGGAGGAGTGCTAGCAATATTTTTTTTAATATAAAAAAATCATTAAGAAAGGAAACAAACAGGCTACAAACGAAGGAAAACAATTTCAATAACATCAGCCATGAGACAAGATAACATATCAGTTGGACAAGAATCCAGTATAGCAAAAAAAGTGATGAAGCACTAAGTTTAGGAAGTTTGTCCGCACAAGGATAAGATTGAAAAGGTTCTTAAGTTGATGTGAGTGAAATCTGATTACACAATTTATTGAGATCTCATCATTTTCAACAATTTCAAGTACCTAAATTTCTTCTAGAACTAAAAATCTTTCAAAGTTTTCATATCCTCAATTGGGTTATCTTGCATTTTAGCTCATTTTCTTATTCGAGAATTTTTATATGTGGAACCAGGATGTCTACCAAGCTTCCTCTCACATAGTATTGCTTCTTGATGCAAATCCATTTTAAAGGTTACTTATTTATAATTTATTCTGGTAGCCATAAAGTCCTATATCGCTTAGAACTCGAGATTATGGGTCGTTTGTAAACAACCTTCCTTCTCAACCCACTAAATATAACAGTCCACCAATTACCTAAGTAGACAATACCTCGGATACAAGAACCCTAACAATGTCTACGGACTTTAGGTTAAAACATTGGTGCTAGAAGGAGGCCCTAGACAGCGCTTGCCCCTTAGCCTCGATTGAGAGCTTATTCTAGTATCCATAAAGTCTCACATCAATTAGGGGTCGAGGTCACGGGTGATGCAATCCTCCCTAGGAAGAGACCAGTCACCAGATTCATGAGCAAGAGGCTCTAAGATGATTGGGCTAGAGCTGCTGAAGAAGGTCCTAGGGTTCTCATGAACCTTATGGTAGATTTCTGAGCCCACGGGACAAGGTTGGGTCCACTTATCTTTGTACATATTAGATTAGGATTTCATTATTTTTGGGCCTTGTATTTAGGGCTCCATAATGTAGGTAGGGTACCCTAGAAATGTAGGATTTTTCAGTCCTTGTATTTTAGGGCACCTAGAATAGTTTTTGTATTATGGGTAGTTTTGTAATTTCACATGCATTAAGTAAATATTTGATGTGTGTGTTGGGAAATAAATTGAATTGAATTGGGAGAAGCCCAATCCAATTAAATTTTAGAGGGGGAGGTGAGCATTTGCTTGCTACACCCCATTACCACATCTTATAGTCACACTTTGTGCATGTCCTTCATGCTTTACATGCCTCATGACACCTAAGCACACTAAGTGGAAAATCTTGGACTTGATCTTGGATTAGTGGGCTGAACCATAGCTAAAATTCATTAATTATAATTTGTGAAATTTTGGCTCCACAAATTCAATTTCAAATTCAAGTGAATTTTGAATAGAAATTCAAAATTTCCTCCAATTTTATGTGACACTTAGGCTATAAATATAGGCCATGTGTGTGCATTTTTCAACTTTGATAATTTGAGAATTACACTTCAAAGTTCAGACCTCATTTGAGGCTCAAAATTTTGTGCTCCTTCTCTCCCTCTCCCTCCATTCATCTTCTCCTACCTTCAAGCTCTCATCCATGGCTTCCTATGGTGGTGAGCTTCTTCTTGACTCATCTTCTCCTAGAAGTGGTGTCTCCAATCATCTTTCTTCCTTCTCCATTCCGCTGCCATTCATCTTCAAGATGAAAAGGACTACATTGATGAAGAAGATCTAAGGCCTACAAGCTCCACATGGAACTACATCATGTGGTATCAAGAGCATCTTCGTCTAGGCGATGTTCTTTTGCTTCGTCTATCTTTTTGTTTGGTCAATTCACTTTAATTCCTTGTTCTTCATCTTATTCTCCATGTATATCCTCCATTGTATTGTGATTTGGTTCTATTTAGAATAAATTCAAAAAAAAAATAAAAAATAAACTGATTAAATCTTAGATCTACACTTGTTCTTGCATTTCTATGGTTCAAATTTTATAGATATACTCTTGAATCATGTTTTTGTGTTGATTTTAGGTTCTATCATTTTTAAGTCATAATATTCTTGTGTTGAAACTTTAGATCTAAAAGTTCTTCCAAAATATTGTTTACAAAAAAAACACAAAAATCTAAGTGTAAATCACTTCATCCATGTTGTCTTAGAAACATGTTTAGTCATAATAATTGTAACATTATGTTCTAAATTTGTGTTGAATTTTGATTTTGTTGATTGAATTCTAGATACATTTTCTCATGTATTCTTTTCATTCTTAGCCTATCTTTTGAATTTTGAGTCTAATTCATGCATGTTATTTAGTTCATAACATGTTCTAAATCAATCTAGAAGTAGTCTTGTTGTTGAACTTGTTTTTTTTGTTTTCTAAGTTTCCTACATGATGCCTATGAAGAAGTTGAGTTGTGGTGCTGAGTTGTGGCTGGATTTGTGAATCAAAATAAGTCTTAAGATATCTTGAATTGTGTTATTCAAGAGAATTTATCATAAGCAAACACAAATTGTAACTATCCAAGTTTTAACCAACATAAACACTACTCTTGATTTCTAGGTTGAAATTGTTGGTGCTGGCAGCTTGAACATATGAACTTGTAAAAATTATTGGGAATTGGTCACTACGAATTTTGAGCTGAAATTTTTACTGCATTTTATAGACATCTGAAAAAAAATTATAAAAAAAATAACAAGTGATTTGGAGAAACGAAAAAAATAATAAAAATCATACACGTTGGCAGGAAAATCAGTGTCCAGAAAAAAAAAAGTGAAATGGAAGTGTCCTTGTTGTTTGGTTCAAAATTTGTTCTATAATTGATGCCTATTTTATACCAATATTAGTTATGAAATTTCAATTGAAAAGTAGTGTGAAAACAAGTGCCAAAGCTAGAGGTTTCTTGAGTTTTTTTTTTTAGTTTTTCTACTTTACTCTAGAACCATTCTAGGTTTCTCTGAGTCCTAACTTGCTTTTATGTGCTTTTCATTGCTTTAATTGTTGAATAATCCTTGAAAATTTGTCTTGTTAAAACTATATTGGTTTAGCTTTCATTTCATTTTTTTGGTCTTTGGTTATTGCTTGTCTCTTTGTTTCCTTGTTTGTGAGTTGCCATATAGGGAATTGGAAATGAGGATTGGTGTTATCCTTTGAAGAATTTGAGTCAAGAAGCAAGGGGCCAACCACCTTAAGAGCTATTGGACTAAGAATCACTCCAAATTGAGTGAATCACCAAAGAGAGAACAACCACCAAAATTGAGGACCGTTTTGTAATTTTGTAATTGGTGATTTACTTACCTTTATTGCTTTCAGGTTTTGTAACAAAAAGGCCTTTCATTGGAAGTGTGTTGGGAGCCTCCAATAGGTTATCAAACTTCCATTGTGTGTAATAATTTTAGGCAATTTTCCCTTAGGATAGTGAGTGTTTTGTTGGGAACCTTAAATGTGGTCATCCAAACACTCCTAGGATCCGCCTAGTTTATATTTCTTGCACTTTAATTTCTTGCTTACTTTCATAGCTTATTTTATTTACTAGTCACGCCTAGTTTATCTTCTAATTACATAATACTTTCTTCTTGCTTATCACGCTTATCTTGAGTTCTTTTGAATCCTAGCTTTTACCTTTTACAAATCCCTAACAAGAAAGAATCACAATTTAGGAACCAACATGAGTCATCATTCATCTTGTGTTAATGGTGAGGGTACTAGTCATAAGGATCCTCTATCTAGAATCTTAGATGAGTTGAGTTCCCTCAAGTTATGGAAATAAAAACTAGAAAGAAAAGAAAAAGGAAAAGAGAGGGTAGAAATGAATCAAGATGAGAGAGAACAAATAAGAGAGGAAGAAAGAAGAAAAATAATGAAAGAGTTAAAAGAAAAATATGCCTCTTATAATAGTCACGGCTCTTGCAAGAGCCTAAGTGAAGAACTTAGTAACTATTATGAGGAAGACATATGTCACATCCTAGACCTCACTCCCATAAGAAAGAAAAGGAAAGAAAGCCTCAAGAGACTAATATTAACCTCTCATACTTCAATGGAAAGGACAATGTAAAGACTTATTTAGATTAAGAAATGAAGGTTGAACAACTCTTTGCTTGCCATAATACAAGTGAGGAAAATAAGGTTCCTTTGGCTACCCTTAGTTTCCAAGGGTATGCCTTCTATTGGTGGACTTCCCTAGTTAGGAAAAGAAGGATTCATGGGGATCCTCCAGTAGAGTATTGGAATGACTTGAAAAGTGCCCTTAGGAAGAGGCACATCCCCTCCTACTATGAAAGGGAGCTTATGGACAAGCTCCAAAGGCTTAGACAAGGGATTATGAGTGTTGAAGAGTATAGACAACAAATGGAACTACTCCTTTTGAGAGCTGGGCTTAGGGAGGAGAAAAGAACAAGCATTGCTAGGTTTCTTATTGGACTTAATATGGAAGTGAGGGACAAGGTTGAGCTGCTTCCTTATAGGGACCTAGATGACCTAGTCCAACTTTGCATATGGGTAGAGCAACAACTTAAAAGGAAACCTACTTCAAAATCTTATGGCTCTCACTTTTATTCAAAGAAAGACCAAGGTCAAGGCATCTTAGGGGTTGCACCTTCTAAGCCCAAAAATGATAAGAGGAAGACAATAGAAAAGCAACCCCCTAAGGCTAGTATGCAAGAGAAGACTAGCTCTATAAAGTGCTTTAAATGTCTTGGAAGAAGACACATTGTTTCTCAATGCCCCACCAAGAAAATCATGATTATGAGGGGCCAAGACATTTATAGTAGCCAAGATGAGGTTACTACTTCGCCTTCCTCCAGTGAAAGTGAAGAAGCAAAAGGGGAAGAATCTAGTGAAAAAATCTACCCCTAAGAAGAAGGGGACCTTCTAATGGTCAGAAGACTTTTAAGAGGTCAATCTTGTGACTTGACCCAATCTCAAAGAGAGAATATTTTTCACACAAGGTGTAAAAATTTTTATAACACAAACTATCTCATTGTAGATAGTGGTTCATGTTGCAATTGTTGCAGCACAAGATTAGTCTCTAAGTTGATCCTTGTTATCACTTCCCATCCAAAGTCATACAAACTTCAATGGCTCAATGAGCAAGGGGAGATGATAGTCAATCAACAAGTGAAAGTGCCCTTCTCCATTGAAACATATAAGGATGAAGTGATTTGTGATGTAGTTCCTATGGAGGTAGGACACCTTCTCTTAGGCAGGCCATGGCAATATGATAGGGAAATAATCTATAATGGCTTAACTAATGAGATAACCTTCACCCACCTTGGAAAAAAGTTTGTGTTGCATCCTCAAACACCTTCACAAGTGGCCAAAGATCAACTAAATATGAAAAATAAGAGGGATGAAGAAGAAAAACTAGAAAAACAAAAGAAAAGAAGGATAATAAGACCTTGTCTTCAAATGCCAATGGGAAGGAAAAAGAGGAAAAAAAGGAAAAAGATTCCTCCAAGAATATTGTTAAAAAGGAAATTCATTTTGCAACAAAAGGTGATATCAAAAGAGAACTCATTCTTAAACAATCATTCTACCTTCTCCTATCAAGGGAAACCTCCCTTAGCACTGCCACAATTCCTACATTTGAGACCTTACCCCCAAAGGTCCAAGAACTCTTATATGAATTTGGTGATATATTTCCTAAAGAGATACCCCCTAGGCTACCTCCTCTTAGGGGAATAGAACACCAAATAGACTTAGTCCCACGAGCAAGCCTTCTTAATAGGCTAGCCTATAGGATTAACGCTCAGGAGACTAAGGAGATAGAGTCTGAGGTTAAAGAATTGTTGGAGAAGGGCTGGGTCCAAGAGAGCCTAAGCCCTTGTGCTGTGCCAGTGTTGTTGATGCTGAAAAAGGATGGTAAGTGGAGAATGTGTACAGATTGCAGGGCTATCAACAACATTACTATAAAGTATAGGCACCCTATTCCTAGACTTGATGATTTGCTTGATGAGTTGCATGGTACCAACACCTTTTCAAAAATTGATCTTACAAGTGGTTATCACTAAATCAGGATGAAAGGGGGTGATGAGTGGAAAACAACTTTCAAGATCAAGTTTGGTTTGTATGAATGGCTAGTGATGCCTTTTAGGCTCACTAAGGCACCAAGCACCTTTATCGGGCTTATGCATCATGTCTTAAAGGATTTCATAGGTAGATTTGTAGTTTTTTATTTTCATGATATTTTAGTGTATAGTAGGAGCCTAGATGATCACTTAGGACATCTCATGCAAGTTCTTTCAGTCCTTAGGAAAAACACCCTCTATGAAAATATAGAGAAATGTACCTTTTGTGTACATGATATAGTTTTCTTAGGGTTTGTAGTTGGTAGAAATGGTGTCCAAGTGGATCCTGAGAAAATCAAGGCCATCCAAGAATGGCCCACCCCAAAAAGTGTGGGAGATATTAGGAGCTTCCATGGGTTAGCAAGCTTCTACAGAAGGTTCATTCCTAATTTCTCTACAATTGTCTCACCTCTCAATGAGTTGGTGAAGAAGAATGTGGCATTTACTTGGGGTGAAAGATAAGAGCAAGCCTTTTCTTTGCTCAAAGAAAAGCTCACCAAGGCACCTGTTCTAGCTCTTCTTGACTTTCTAAAACTTTTGAGCTAGAATATGATGCCTCTGGAGTGAGAGTTGGAGCTGTATTGTTACAAGGTGGGCACCCTATTGCTTGTTTTAGTGAAAAACTTCATGGTTCCATTTTCAACTACCCCACCTATGATAAAGAGCTTTATGCCTTAATAAGAGACCTCCAAACTTGGGAACATTACCTTTTTTCCAAGGAATTTGTCATTCATAGTGATCATGAATCACTTAAGTACATTAGAGGGAAAAGAAAGTCAAACAAAAGGCATGAAAAATGGGTAGAGTACCTAGAACAATTTTCATATGTTATCAAATACAAAAAAGGAAAAACAAATGTGGTAGTTGATGCCCTCTCTAGGAGACACACATTGTTTTGCTCCCTAGGAGCTCAAATTTTAGGATTTGATAACATTAGGGACTTGTATACTTTAGATGAACATTTCTCTCCCCTTTATGAGAGTTGTGGGCAAAAGGCCCAAGAGGGATTCTATTTGACTGAGGGGTATTTGTTCAAAGAGGGAAAACTTTGCATACCCCAAGGATCCATCAGGAAATTACTTGTGAAAGAGATCCATGAGGGTGGACTCATGGGCCACTTTGGGATAGGCAAGACCCTTGTCTTACTCAAAGAAAAGTTCTATTGGCCATATATGAAGAAATATTTCCATAAGCATTGCACTAGGTGTGTGGCTTGTTTACAAGCCAAGTCTAGGGTGATGCCTCATGGGCTATACACACCCTTATCCATCCCATCTGCACCTTGGGTAGACATTAGTATGGACTTTGTCCTTGGGCTTCTTAGAACCCATAGAGGTGTAGACTCTATCTTTGTGGTGGTGGATAGGTTTAGCAAGATAGCACACTTTATACCATGCCACAAGGTGGATGATGCTTTCCACATCTCAAAACTCTTATTCAGGAAAGTTGTGAGACTCCATGATTTGCCTAGGACCATTGTGTCAGATAGAGATGCTAAGTTCCTTAGCCACTTCTAGAAAACCTTATGGGCTAAGCTAGGAACTAAGCTTCTTTTCTCTACCACTTGTCATCCACAAACTGATGGGCAAATAGAGGTAGTGAATAAGTCTTTATCCATCCTTTTAAGGGCTCTTCTGAAAGGCAACCATAAGTCTTGTGATGAGTATCTTCCTCATGTAAAATTTTTCTACAACATAAGGGTTCATAGAACCACCAAGCAATCCCCTTTTGAGGTTGTCTATGGGTTCAATCCATTAACACCCTTAGACCTCATTCCCCTTCCACTTGACGCTTCTTTTATACATAAAGAAAGGGAATCTAGGTCAGAGTTTGTAAAGAAGTTGCATGAGAGGATTAATGTGGAAGCAAAGCTTTCCAAGTTTATTTTGATGATGCCAAAGACTCAAGTCAAGAATCAAGAGTCAAGCAAGTATCAAGAATCAAAGAGTCGTTCAATCAAGAATCAAGATTAAAGTGAAGATTCAAGAGAAGACTCAAGATATACAAGAACTTCAAGGAAAAACATCAAGATAAGTATAAAATGATTTTTTTTAAAAGAAAAGATTGAATAACACAATTTTGCTCAAGATAATTTTTCAAATAAAAATATTTTACCAAGGGTTTTACTCTCTGGTAATCGATTACCAGAAGGCAGTAATCGATTACCAGTAGCCAACATTCTTTTCAAACTGATTTACAAAGCAGTAATTGATTACCAATGTTTTAAAACGTTAGATTTCAAATTTCAAAAGTCACAACTTGTGATAAAACATTTTCAAACTTGTGTAATCGATTACACAACATTTGTAATCGATTACCAGTGTTTCTAAACATTTTGATTTTTAAATTTAAACATGAAGAGTCACATCTATTGATGTGTAATCGATTACACTATGATGGTAATCGATTACCAGTGACTTATTTTGAAAAATAAATTACCAAAAGTCACAATTCTAAAAGTGACTAGTTTCTGAAGATTTTTAAAGAGTCACAACTTTTAAAGTGACTAGTTTTCAAAAAGAGTCACAACTTTTAAAGTGTCTAGTTTTCAAAAGAGTCACAACTTTTAAAGTGACTAGTTTTAAAGAAATTGGCAAGAGTCACAAACTTTAACTTGAGTCATCAAATGACTATAAATATGTGACCATGGCATGAATTTTTATAAGATTACTTTCATTCTAAAACAAATTTCTTTCATTCATTCAAAGCATTCTTCTAAGAGTTTTTGTTCAATACTTTCTTTATTCAAGAAAAGTTAATTGGCCAAAAACTTGTGCTATTCTTCTTCTTCATTCCTTCTCCCTCTTGCCAAAAGAATTCAAAGAACTAATCGTCTGAGAATTCTTTTGATTCTTTCATTCTCCCTCTTGCCAAAAGAATTCAAAGAAGTAATCATCTGAGAATTCTTTTGATTCTTTCCTTCTCCCTCTTGTCAAAAGAATTCAAAGAACTAACCGTTTGAGAATTCTTTTGATTCCCCAAACAAAGAATTCAAAGAACTAACCTTATGAGAATTCTTTGCCCAAACACTGAATTCAAAGAACTAACCTTATGAGAATTCTTTGCCCAAACACTGAATTCAAAGAACTAACCGTATGAGAATTCTGTGTAAGAAGCAGGTAGCTTCTTGGTTGTAAGAGTGAACACAAGGGAGGGTACATCCTTTGTGGTTCGCTTCAAGTAGAGGGCACATCTACTTGGTTGTTCAAAGAGAACAAGGGAGGGTACATCCTTTATGGCTCTTTGCTTGTAAAGGATTTTACAAGGATATTGGAAATCTCAAGAACCGTGGGTTGCTTGGGGACTGGATGTAGGCACGGGTCGTTGCCGAACCAGTATAAATCTTGTGTTTGCTTTCTTCTTCCCTACACTCTTTACTTTTCCGCTGTGTATTTTTTATTTCCGCTTTACTTTTGTCTAAGTTATTGTTTCTATTCTTTACTTTCTCATAACTTAGTAGTAAAGCCTAATTGAATCTAGTAACATTAAGAAGGATAAATTTTTAATTAGTCAAGACACGTTCATAATTAATTCAACCCCCCCTTCTTAATTATTTCGAGGCCACTTGATCCAACAGTTAAGCACCAAATAGAGAACCAAACAAAGGTGTATTCAACCAAAGGCAATAGAGGAAGAAAAAAACTAGTTCTTAATGAGGGGGACTCGGTTTGGCTACATCTTAGGAAGGATAAATTCCCTACAAAAGGAAATCCAAGCTTAGCCCTAGAGGCAATGGACCTTTTCGGGTCTCGAAGAGGATCAATAACAATGCTTATAGGTTGGACCTCCCAGAAGAGTATGGAGTCAGCACCACTTTTAACATTTCTGATTTAATTCCTTTTGCAGGTGGAGCTGATATTGAGGAAGAAGAACCAACAGATTTAAGGTCAAATCCTCTTCAAGGGGGGAGGGGATGATGCAATCCTCCCAAGGAAGGGCCCAGTCACCCGAGTCATGAGCAAGAGGCTCCAAGAGGATTGGGCTAGAGCTGCTGGAGATTGCCCTATGTAGAAGCAAGCTTCATGATGATGAATCAAGTAATTTTGATAATGACAAAAAGCCCAAAAGAATGATTTCAAGATTGACTCAACAAGTTCAAGATCAAGATTAATTTGAAGATTTAAGAAAAGACATCAAGAAGATTCAAGAGAAGAAATCAAGAAGCAACAAGTCAAGACTTCACAAGGGAAGTATTGAAAAAGATTTTTCAAAAACCAAACATAGCACAATTTTGTTTTACAAAAAGAGTTTTCTCAAAATTTTTCTAAGTTACCAGAGTATTTACTCTCTGGTAATCGATTACCAATTTCCTGTAATCGATTACCAGTGATAGAATTTGATTTCAAAAAGTTTTTAACATAATTTGCAACGTTCCAAATGATTTTTAAATGGTGTAATCGATTACAATATATTGGTAATCGGTTACCAGTGTATCTGAACGTTGAAATTCAAATTCAATTGTGAAGAGTCACATCTTTTCATAAAATGCATTGTGTAATCGATTACATGATTATGGTAATCGATTATCAGTGACAATTATTGAATAAAAGTCAAGAGATGTAACTCTTGACATGATTTTCTCAAGGTTATAACTCTTCCAATGGTTTTCTTGACCAGACATGAAGAGTCTATAAAAGCAAGACCTTGACTTGCATTCAAAGAACTTCTTGAACAACTTTTGAGAAATCTTGAAACCTTTGCTACTCATCTTTCTTCTTCTTCTTCCTCATTTGCCAAAAAGCTTTCTAAGTTTTCTGGTTTCCAAACCTTGTTCTTCTGCAAGTGAAAATTCTGCAGAAAACAAAAGTGTGCTATATCTTTTCATTCTCTTCTCTCTTTGCCAAAAAGAATTCAACAAGGACTAATCGCTTGAATTCTTTTTGTGTCTCTTTTCTCCCTTTTCCAAAAGAACAAGCGACTAATCGCCTGAATTCTTTTGTGTCTCTCTTCTTCCTTTCCAAGAGAATTCAAAGGACCCTGTCTGAGAATTCTTTTGATTCTTCCCTTTCCCTTAAACAAAAGATTTCAAAGGACTAACCGCATGAGATATCTTTTGTTTCCCCTTACAAAGATTCAAAGGACTAACTGCCTGAGAATCATTTGTCTTAACACATTGGAGGATACATCCTTTGTAGTACAAGTATAAGGTACATCTACTTGGGTTGTTGTAACTGAGAACAAGATATGGTACATCTCTTGTGGATCAGTTCAAGTGGAGGGTACATCCACTTGGTTGTTCAAAGAGAACAAGGGAGGGTACATCCCTTGTGGATCTTTGCTTGTAAAGGATTTTACAAGGTTGAAAGAAATCTTAAGAACCAGTGGTTGCTTGGGGATTGGATGTTGGCACAGGTTGTTGCTGAACTAGTATAAAATTCTTGTGTTTGTCTTCTTCTTCACTACAAATTTTATTTCCGCTGTGTACTTTACTTTTGTTTAAGTTACATAACTTAGTAGTAAAGCCTAATTGAATCTAGTAACATTAAGAAGGATAAGTTTTTAATTAGTCAAGGCACATTAATAATTAATTCAACCCCCCCTTCTTAAATATTTCGAGGCCACTTAATCCAACAAGTGGTATCAGAGCAGGTATCTTGTAGAAAGTTTAACCACTTCAAGATTCATGGCCTCTTCAAATTCTCTGTTTCCTGAAGGAAATTTCATCCATAGGCCACCTATCTTTAATGGTGAGGGTTACCACTATTGGAAAACCCGAATGCAAATCTTTATTGAAGCCATAGATTTAAACATTTGGGAAGCAATAGAAATAGGACCTTACATACCCACCATAGTAGATGCAAACACTAGTACAACAATACAAAAACCTAGAGATAAGTGGACTGAAGAGGATAGAAGAAGAATCTAATATAATCTTAAAGCCAAAAACATCATCACTTCAGCCCTAGGAATAGATGAGTATTTCAGGGTGTCAAACTGTTCAAATGCAAAGGAGATGTGGGATACTCTCCAACTTACACATGAAGGCACCATTGATGTGAAAAGATCTAGAGTCAACACCCTTACACATGAATATGAATTGTTTAGGATGAACCCTAATGAAAACATCCAAAGTATGCAGAAAAGATTCACATACATAGTCAACCATCTTGCCTCCTTAGGAAAAATCTTCCCTAATGAAGATTTAATCAATAAAGTTTTAAGATGTTTAAGTAGGGAATGACAACCCAAGGTAACTGCCATTTCTGAAAGTAAAGATCTTTCCTCTATATCTCTTGCCACTTTGTTTGGCAAATTGCAGGAACATGAAATGGAACTTCAACGACTTAATCAAAATGAAGAAACTGTCAAAAAGAAAAGAAGCATAGCACTTAAAGCCTCCTCATCAATGCAAGAGGAAAATGAAGTTGAAGAATCAGAAGATGAAGAAGACTTCTCACTTTTTGTGAAGAAGTTTCAAAAATTTGTCAAGAAGAGAAGAATCGAGAGGCGTCAAAACTTCAACAATGGAAAAAGATCTCAAGAAGATTTAAGGTCAAATCCTCTTCAAGGGGGGAGGGGATGATGCAATCCTCCCAAGGAAGGGCCCAGTCACCAGAGTCATAAGCAAGAGGCTCCAAGAGGATTGGGCTAGAGCTGCTGGAGATTGCCCTATGTAGAAGCAAGCTTCATGATGATGAATCAAGTAGTTTTGATAATGACAAAAGGCCCAAAAGAATGATTTCAAGATTGACTCAACAAGTTCAAGATCAAGATTAATTTGAAGATTCAAGAAAAGACATCAAGAAGATTCAAGATTCAAGAGAAGAAATCAAGAAGCAAAAAGTCAAGACTTCACAAGGGAAGTATTGAAAAGGATTTTTCAAAAATCAAACATAGCACAATTTTGTTTTACAAAAAGAGTTTTCTCAAAAAAATTTCTAAGTTACCAGGGTCTTTACTCTCGGGTAATCGATTACCAATTTCCTGTAATCAATTACCAGTGATAGAATTTGATTTCAAAATGTTTTTAACTTAATTTGCAACGTTCCAAATGATTTTTAAATGGTGTAATCGATTACAATATATTGGTAATCGATTACCAGTGAGAATCCTTTGTCTTAACACATTAGAGGATACATCCTTTGTGGTACAAGTAGAGGGTACATCTACTTGGGTTGTTGTAACTGAGAACAAGAGAGGGTACATCTCTTGTGGATCAGTTCAAGTGGAGGGTACATCCACTTGGTTGTTCAAAGAGAAAAAGGGAGGGTACATCCCTTGTGGATCTTTGCTTGTAAAGGATTTTACAAGGTTGAAAGAAATCTTAAGAACCGGTGGTTGCTTGGGGATTGGATGTAGGCACGGGTTGTTGCTGAATCAGTATAAAATTCTTGTGTTTGTCTTCTTCTTCCCTACACTTTTAATTTCCGCTCTGTACTTTACTTTTACGTTTTACTTTTGTTTAAGTTACATAACTTAGTAGTAAAGCCTAATTGAATCTAATAACATTAAGAAGGATAAGTTTTTAATTAGTCAAGACACATTAATAATTTATTCAATCCCCCCTTCTTAATTATTCCGAGGCCACTTGATCCAACACCCTAGGGTTCTCATGAACCTCAGGGTAAATTTCTGAGCCCATGGGTCAAGGTTGGGTCCACTTATCTTTGTACATATTAGATTAAAATTTAATTATTTTTGGGCCTTGTATTTAGGGCTCGATAATATAGGTAGGGTACCCTAGAAATGTAGAATTTTTCAGCCCTTGTATTTTAGGGCACCTAGACTAGTTTTTGTGTTAGGGGTAGTTTTGTAATTTCACATGCATTAAGTGAATATTTGATGTGTGTGTTGGGAAATAAATTTAATTGAATTGGGAGAAGCCCAATCCAATTAAATTTTAGAGGGGGAGGTGAGCATTTGCTTGCTACACCCCATTGTCACATCATTTAGTCACACTTTGTGTATGTCCTTCATGCTTTACATGTCTCATGACACCTAAGCACACTTAGTGGAAAATCTTGGACTTGATCTTGGATTAGTGGGCTGAACCATAGCTAAAATTCACTAATCATAATTAGTGAAATTTTGGCTCCACAAATTCAATTTCAAATTCAAGTGAAATTTGAATAGAAATTCAAATTTCCCTATAATTTTGTGTGACACTTAGATTATAAATAGAGGTCATGCGTGTGCATTTTTCAACTTTGACCATTTGAGAATTTCACTTCAAAGTTCAGACCTCATTTGAGGCACAAATTTTCGTGCTCCTTCTCTCCCTCTCCCTTTACTCATCTTCTCCTACCTTCAAGTTTTTATCCATGACTTCCTATGGTAGTGAGCTTCTTCTTGACTCATCTTCTCCTTGAAGTGACATCTCTAGTCATCTTTCTTCCTTCTCCATTCCGCTGTCATTCATCTTCAAGAAGAGAAGGACTCCAATGATGAAGAAGATCAAAGACCTACAAGCTCCACATGAAGAAGATCAACGGATAATAAAATTGTGACGGTCCATCAAGTACCAAGTACCTAAGCAGACAATACATCAAATACAAGTACTCTAACAATGCATGCGGACTGGAGGTCATAACATAGTTGTATGATAACATTGTGCTGATTATATTTTCTTATAATCTTCATAAAACATATATATATATATATATATATATATATATATATATATATATATATATATATATATATATATATATATATATAGATAGATAGATAGAGAGAGAGAGAGAGAGAGAGAGAGAGAGAGAGAGAGAGAGAGAGAGAGAGAGAGAGAAAGAGAGAGGAAAGAAGGATTGGGTTATTCTTGTAACTCTTTTAAAGTTACTCCTCATTCTCATTATTCTTTTTTTGAAATTTAACGATTGTAATGAGTAGTTAATCTTAACCATTAAATTTAAAAAAAAAATGAATGATAAGATCATAACCTTTAAAAGAATTACTTTTTGGAGTTACTTTAAAATAAATGGTTTCAAATACAAAAAGCATTTAATGCATGTTTCAAATAGGTTGAGGTCTGTCATACCCTAATTTCGTTCGGGGACTATTGATTGATGGCATGCAACCTTTGATTGACCGCTTCGAGGTACTTGGCACCCTTTGTTGCACAATATGTGAAGTCCCGAGACGTGCCGGAAATCAAAAGGAAGTGTTGTTACGCAATCCGTGAAATTTCGTAACGTGCCGAAAATCAAAAGGAAGTATTGTTACGCAATCCAGGAGTTTCTGTAACTCTTCGAAAGCTAAAAAAGGAGTAATTATATGATCCGTAAGGTTCCGTAACCTTACGAAAAGAAAAAGAATATCATTACGAAATTCGCAAAGTTTCGTAACGTTACGGAAAAAGAATCACAAAAAAGAAAAGCAAATGGTGGTGTATTTAGTAAAATGGGGGTGCAAATAGTAATTTTCGAATCTGGGCCCTTCTAGAGGTTTCCCCCGTTTTGTTAAAAAATGGGCTTCCGGGGCTTCCGGGACACCCGTAATGCTTCCGTAAAATTCACATAACTCTAAATAAGCATATTTCATTTAATATGGGTGAGAAGGAAGAGAAAAAAAAAAAAAGAAAATCAAGTCCTATAGGCTTCCGTAACTTTTCCGTAAATTATGAAAAAAGGGGGTGAACTTATCAAAAATGGGGGGATGCAAATAGCAATTTTGAAATTTTGAAATTGGGCCTTCCAAGTATTTTCGAAGCTGGATTGCTTCTGGAGGAAGCAACCCAGCTCGCCTGGGCGAGCTGGGCGGCAACCTCCTCCCCATTTTTTCCTATAAATAGGCAGAAGGGGGCTGTTCAAAGGGTCCCAGATCCCCCTGGTGATGTATTTCAGCTGTTTTGGGTGAAAGAAATTATTTCCGTGAAGAAAATCCAAGCCGAGGTGCTTCCGTAACGCTTCCGAGATGTTTCCGTAAGCAAATCTGTGAAGGTTTTCCTCCGTTATTCACCGTTCTTCATCCGTTCTTCGTTCTTCAACGGGTAAGTTTCCAAATCCGAGACTTTTAATTCATTTCTTGTTTCTTGGCTTTCATTTTTATTTCGTTCAATTTCGGTTTCTTTTCTTCCATTTTTGACGAGCTTTAACCGATCGTTTAAGCCGTTTTCTCGCCTAATCAAAAAATAAAATAAATTTCCACCGATCATTTGAATTGTAATATCCGTTAATTTCTGTTAAAATGAAATCCGACCGTTCGGTCATGCCGTAACCACGTTGGAAACCAAAAAGAGGTAAAATAATAATATAATAATAAAAAAATACCTTTTAGTAAAATAAAGCGAAAAAATCAATCGGACGTTTCTCTTTGAGATTTCTCTTTCTTAATTGAATTGACCAATAACTAAAGTGAAACTAAGGCTAAAATCAACCCGCAAAATCAAGCTCGTCCACGAAAAATCACTAAAAAAGGGATTTGAAAAGTTCAATATCTCAGTTTTTCTTACCAAGTAAATGGATCATTTTTAAGGTCCAACGCCTTAAAATGATCACCTTCCAAGTAAAAAGATTCGCTTGATTCACCCTCAAAAGAACTACGCAGGTCTGATTTCCTCTTCGATGGAGGGTACGTAGGAGCAAAAGCCTCGCTTTTGTCGACCTCAAAAAATAAATAAGAAATAAAAGTTTAGATACACAATTTCACACAATTCTAAATTAAGGTTGTTGTCCTTTGGGACAAACGTGAGAGGTGCTAATACCTTCCTCAAGCGTAAATACAACTCCCGAACTTGGAATATTTTTTATGGCCGGTTTCCTTCGATTTTTCCGACGTTTTCCACAAATAAACGTTGGTGGCGACTCCGCGCATTTTCCTCCTTTGGAAAACGGACCCGTGAACTTCGCCTCGCGCGCCCGCAAAAGTACATGTTACGACAAAGGTCCAATCCATATATTGGACTATCTTGACCTAAAGTATCGCATATTGAAAGTATCGACTGATGTAAATGCTAACGCTCAAGCACAAGAAGTCCAAGTGTGGTCAAGCTCATCATATAAATTCAATGAAAGTTAAGGGAGTTTCAATTCACACTTCCCATTATTACTAATACACTCCCCTTTGCAATTCTTTTCCCCAAAATATCTTGATTTACATATGATTTTGCACTCCCCATTTTGAAGTGACAACTTCCCCAAATAACTAACTAGCAAAAACCATCGATTGAGACCAGCTTCTAACCACCACCTCCTCAATTTAATTTGTCTTCTGGAACAAAACATTTCCAACTTTGCATTGGTCAACCAAAACTAACCAAAGAAGCTCCAATTGCAACAAACCAATGAAACATGTGAATCAGAGTGGAAGTAAACAAAAAAAAAAAGCAGAATAGCAAACCATGACATTGCACATGCATTGAAAGCTCACACAAGAACTAAATTTCTCCAAACAAAACAATGATTATCATAATGAAACCACTGTCACATATTAATTTGAAATTTAAAATAAAAAAATAAATACAAGAAACTCCATACACCAGCCTCCAATCCACAAAATTTTAATAAGGTTGTTGAAATTATTTTTAACGGAAATAGATAAAGGTGACATTCTGTTAAAATTTCTACAAACCGGATATATAATAAATTTGATTGGATGGTTAAAAAATAAAGAAAAAAAATTCACAAATTAATTCACATGCTAACAAACTAACGATTAATATTTCATCAATAAAAAAATCCCCAAACAACATCATTGTGCTGCCACAAGGGAGTCGTTAAAAGTGTGGCATAACAAGTAGACAAAGAGAACCCTAATTTGTATTTTCTTAGTGATGATGTGCATGGTACCATTTTTCCACATTTATTCGTTCATCTCGATTTTGTGGTTCTCGTTGGTTAACAAATAGGGGAAGCTGCATCCTTCACCAACGATTGAAGAGGCCGAAAGAAGGGGTCGTGCAAAGTTGCTCATGAAGATTAATTCCTAGATTTAGGATATTTTGGGAAAAAGAGTTATAAAAGGGAGTGTTCTAGTAATTAAGAGAAGTGGAATTAGCAACTCCCAAAATTAATATCGGATTTATCAATTTTAAAATTCCTTTCTAAAACTAATCATCTGACCAACTATTTTTATTACGAGTATTCATAAACCCATTCAATTTAATGTGAATCGAAAAATCCAATCCAAAAAAATGGAAAAGATTAAAAAAATTGAAAAACTAAAATTATTTATTAGATCCAATTTGATTTTAGAAATCAATTCAAACCGAACTTATACATATTTATATATTTTTATTCATAAATTTATAATTTTACTCATTTCTATTTTTATTTCTTATATATTTATAAAAGTGTCATATAACTTATTCATGAAAAAATATATTTAATTAACGATATTTTTACTAATTGTTTAAGTTAATAAATATTCTATTATTAGTTAGATAATACATATAAATAAAATATTTTATATATGAAATTATTTGTTATTATATATCTTACCTTTTATTTAGTATTTAAAAAAATTAAAAATAAGATTAAAACCAAAATTCTGCTTTAAATTGGATTGAATTAAGAGTTTAAACTATAGGGATTAGATGATATATTAACAAAATCAAAATAATTAAATCAGATAGCTTTTTTCTCCAAAATGGATTCAATCCAATCCACCAACATCTCTAATTTTTTACTAATACCACCCATTATTCTATTTCTCATGAAATGTGGATTTTCAAAAGGCCCAGTTTTCTTTGCCATAAAAACATTTTTATGATGAAGTTCAATATCACTACCGGAATGGTATAAAAAGGAACCCATCTAAACCATGAGTGGAATACAACTAAATATAATGATTTGTGATGACACAATACATAAAAAAACAAATGGAGAAGCTATAATCACACTTCAGTCTTCAAGCACATGTGGAATTAACGACTAAAAACGTGGCATAATTCAAATCTACCATACAACATATTAGAAATAGGTTCATTTTCCATGTCTAAATGACTAATTTAAGACATACACATTTGTTAGGAAAGCCTCGTATGTTCTGGCATTTCATTAATCCAAAATCATAAACAAAAATTAATCCAAAAGTTACTCCTTTATTCTCCTTTCCTTCCAAGTTTCATTAATCCGAAATCATAAACAAAAAACAAATATAAGAACATGTACAAAAACAAATAAAAAATCATTCAATAAGAGAAACATAAAATTCCAATGCCAATAGGGATTTTTAGAGTTATTACTATCTATCTATTTTTTGAACAGTACGACCATGAAGACAGTTCAAGTTCCATCTAATTTGAATTTTCCCGGTCAAAAATGAGGTAAACATATTTCACAATACTCAACGAGCCAAATAAAAGCACTACTTCATGAAGAGACATGTAGAAGATGGGTCTACATACAAGTTAAACTCATCCTGCTAAAGGGTGATGCTAGGTGTACCCAACATTATTTCTGGTGCATCCAACATTTTAAATGAATGGACAAAAATGCCCTTTACTCATGTTGATCCGTATGAGTCATATGGATCAAGTTCATCCATATGACTCATACGGATCATGTCATACAGATCCAGGTCATCTGTATAACTCATACGGATCAAGTTCATCCGTATAAACCATATGAATCAACTTGATCCGTATGTTTCAATTATACTTATTGATTACATGATCCATATATTTTATACAGATCATGTAATCCGTAAGTTTAACTTAAACATATGGATCAACAACAAACTCGCGTACCTTCGATGCAGGGTAATCTTGGAATTAACAAAAAATGTTGGGTGCACAAACAATAAAGCTGGTGCACCTAGCAAACTCCCTGCTAAATCATAACTAGCCCATACAAATTCAGTTATCAGTTGAGACGTTGATCCACTAAGTGAAGGTTGTTGTTTTGTGCACTAGGCATATTGCTTGTGCACCCAGTAATATTATGGTATTCCAAAAATACCCCTTTGTGCTCTTCTTCCTTTTAGCTTTTTCTTTCACGTTCTTAACTCATTCATTCTCTTGGTTTTGTTGTGTTTTTTCATTTTTGTGAGAGGAAAGATTCATTGTGTCTGCTTTGGTCGAGGTGAAAGTGTTATGGAGGTATGTCGGCAAGTGGTGGTTGTGGTGGTGGTTATTAATGGTGGAGGTAAGGTGTCTTTGATAGTTTTTTTATTTTCTCCGTATAAGACTTATGGATTAAGAATCTGTAAGTTATATAATATTTATGGATTGTTAATCCGTATGTTACTTACAAATTGTTAATCTGTAAGATAATTTTTTTGCTTTTTTAAAAATTTGTTTTATTACTTATTTTAAATGTAATTAGTATTATTATTTTAAATATGTTTAAATAAGTATAATTTGACAGTTGATTTGTAAATACTTGTTTTTATATTTTGGAAGTGGTATTAATTGTAAAATAACTTAGACTTATAATTTATTTGAGTCGTTGTGCTTTAAAATTGATTGTTTTTGGTGCTTATAATTTGATGAATTATAATTAAGTTCAATAATATTATTTATTTTAGTATATATGGTTAGGTTGTCATTTTTTATGTATTATATGGTTATGAATTTTAAGTAGAAAAAGTTGATGTTATTGGTTTTTTTAATATATATGGTTATCAATTTTAATGTTTTATATTATTAAATGTAGTAAAAAAATAAAAAAAAAATTGTGTGATAGTATATGTATGGTGTGGTTATGGGTCGTTTGTTTGTGATTGAATTGAATGTCTTGTTAAGATGAACGAAGATCAATGGATGCATGACAGTATAATGTCTGAAGAAGTTGATATGAATGAACAAAAGGAAGACGAAGCTGGTGTGAAATCAAAACATGTTGATTATTCTGATGCCTTCAATACTTCTCAAGTATTAATATGATTTTTTTTTGTTAAAATATGTTATTGAATGTATCTTGAAGACTAAATATGTATGGATTGCATTGTAGGTGTTTGCTACCTGTGATGATGTTTTGAATTGGGTTCGAGCTGTTGCTTAGAAAATTAGTTTTGTGGCAGTCATTATGAGGTCAAACACAAACACTGGTATGAGAGGAAGGACGTCATTTGTCTTAATTGGTTGTGAAAGAAATGGTCAGTATAGGACCAGGAAGAAAGATTTGGTAACAACAAATATTGACTCTAGGAAATGTAGGTGTCCCTTTAAGTTGTGTGGGAAACTAGTGGTTGAAAGTCAATGATGGATGGCGAAGTTAATGTGTGGAAGTTACAATCATGAAATGACAAAGTCATTAGTTGGACATCCATACGCTGGTTGATTGACTAAGGATGAAAAATTATTATTGTTGATATAACAAAGTCAATGGAAAACCAAGAAATATTCTGCTAACGTTGAAGGAGTACAATGCTAATAGTTATATAACAATCAAGTAAATATACAATGCAAGAAGTGCATACCATTCTTCTATAAGAGGCAGTGATACTGAAATGCAACAACTAATGAAGCTTCTTAAATGAGATTAGTATATTCATTGGCATATATTAAAGGATGAAGATGTTGTACATGATATCTTTTGGTGTCATCAGGATGCAGTGAAGCTATGCAATGCCTATAATTTGGTATTTTTGATAGGTAGTACCTACAAAACAAATAGGTATAGGCTCTTATTACTTGACTTTTTTGGTGTCACACCAACAGGGATGTCATTCTTTGCTGGTTTTTCCTATTTGGAGGGTGAATGTCTAAATAATGTTGTATGGGCTCTAAAATGATTTCAAGGTCTTTTTCTCAGACATGATGTCCTCCCTGGAGTTATTATTACAGACAGAGATCTAACATTGATGAATACAGTGAAAACTGTATTCCCTGAGTGTACCAAAATGTTGTGTCGGTTTCACATTGATAAGAATGAGAAGGCAAAGTGTAAATCCCTGGTTGGTAAAAAAATGCTTGGGATTATGTCATGGAAGCCTGAGAGAGTTTGGTTGATTATCCTTCTGAGAATGAATTCGATGAGTGCCTTAAGAAGTTTGAAATTGTTTGTTCACCATGGATAATGTTTGTTGACTATGTTAACCAAACATGGATAATTCCCCATAAAGAAAAATTTGTTAAAGCTTGGACGAATAAGGTGATGCACTTAGAAAACACAACAACAAACAAGTATGAAAATTGTAATTTTTTTTCTTTAGGTTTGGTACTTAATGGATAAAAATAGTTGTCTTTGTTTATTGTTTTTTGTGCATTTCATATGCAGGGCTGAATCTGCTCATTGAGCCTTAAAAAGACTATTACAGAATAGCCTTGGAGACCTATGCAGTGTTTGGGAAGCCATGAACAACATGATCACGCTGCAACACACTGAAATTGAGGCATCTTTTGAGACAAGTACACATGTGGTTGGACATGTTTTTAAAGTTACCTTATACAAAAAACTACTTAGCATGGTATCAAGGTATGCTTTAAACCAAATTGTTGTTGAGTATGAGCGTGAGTTATGCCAGTATTGACAGTTCTCATTGTGGATGTGTAATGAGAACTACTCATGGTCTTCCTTGTGCATGCGAGTTAGATAGATATGTTGTCGGTAGCATACCTTTAGGTGTAATCCATATGTTTTGGCGGAGGCTAAGTTTTTCATACCAAGGGATATCTGAGCCCGAAGTTAGCCTAACCGAAGAGATGGAAACCACATCCAAGCAGTTTAAAGAACTTAATGTTTGTGGCAAAGTTACTCTAAAGAGTAAACTTTGGGAAATCGCCTACCTTAATCTAAACTCTATGTGTCATCCTCCAGAAAAGGTCAAAACAAAAGGTGCTCAGAAGAATCTGATGATCAAACATCAAAGATTAACAAAGCGTGATCCGCCTTACTAGGAGTATGTTGATGCATTACATTCTATGCAAAATAGTAATTTTTCAGTAAAATGTATCTGACCAATCAATTCCAAGAAGGAATATGTCGATGTTGGATCAATTTCATTCATACATTCATGATTCCATTGAAAACATTGTTGATGTTAAAGCTAACGGTAACTATGGATATTGTGCAATTGTTTCCTTATTAGGTATAGGTGAAGATTCATAGTCTTTGGTGTGCAACCATTTTCTTAAAGAACTTGCCAAATGGTCTGATGAGTATATCAACATGCTTGATGGCATAGAGAGATTTGAGGAATCAAAGCGGTTCCTACTCGTTGATGGATTATCCATGGTATATAATTTTTGTTATTTTTTTTGGATTAAATTTGGTTTAAATAAATGTAATTATAACTGTAATATGCACGTTACCATGGATAAGTGGATGGATATACCCAACATAGGACATGTGATTGCATCAAGGTATAATGTCACCCTTGTTTCTCTTTCACTCCAACAAAGCATTACGTTTTTTTCTCTTAGAAGTCAATCACCAACAGATTGTTTTGTGCATCGCGTAATATGTATCGGTCATATGTATGACAATCATTTTGTTCAGGTAAATGCATGATAATCATGTTTTTTTAATTTATGTATTAAATTGTGTTATAATAATTTGAATGTGTATGTCCATATGTAACAGGTATTTCTAAGAGACCATTATCCCTTAGCACCTCTAGCGTTGTTATGGTCTACACATTGTCATTCTCAGGCAAAGCAGTGACCAACACCATATATTAGTATAATGCAACAATACTAAAATTTGTTGATGTTGAAAATAGACTATGTTGATTTAAGTAAAGAATGAACATTTAGTTACTTATGTAATTGTCATGTAATACAATAATATATAGGTGTTTCATTGGACATTTATATAATTATCTATTTTACTTAACTTTCAAACAGTTTAGGGTTACTATAGTACCTAATGTTTAGTATTATGTGCATTATTAGGGTTTAGTGTTACGTGAATATGTGGGGTTTAGGGTTACTAAAATAATTAGGGTTTAGTGGTGCGTCACAAGTTAGGGTTTTGGGGGGTTTAATACCTAAGGTTTAGTGTTACGTCACTAGTTAGGGTTTGATGTTAATTTGAAACCTAGGGTTTATTGTTACGTGACTAATATAGGGTTTATGGTTTAATTCACAACCTATGGTCTAGGGTTTCAAGAATAATCTAAAAAAAGTTCTCAAATAAAATTTCACAAATAAAATTTCTCAGATAAAAAAGTTCTCAAATAAAATTAAATGATAAACATTGTCTAATTATATTGCATACAAAAATCATACAAAACCTAAAAAATTCTAAATGTCATCATGCGTCTTCTAATGCCGCTTTCGTCGCGACCGAACATATAAATTGTGATCCGCAGTCATACCTCTGGCGATCCTTAGGCAGTCTTTCATGACATTGTATGCTTTTGTACCTTCAGTCACTATCCTTAGGTTGAGCAACTATTCCAACCTTTTAGCTATTGCTTGACAAGCCTCCTATGACATTGACAACAACAAAAAAGGTTTATACATATTGCATGTTCAAATAAAATGAATAACATGTCGAGGCTACTCTACATGAGTAGGTGCATCTACAGGTGCTTCGTCCATAACTGATGCTGCCAGCGGGTGCTGAGGAATATCTGGTTCAACAAATGTGTCATCGTACATGACAGGTGGATGTCTAGGTAGATCCCTAGGTTATGCCTGACTCATGAAGGGATGAGAAATCATGTAGAACCACTCCATGTAGTTTGCTACACATTGTCCAGACACACACATATTTAACCCACCGGTGCAAGGTATTCAGAAAACTGAATCCATCTATCGTCAATATCTTCTATGCATAATGTTGACACAATAGGGTGTGGAGGAATGGTCTGAACATACCCAAACTGCCACTCTGGTCAGTGTAGGACAACAAATGGATCCCATTGAATGTGTCCGAAAAACAATGAAATCAACTCGAATTCTCTATATGCACGGTGGTCACCATAAGGAATTCAACACACAACATCAGACGTCAATCTATCTATACGCTTTCGATATGTCGACACTGATAATGCCTTCCCAGAATTCCAGCAACAAGCACGTGGTTTCCTCTCATCATAATCTTTAGCAGCAATAGACTCAGTAACAGAAGGAAAATGTTCATAAATCCAACACTACACATATTTTGAAAACAAAAAAAAAATCAACACAATTACTTGTAAAAGTGTGATATATCCTGCAAGTTGTCTAGCGCTACTCTTAGATGCATCATTCAAATTGTTATACATATGGACTAGGGAGGCAACTCCCCATGCGTAGCTTCCACTCTAGGTGAGGTCAAGAAAGGCGTCCAAGAATACCACATGCACGTGTGTGACACTCTTGTTAGGAAAGAGAGTGCAACCTACCAGATGCAACAGATACACTCGAGTTGCTCCAATCCACTATGCGACATCACATTTGCTACGATAAATGTCTCCAGCCACAATAGCCGAACATATGCCTCATGGCATTATACTATCTAAACTCTTACTTCATCTACACTAACTTCAAGCAATTCAACTAACAGCAACACAACTTTGTCCATATGTAGAGCCTCAAAGCTATAGAAGGCGCTTGTCATGGGCAGATGAAGCAACGATGCCACATCATTGAAGGTGATAGTCACCTCTTGTACAGTAAGATGGAAAATACTAGTTTTCTTATGCCACCTCTCCGCAAAAGTTGATATAAGTCCCTGATCGCCAGTGTTCAAGAAACATGCAATTAGAGGACTTAATCATGTGGCAACGACTTAGCATTTAATCTCTGGAGCAGGCCTGTCAAATTTCTCAACCTTCCTTCCATGGGAGGATAACTTCAACTCAGGACGTTCCTGAAAATAAAAATTTAAATCATTTCAACAATAATAACAAATACTTGTGAAAATATTATTTATTTAAAAATATAAATATTTGTCCATTCCAAATAGTCACTGCAACATGATGAACATAGTCAATCAGAACTAATGTGTCATAGGATCCGCCTAGAAAACCCTCGACATCAGGAACCACATCATCAACAGCTATTTCTTCAGGCTATTCATGGACCTCGTTAGCTGCATGATCCATGTACTGAACATCCTTAGCAACATGTGTAGCTTCCTGTTGCCTACGTGCAGATGTTATAGATCTTCACCATTGGAGGGCTTCATCAGCATCACCACTCACTTCTCTCCCTAAGGCTCTTCCTATAATGTTGTCTAAAGTCCAACCAAAACGTCTGATTCTAACCATAATCTACACATTAAATCAGTCATAACAATTTAAGTATTCAAACAAATACTTCAATCAATTAGTATTTATTATTTCATAAATAAATAATATATTATTTTTAAATAACTTTTTTAGTACTTTTATATATTCATAAATGCATATAAAAATTATTTTTTCAAATACATATAACTCACATAACTAATTCTAATAAAGTTAAATTAATGACCAAAATGTAACTACAATTTTAGTTTTTATTTCTAACAAATCATTATTTCATTTTTCAACAAATTACTATCACAATAACTTTTTTAAACTAATCAAAATATTTTAATTTTAAACTTCCATACACTATTTATATCAATATTTAATACTATCAATCTAATATATATATATATGGCTATATCAATAAAAAAAATTAAATTTACAAATTTACATTTTCTTCTTACAATAAATTGTCAAATATATAATAATAAAAATTTGAAATTCAATGATATCTAACAAATTTATAAAAAACTTTTCAAATTACCAAATATAAATAAATTACTTATATTTTTAAAATAATATTAAATCACAATATATATATATATATATATACATTGTTTTCTAAATAAACAAACTTCTTTATTAAAAACCAACTTCATAAAATAAATGTAATTATTTAAATAAAAAAAATATATTTACTAAAAAATAAATATATTTTTTTAAATGTTAACTTATTTATAGTTTTTTTTAAAAATATTTATTACTTTAAATATTAAATTAAAAAATTATACGAATTAACAATTCTTATAAATCATAGGGTTATAAAGATTAATAAGTCATAGGCATTACCAATTTGTATGCATTATGCAGATTTCACAATCATCAACAACATAATCAACTAACATAGGACGAGGGACCCCAAGAACTTATGAAGGAGACGGCGGTGGGACAGTCAACGACAAACATACTCACGGAGTGGTTTCACACAGCGACGGTGCATTGTTTTCAACAGACCTTTTCAAGACCATCGTGCTGCCACCACATTGGATTACATAAAATGTAGGGCATGGTGCATTGTTTTCTAGTGACACTTTGGAACATATTAACACTAGACATACAAAGACTTGAGCTATCCTAATCACGGTGCCATAGTTGATAAATACAAAGAGACAACTGAATATTGATGCTTCATTCCCATCTTTTTAAGAATGTTCTGAAGGTAACCACACAAATAAGGACTTCACGCATATAAACAGGCTCCAGTATCTTGCTGACCATTCCATAGTCACAGTGGTAAATCAAGACCAGCCAAATCTATCTCATTCCTTGTATTATGCTCATCATTAGGAAGCAAAGATTCAGAGGCAGGCCAATTCATAATAAACCAAATGGTAGATATGAATACAATCCAAAAGGGTTGTTGGAAAAAAAATGATTTTGTTCTTGGTTATGGAAGGCATCACTCTTCCTATTCCTTCAACAAGTGTTACTATAAAGCAAAAAAGATAAAATTACAGAGAATGCAAGTACAAAATTAATAACAAAAAATCATCTTATTATAGAGGCATTTATATTAACCTTTTAACAACAAATAGTTGAATTGTAATTTTTTAAATTCCCCAGCTCTTCAAAAATTGTTTAACAAACATTACCTTAGAACAAGGAAAATAGCACAGAACTGTATCAATGACATGAATCACAAACAAAAGACTTCAAACTACATAAGACAAAGGGTATGAAAAAGATAAAACAAATTACTTAAAATACTTGTAACCGAGTATGAAAATTTCTTCAAAATTTAAGAAACTACAAAATTTTGAACTTGTCAAAAAACATTGCACAAGAAAAACTAGGCACTCAGCTACTATGAATTACTGCTCCAGTGTATAACATTTCATGCGACAGGGACAGGGACCTCAATATCATTATTAGCAGCCAAAACTGGGGCAGGTCGGATGTATTCCTCCTCCTCCTTTGGAGAATGGATTGTGACAAGATCAGGGAGGGGAGTTTTAGGACCCTGTTTCCCCTTAGGATCCCAATCAAGCATGATCTTCACCTTAATGCCAAGAACACCCTATGAGGCAGCAACAAAATACCAATTAGCATCATCTTTTCATAGTAAAATCAACAACCCAAAAGAGATAAATAGTATCAAGAATCTACAAAGAATAGAAGATAAAAAAACCTGTCTCAGGAGCACATGTCTCACTGCAGAGTCAATGTAATCTTTGACAGGTTGCCCAGAAGAAATCATGTACCCATCCTTAAACTTCATAGATTTGGCTCTCTGGGCTCTCAATTTTCCACTCACAATGACCTGCTCAAACCAAACAACCAAAACCATCACACAAAGCAACACCCCAATATCACAAACTTCAAACCCAAGTCCCTTCTGCAGAACAAACCTCGCATCCCTTAGCACCACTCTCCATAACAAACCTCAAAACACCATAGCAGGCCCTGAAACAGAAAGTTTACACAAAGTAAACACAAACCCACAGAAAAATAACATTCGTGCAAAGGGGGAAAAAAGAACAATAGTATTTGTTCAATTACTAGTTAAAAATATGTTTTAAATGGGAACAATTAGGTCTAAAAACTAAAGTTTTGTTTATCAAAACAAACATATGTCAACGCATCTTTATTAATAAAAATCAAACATAGATACAAGAAGAAAAACAACACAAGATTAATTTCGCACAGTAATAAATTGTCAAATCAAATAAAAACAATGTCACCAATAGAAATTGTGTTTTATCAACTAGCAATCAAGGTTTTAAAACACGGTCTCCAGGAATACAACTATGGATGCAGTATAAAGTTTTTCTGGGAAGATTTTGAGTCACCGCGACAGCAATTTTCTACAGTTTTTCACAACGACATGAATCGCAATGAAACAATTTAAAAAAAAATTACATATTTTTATCATCTAAAAAATGAATATACACCTGCGCACAGCGAGTCCACCAAGGAGCTTGTAGCGAAGAGACTCAGCCTGAGCAATAGCGCAAAGACCCCTATTGTTGACCTTTTCAGCATAAAGTTCAACACTGTTCTCGGGAAACTTGAACCTCTTCTGAACCACAGAGGTAAGTTCCCTTATTCTCCTTCCCTTCTCACCTATTAATACAAAATAACCAAAAAAAAACCAAAAACTTCCAATATTCAATTCCAAAGGGGTAAAAAAAGAAAAATAGAAGATTCCAGAACAGAACGCGGGCACACGAACCGAGAACAGCTTGGGTTCTGGTGGCTCTAATTATGATTTCGGTGCGCATCGGCGTAACCCTAACTTCCACGCCGGAGTAACCGTCCTCGGCCAACTCTCTTGTCAGAACCTCGTTCAGTTCAGCGAAGAACACTCCATCAGCTACGAACTGCGCACACAGAAACACACGATAAAAAATTGAAATCATAGTTATTAATTGATGAGGTTTAATTTCAATTGGTGAAGGCTGATTGTGGTATGAATGAGTGAGTCACCTTTCTCTTCTTGCTCATTTGGGTCGCCATTGTCGGAGATCGGAGACGGCGCAGAAAACACAGAGTGCGACGGCTACGATTGGAGTGTGGCGCTAAACCCTAGTTTCTGGGTAGTGAGTGGAATATATAGGTAGAGGCCGACACACTGCAAAGACGATACAAAAATAGAAATTAAACAGAATATACACACTGCAAACCCTAATTTAGAGAGACGATAGAAAAATATAAATTAAACTGAATATTGATTACGAATTATTAAATATTAATTAACCCTTTCATTGGTTTTAAGAAGAAAAAAAACTATAGTTGGTCGTACGGGGTAAAAATATTTTTAAAAAAATTAACTTACTCTATATTGTTATAATTTTATGTGAAATATCTGGATAGTTTTATTTTTATGTTAAATTAGTAACCCATCAATATATAATTTAATTACTTTTATATGTTAATATTAATATTAACAATATATAATAAGGTAAAATTATTAATATTTATCTTCTTTATTTTAACATTATAATGATTTTTTAATAATTATTTGGTTGTTGAATGATGATTTCGCTTTAATATTTGTAATAATTATTAAACGTGACAACTTAGCCTATTATATAATAATATATGTAATATTATATATTTGAATAGTATATTTTTTATCCATATGATACGAAATATTTATCAATTTTTTAATAATTAATTTTTAATAAATTTTCTTCTTTTAATCACATTTTTTTCTCTCGTATTATTTATATATTATATAAATATAAGGTATAATGTTTATATTTGATCTATATGTATAATTATTAATTAATATTAATAATAAGTTTTATGATAAAAATAAAATCAAATTACAATGACATCCCTCATGTTTATCAAAATTACACATATGTTTTTTCCTTTTTTTCAGCCTATAGAAAATCCCATAATTTTTCCTTTCTCGTTACAGCCACATCACTCTTAGCCGAATCGATGTTAATTCCGTTTAAAATATAAAGCTCATAATTAGCATGTGGTCTTTTGGGAAAAAAAAAACTCAAAAATGCATTTATTTTCTTATTCTTTGCTTACTATGTTTCATTCTTGAAATTGTAATTGAAATCTCCATTGCTAAAGATAGAACGAAATCTTAGGAAAAAATACACAAATCTTCGGGAATAAGAACTAAAAAATCAATAGATTTATACAATAATCAAGAAGGAAAACAAAAATATATTACGCAATCTTAGACAACAAGAATCAACACCAAAAATGAAGAAGGAAAACAAAAGAATATATAAATTCTCAAGATTGAGAACACAAATCCTAAAGTGAAGCCAAATACACACTCAATATACACAACTACACACACGACTTATTGTAAAATATTTCCTTATAATTTAAAATTTAAAGTAAATTTATTTATTTTTTCTCAGTTTTCTCTAAAGATAAGAAACTATCTCCTATCTCTTTATTCTTATCTTTCATAATTGTGCTTGACTAAGTTTTTAGTCTTTATACCCATTGAAAAGTTTTTGCACGTTAAAATTTGTAGTTGTTTGTTCCTCCATGTTGTGATACTTGGGCTACACATTTGATGGCTCCTCCCTCCCTTATAAATAGCTTCCTCTTACAGAAAAAGCAGGGAGAACCAGAAGCACACACCTATAGCAGAATAGCATGAGCCTATTTCTCTTTTGGGGATCCTTTCTTTACATTCGATTAGATTAATGGGTTGTCATAAAAAGAAACATATATGTATATATATATATAAATTTATTCTACAGTAAGAACATTTTCACTTTAAGAATAATGCTTGTGCGTTTTAACTTAAGTTTTTTTAAACTTTTCTTTTATTATATTTTATATTTTGTATTAATATTATTATAAACTTTGTCATTTCTGGCTTCCTAATTATTTACTTAACAAGAAAGAAAAACTTTATCTTTTGAATTTGAGTTTCCAAGCAACGAAACTCACGTATAAGCCGTCTTGACCTTAAAAAAATGTTGTGGTTGATATATAAGTTTACTTGAGACTTATAATTTCTTTGTTTGTGCCTGCCATATTGAGTTGTAATTATTTGTTAGATATTGGCATATTTTGTATGCTTGACTAAAGTGATGTTACAATATTGATACATTACTGCCAACGTTTTTTTTTAGTATATATGCAGTATCAAAATTCTTCTTTTTCACTCAGTTTCTATCATCGATATGGTGTTGCAATATTCCATAAATATTTTTTTGAATACTTCAAAATAGTATAATTTAATAAAAAAAATTGTGTGGCTACAATTGCTTGATTTTGATCAAAGGCTTTTATCTGTGAGGTAGCATATATGTATTTATGTTGGTAGTTTGTGTACAAGGGCTTAGAATTAAATCTTTCATGCCTTAACATCATTATTTATCATAATGAATCTTTCGTGTCTTGTGTTTCACAATCATATGTATGCTTTTGATTATGTGATATTGTTTTAAGTTGATTTGAAGTTTGATAGATTTTAATTGGTTGAAAAATGTTCTCCAATTTAATTAGTGCTATGATTTAGTATTCCTTGTGCATCAACTTTAGGTTTTGGTATTTTATTGCTATAGGTTTTGTATGATGTGATTAATTTAATTTGGTTAATCATGTCAACAAATTATGGCTTTATATTATTGAGTTAAAAATATCATATACTTTTTCTTTGATTTTGGTTATAACTTGATCCTCATGAACTTCTCCTCATGAACTTTCTTATTATTTTATGAGTTGTCATCCTTTTTCAACATGTCTCAAGCATGCATAATTTTGTTAGTGATTGTTACTTGTGTGAAATGATGTAGTAATTTAGTCTCAACTTGTTATTATTTTTTATACATCATAGTATCATGTGTGATTATCTTGTGTGTTACATAATTTATTAGTAGTAGTCCTTCTCATATTTGAAAATTGTGTTCTCTATATCTATATTGATTAGTTATACAATTATAGATCCCTAACTTCATAATGTATTGCTATTTTATGTAGTAATGTGTCAAGTTACACTTCTGAAATATTGGAGATTTAATTTGATGCTCCTACTCTCATGCTTTTATTCTACATATTCTATTTGCTCCTAAAAATTAATGAGTTATTTTATACTACAAGGGCTTTGTGGAATTTCTACGAGTTGTTGTTGTTATAGCTATTGGGCATCTTCATCATTCTAGAAAGAACTTGGAACATGGGTGCATGTTTTGTTTATAAGAACAAATTGATCACAAGATTGACTCCATCAAAGAGAAATATTGAGATTTCTATATTATTGATTGAGGACTCTATCTGGTTCTTACATACTCTTGGTATATTTATTTGGTTCCAAGCATGTTCTCATATTGCCATATCTATTGCATGGGAAAAACCACATTCATGGTTTCAATTGCACTGAGGCTAACTCATTATAGATGTTCAATATGTGGCAAATTTGTTAAAATCTTGCATATCCACTACTTACGAAAGAATTGACATTTCAATACATATTTAAGTTGCCAAGGAGAATAAGACTAAAGTTCATCAATTAGTCAAAATAATGGATATCCATCCGTGTGATTAACAATCCAATGAATGAAGTTCAACGGGTAACAATAAATTTTTGTTGACTAAAGTACACCAAAATTATTATTTTTGTGAGTTGTTTGGATTTTCATTTCTATGGCAAGGTGTACATTTAATCTCCGTGAGGTATACATTTAATCTACTAAAAAGATCATAGATCATTTTCAATACCTCTGAATGAACCTAACAACAATTGATTATGGGGGTGGTAGTCATAGATCACTATTTGAGGGTTCACCTAGTGATTGTGATGGTAGGAGTGTCATTGTGAGATATGGACTAAATCTCTAAGTGACACATGAAACAAGATACATGTGCAAGATCGTGTAACGCAAAACCACTAATTAGAACTCAAATGAACACCTACATTGTATTGTGTTGTGTTCTAAAGCCTGAGTAAAAGAGGTGTAGTTCAAGACAATCAAGTCATTGCATTTTACTTAGGTGAAAGTTCGTATGCACTAGGTATAAGGCTCAAACCTGGAAGGTTCCTTGTACTATAAACACAATGTATTATGCTCCATTAAAAATATTTTTATCATATTATGTCTTTACTTTATATTTTAAATTAGTGGGAGATTGTTGGAAAATATTTTCTTATAATTTAAAGTAAATATATTTTCTTCTTTCTTACTTAGTTTTTTTTTCTAAAGATAGGAAACTATCTCCTATCTCTTTATTCCTATCTTTTAAAAATGTGCTTGATTAAGTCTTTAGTCTTTATATCCTTGAAAGGATTTTGCACGTTAAATTTTTTTGTTATGTTTATTGTAGTTTGTTACTGCACGTTGTGATACTTGGGTTGCATATTTGGTTGCTTATAAAAAGCTTCCTCTTGTGGAAAAATAGGTATAGCCAGAGGCACACACCTATAACAAAATACCATTGGCCTATTTCTCCTTCATAAAATTATATTATATTACTACAACATATGTTTTGGAGCATGATGTTCTTTGGTTCGAGATCCTTTCCCTGCACTCGATTGGATTAACGGGTTGTTATATCTTGTGGGAGGAGTGCATGCATATTAATTTATTTTATCAGTATAGTGGAGGCATTTTTACTCTAAGAAAAGTGCTTGCGTGAAACTTTTCTAAACTTTTCAACTATTATATTTTATGCTTAGTATTAATTGATGATTATAAACTTTGTATGTTTATGATTCTATTTGAACTTATTTGAATACTATACTTGTTTCTTCCTAATTATTTATCTAGCATAACTCATAACTAGGAAGAATCTATAGTGGTTGCGTTTAGGGTATTGGTTGGAAATGGATTGGTGGAGAAATAGTGCTTCGCAAGAGCCACAACCTTGAGAAAGTTGTGAATGTGACATCGATGGGGGTAGGGGTCGCGATCGAGGAAGAGTGGCACATGGGGAGTTTTTTGTTTCTTTTTTGTTGTTGCATCGTGAGTTTGATCTACATTTGTTGTTGCATTGTGAGCTTGATTTACATTTGTTGTTTTGGCTTGTTTCTTGTCCTTGGTGGTGGTGGGTTTTGTTGTTTTTTTACCTGCTTATGTGATTTTGAAATCGAAACGATTGCTACTTGCTTCTTGATCTTTTGGAGCAGTTGAGTTATTGAGTTTGTCAATGCAATGTCGGTGTTTTTGCTTTAGTGGTGGTGGAATTATTAACCTCTATCTTTTTAAAAAATAATCTTTTATCATTATATTTTTAAGAAAAAGCGAGGATATATATGTAATTTACTTTAAATTTTTTTGACATAAGTTAACTCATTTAGATGAGGAGTTGTCAAAAGAATGCTTAGAAAAAAGAGGTGCATGTGTAATTTAGGTAAACCTTAGGGAGTGTTATTGTGATTTGCTAAAAAATTAATGTAATTTAAGTTTGAAATGTATTGAATTTATGGACATGATTAGTGGCTCACCACCACTAACTTGTAGACAATTGGAGTTTAGTTTCCCAACTCTCATATATGCAGTAATATGCTTCAAAATTCATAATGTCGGATGTAACATCCAACCTAATTAATTAATTATTTATTAAAATAATTATAATTTATTTTATCTTATTATGAAATTGTGGAGTTTGTTTTTCTTAATTTAAAATTCTTCTAATTATCAGCATGCTAACAAAATATTTTAACTTAGTTATGACTTAAATGATCTTATTTGTTCAAATCTTATTATTTCCCTCACTTGGACACTCCCTCTCCCATTATAATACTTTCCTTCTAAGGCAATGAAACATCTCCCTCTCTTTCATGAATCATTCATCCTTCTCACTCCCTTTATGACCTATGATTCAACATTTTACTTCGGTCTTTCTTGCTTGTTTTGTCTCTTTGTCTAAAATTAGTGTTTTTTCATCATCAAGTTCTCAAACACAGTATGTTTGTGGTCATTTTTTGTGACTTATGCATAATTAAAAGAAATAAAATTGTGAATAAAAGAAAATTAAAAATTAAACTCGATAGAGTGCTTTTTGAAATGCATTTATTTTTAAATTCTAAAAAGTAGTTTTCGAAATACTATTTTACATCTTGTGTTCCAGGAAGTACTTCCTAAAGTTCAAAATCTAAAATAGTATTTCGAAAATTAGTTTCCAGAATTATATTAGTATATTCCAGAAACTAGTTTTCAGAATTTTGTTTTAGATTTTGCATTGCAAAATTTACTTTTTGGAACCAATAAAAGTAAAAAATTATTCTGGAAATTACTTTTTGAAATAATGATACAAGGGGTTTTTTTGGAATAAAGAGTATTTATGATAGTAAAATTTGTAAATAAAAAAGAGAAGAGTGTACTTAGAAAAAAGGAGAGTGGATGTAGCATTTGCAAAAAAAATGTAAGATAGTCCTACTTAAATCCAAATGTACATTGAATTGGATTCATCCAAAGGGTTTAAATAAAAGGTGTTAGTATTAACCCTTATCATAATTGCTCTTGGACCCTATAAAACTTAAAATCCCTGAAAAAGATAATTTTACCTCTTTGTTTAAACACTCCACACCCCTTCTCCGTTCCTCTTTTACTCATGCTCTCCTTCTTCTCACCTTTATTAAATATACTAAGGAAACATTATTTTGTTATGATCTTTGTTGAGATACACAATAACATTTCTATTGTGTATTTTTAGAACAAAAATAAATACACAACAAAAATATGATTTGTGATCTTTGTTGAGACATACAACCCTTATTATATTTTTGTTGTGTATTTTTTTTTGTTTTTATAATTTTTTATTAACTATTAATGCTAGTTACCTTTTTTAAAGTAATTAAATTAATTGTGACGTAATTTACCATTTTTAATAGTACTCAATATCTTTTTTAGTTGAAATTAAATTAATTGGATACAAATTACCATTTATAAAGGTAATTAAATTAATTATTATAAAAATTATCTTTATTAACGGTAATCAAATCAATTCATGATATTATTTTGATTACAATCAAAAAGAGTAATTTACGTCATTGTTAATTTAAATTAAAATTAAAAGATAACTTATGTAACAAGTAATTTGATTATTGTTAAAAAAGATAATGTGTGTCATCATTAATATAATTTGTATCAAAATTAATTCTAGTAAAAAAAGTAACTTAATCCGACAATTAATTTTTCGTGAAAAAAATACCTAATGGAAACACATTTTTGTTATTTTTTGCATCCCTATTTATATAATGCAAACGTTTTGTGCACAATCAATTATTTTTGGTGTTTTATTTATTTAAGGGTAAATAGTCATTTTTCGTTCCATAATGTATAAAACTTTGATAAAATTATCCCTGAATATATCATGTATGTTCTTTCATTAACGATAATAGACAGAAGTTAATTGATAGATAAATTTGTCATACTTTTTACACTTTTGAGACTAAAATTTGAATTTTTATCTTTTGGGAACGAATTTATCGGTGCTTTAAAAATAACTATTTATCATTTATTTAATTCAAGCACTTTGATTTCCATTCTGTTCAAATAAATAATAATAATAATAATAATAAAACTAGTACGCCATTTTCAAAACTATACTACACGTCTACACTACACTTTTTTAACATTTTTTTCTTTCTGAAAACTATACTACACTTTATTCTTTTAGCTTTATACATTGTACCGAGACTTTGTTACTTAAATATACCATATAAAATATTAAATAAATAAATACCCAACATTTTTTTCTTTCTGAAAACAATACTACACTTTTTTTCTTGTTCATTTAGGAGTGAAAATTTTAATTTGTTTCAGGATTCAAAATTGGTTGATCTAGTTCTTTATCATGTTATGATAATCTTTATTTGATTGAAACAATTACTTCATTTATTGAATCATTACAATTGAGTACACGAGACATAAAAAGAATATTAACCAAGTAGAATTCAGTTACATTACGACACGAGATAGGGTCATTTCAGTTATTTTTCATTGTGTTTCGTCTTTACTTCTCTCTACTAAAGGAGGCTTAATTAGGTAAATAATTTGGAGAATGGGTTAGTTGGGTATTTTTTTTATTTGGTATATTTTAGTAAAAAAGTTTTGTACTGATTGGAGACAGAGAAAGATGGTAGATGCAACTCACCCATCTGCACATCTACTGAGGTTTTAGGATATCCAAGGGAAAGTGAATCCCAACTCTCTCTCTCGAGCCACAAAACCAGAAAACTTTGAGTCGACCACAAAAAAAAAAAAAAAAAGCTAAATCCTTTTAGCTCTTGATGAAGCAAAAAGCAGCAGAAAAAGACCAAAGAATCTACAATAATTTCTTGATCCCCCTTATTATAATAGCCTTTGAGCATTGAAAGTTTTCCTCAAATTGCCATGATTTGATTCGTCAACACCCCCCCTCCCACAGACACACACACACAAAGTTAAAATGGGTTTTACTAGGAAACCAATGCTGTTTCCTTTTTTGCCGGTTTTGTTCATAACTATTCTTCTTGAGCCACCCCATGTTGCAGAATCTGCTTCTTCTGATTACTCCACTTTGGTCTACAAGGGCTGCTCAAAGGAGCCTTTCACAGATCCAAATGGGGTGTACTCCCAGGCACTTTCAGCACTCTTTGGCTCATTGGTTTCACAATCCACCAAAGCCAAGTTCTACAAAACCACTTCTGGCTCAGGCCAGAACACCATAACTGGCCTCTTCCAATGCAGAGGGGATCTCACCAATTCTGACTGCTACAACTGTGTCAGCAGGCTCCCAGTTCTGTGTGACAAACTTTGTGGCAAAACCACAGCTGCCAGAGTCCAACTTCTTGGATGCTATGTTCTCTATGAGGTTGCAGGGTTCTCCCAAATCTCAGGTACGCAAGTTCAACCTAATGGTAAAGCAATTAAAGCTCAAGTCTTAGGTTCATCAACAATATTTTTTTACTATTAGTTTTCATAAAGTAAAAAAGGCTACAAAAAGCCCAATATAAAAATATCTTAAAATTTGTTTTAGGCCTCACTCACCCTTAAGTCAGTGCAGGTATGCAAATGCTGTACAAGACTTGTGGGGCCACAAATGCTGCTGGGAGAGGGTTCGAAGAAAGGAGGGACACTGCATTCTCAGTGATGGAAAATGGGGTGGTTAGTGGCCATGGCTTCTACACTACCAGCTACCAGTCTTTGTATGTGATGGGGCAGTGTGAGGGAGATGTTGGTGACTCGGATTGTGGAGAGTGTGTGAAGAATGCTGTGCAGAGAGCTCAGGTTGAATGTGGTAGCTCTATTTCAGGACAAGTGTTTTTGCACAAGTGCTTCATTAGTTATAGCTATTACCCAAATGGGGTTCCTTCTAGATCATCATCTTCATCATCAGCTTCATACTCTTCATCTTCTTCAGGTAATAACATCACTAATAATATCTGATACCTAACCTACCTACCCACCTACACGCTGAATCAAACTGGTATGAATGTAACAAAAATTGAGAGGAAAAAGAGAAGTATCAGTTTTTAACATCATGCTAAATTTTGAAGAATCTGTCATTGTCATTGTCTATTTAAAAAACTTTAGTCTATTTTGTAATATTATGTTCATGTTTTCAAATCAGATTGAAATAGACGTGATTTGTTTACTTCTAACTTGCTTTTAGGATAAAAACTCTCAAATATAAATCACTTTACTTCCAAATCAATTCTAATCAGAATCAATTTTGTAAAATTAATTTCATTTAAAATCGGTTTTACAAACACTCACCTAAACATATTAAATTCATTGTTCCAATGTTCAAAGAAAAGGTGCTAGTATGCTAAGCATGATCATATTTTAATCTTCTATTGTGATATGTTCCCCATTGGTGCAATGACAGGGCAAAATCCAGGGAAAACAGCTGCTATAATATTAGGAGGTGCAGCTGCGGTGGCTTTTCTGGTTATATTGTTGCTATTTGCAAGGAGTTTGAAGAAGAAACATGATGGTATGAGTTATGTTCGGCAATAAGAAGTGATGTTCTGATGGATTGATTATTTATTTATCTGTTACTCACTTTGTTATTTACATATATACTTTATGCTCTTACTAATAATTTTGCATTTTGACTCTCATTCACTCATTTTGCATTATTATTATCTTGCACAGATTATTGACAGCAGAAAATGATTTCTGAGAAGGCAAAATTATTCTTTGTGATGCATTGTTTTTGCATGTCTAGTAGATGGATGAAGGGTGGTAAATAGAGTTTTGCTTGACACAAACAATACTACAGGATGGTTCACTGTAATGATTTGTTGTAGCTAGATAGTAAGATTTTGTTGTTGGGAAGAGCAATATGATTAGAACATGGAAATTAGATTTTTTTTGACGAGGGTGTAACTGTAAATTACCCAACAGAATGAATGTTTATTATATGAAAATTTTGGGTCATACCCTTTAGGCATATCAGTTATTTCTCGTTTCCCAATTTTCTATACTGTTATGAGGCTCCTTTTTTTTTTAGTTGTTCATTGACTTTATGCTTTATAAAAAGTTGCAAGTTGCAGTCCTCCCATGCTCCAAGAGTCCTGTCTCTATCTCCCCTCAAATACTTAGATATTAATTTTTTTTTCTTTTTCTTTTTTTTTTGGTATTCATAAGTTCACATAAATTATATTTGCATCAAGATTATATTTGCAAAACTTCACATATGATCCAATAACTCAAGTATTTATCGTGTCTTTAATTTTTTCAAGAGAAAATATTCAATTTGGTTATTGAAAATAAAAATCACTTGATCTAATTTTTTTACTAAAGAAAAAAAAGTTTAAAGCAGTTAAATAGTTCCTTAAGATTATAAGGGTAGGATACTTTAGTCCTTCGGTTTTTTTTTTCCTATTTTTAATACGAAATTATTTCCTAAAGAAGTAAATGTACACTAATTTTTTTTTTCATGAAAAAAGTTATTAACCTAAATTGGTTCTTGAAAATATTAATTGAATGACTAAAATATTGGCATACGTGCACTATGAAATAGCGAAGATCCAAGCGTCCAAAAAAGAAAAAAAAAAACCAAATACACTATTAATCATTTTAGTGTTCAAAATCTATTTTTTATTTTAATTTAAATTTAATTAAATATATTGAATATATATATATATAACATAGTTATTCAATAATGAGTAGTTATATAATTGAAAATTATTAAATTTTATAATAATTATTTTAAAAGTGATATCTTAAATAATATTTAATTAATTGATAATGTAGAATTTATTAGTTTTTTCTTTATCCATTTTGATATCATGTTAAGCTTTTCCATAATATTAAAAGATGATATGAGAGTCTCTTATATTATTATTTTAGATCTAAATCGCATGTAGTTTTCATGAGAAACAATTCTGCTTGAGGTAAAATAATGCTGCATCATGACTTAATGACTTAATTGATCGAGTTAAACACACACTCACTCTTTCAACATTATAAATTAATTTTTGAAATCAATACTATCATTATCCTAAAACAACACACTACTTTCTGTTATAAACACTGTCATCAAATTAACTATCTTAAACTTTTAAAATTAAATTTAATATTTTTCTAATGAAATAAAATGTGTTTAGACAATCATATAGTGCCTGTTTCCCCTAGTTGATAATAACTAAAATACAGTCAGGTAGAAGACAGAAAAACTATATATCTAAATAATTATTCAAAACAAAAAGAAAGAAAAAAGAAAAACTAACAGCGTTTTGCCATGAATTGGACGGATAACAGTCTCATGTGGTTGACATGTGATAATAATGTCGAATTGTCGACAGGTTTATAATAAGTATAGACAAGAACATTATAAACAACGTGGACAGATTTTTAAGAAAACAACATTTTTTTCCTTCATTATCTTGTAAAACTTTAAAGACGATGGTTAGCGTCCGTAAGCTTAACATGTAACACACCATGCGAGAATTTTATATACCGTTGGATATTTCTATAAAATTGGTTATAAGCATCGAATTATAGCTTTTTTTTATAAAAAAAAATGATAAACCCCATATACTATTACTAAAGTACAGTGTTATCAGTTTTTCATTCTCTCTTTGGAGCCCATCCCGAATTGATGTCCAAATGGTTTCGTGCTCAACATCATCCCCTCATTACCATCACTCGTCAACATTTTCCTTACCACTTTCTTCATTGTCCAACAAATCTAATTATTTTAAATAAATTGTTTTTCTTTGTCCCTTCTCTATTAATATTTATATATGCAAAAGTTAAACACATAAAATTGCTCAAATTACAGATTAATTAAACTAAATTTTACTATTTTATATTCCATGTTAATCAACTCATTATCATGTCAATAGTATTGCGATTACATTAAAATAGTAACCACCGTTCACAACAAATACCATTTGCAGATCTACATAGGAAAAAATTTCTTCAAACCCATAACTCTGTCATCCATGTTCTCCTCAACAGAAAGAAGGTACAAACTGAGACCCAAAAATAGGAGAAAACACCGTTAAATCAGAAAAAACTTATTCTCGTGGCGGAAAAACCAACTGTTTATTATAAAAAAAAAATCATTCGAACGAGTTAGGTGTCATATCAAAATCAATGACTGTGAATGACGATGGTGTGTCGCACGAACGCAAAAATCAAACCAAAATCGAGGATGACCTCACGGTTTCCGGGTTATGCTCACACACCAACCACGACGCATGCTACGAAGATTAGGGTTCGATGATGGAATTATTATAAGAGGCAAAACTCATTTTCTCTTCTCTTGGATAGTAAATTAGTAATAATTGTAATTTTCTCTTTATTTAATAATTAATTAATATTTTTAATAATCATTGTAATTAGAGTCTTTGATTAATCAGGGAAATCTCAAGATATTCTACAAAGTTTGATCCTATTCTGCAACTTGGAAACTAGTCTCATTTAAAATTTCTAGCCTCCTCCTTTTTGAGTTCATTTTCTCTCAATTTCTTTCATTTACTAAACCTTTTTTAAAAATAAACATCACTCTTCATAAAGTCTGTATTATCTTCATTTCATTTATTTTTGTAAAAACTTATCAAAAGGAGGAAATGGAGGGAAAAAAACAGATTCTCCCTCACAAGCTAATCATATGTTCTTAATTGAGTTGCACCATTGAGTCAATATTATCCTTTTAACAAGGTTTAATTGCAATATTAATTCCTTAATTTGAACTATTTCCAATTTTGATGCCCAAACTATTTTTTAGTTTTTTTATAGTCAAATTATCAATTCCTCTTTTTTTTTTATTTCTTTAAAGTCATAATTTTTCTGCATCGGAAAACTTTTAAATTCTCATTTTTAATTATACAAATTTTTCATGAGCTAAATTCATTAAATAATTTTAAATATTCTTTTACTTAAAATTCACCAATCAGAACATTATAATTTCCCTCAATTCAAAATTTCCCCTTTTGAAATCCTAATTTCTCATCCTGCAAAATCTTAAACTTTTTTTTTTTTTTTATCAAAGTTTCACTAAATTTCTAACTTCCAAACTCTTAAAAATATTTCATATTTTTACATCATAAAATTCTAAATTCTTAATTAAAATATAATTTAAATTAAAATAATCAAAATGTAATTAAATCATTTAACAATTATTGCATTTTTTTAAAAAAAAAATGGTTCATTCAACAATTCAATGATAAAATATTGAAACGATGATAACTCAATAAATTAAATAGAACTGTTCTACTTACTTGAAGCATTTCCAATGAAGACTTTTTAACTAAATTTCTTAAATTATTTTTTTAGTTATCACAGTATCATGTTATTATAAAAAAATCATGTTATTATAAAAAATTCTTATATAATTTTACTGATAAGAAATTTTAAGAAACTTCAAGAAATTCATAATTTTATATTTTTATTTAATTATGGTATTATTATATGTCAGATAAATATTATTTTTTATTATTAAGAAACAATTTCTTACATAATATATAAATCTTATTTTTAAGTGATCACATAAATTTACTTCAAGAAATTATAAAAAATATTTTTTTTCATTTAAGAAATATTTTGAAGAAATTCCATTTGAGATGCTATTAGTAACTGCAGAAGTTAAATACACAGTCATTTGACAATTATGGCACCAGCTTGCGACAGTTGTAACGCATGGATGATTGTTAAAAACGAATATTGAAGCTTCAAAAGACAAAATGACACAAAAAGATGATCATCATGACTCTCTGTACGTGGGGACTCATTGTATTGAATCATTAAGTAAAGAGGACAAGAAGAAAACAGATCACAATGCCACTCCTGGTCCCCTATCACTGAGGGATTATTCTTTCATATTAAAGTTATTAAAAAATATATTGTGGGTAATTTATTTCAGAAATAAAGTAAAAAATTATAGTTTTTTTTTATCAGGACTTAATAGTTGATATAATGTATATATATGCATTTCATTGTGTTGGAATATCAACTATGATTACATATTTTAATTATCATTGTTCACTTTAATTAGAAAGTTAAATTAAAAAAAAGTCCTAAAATAAAGTAGAAGAGTATACGAGTTTGACAGTCTGACTTATGCTATTTGGTAATTATTTCAAATAAAGAATAGAAATTTATATTCTTTTTACCTTATCAAATAAACAAGTTTTGTTTTATTAAAGAAAAAAATAGAAGCATCTATGAATAAAGTGAAAAAAATGGAAGGACTTTGTAATAAAAAGCTAAAACTACACCCGTTCTCTTATCTTTCTTTCAAAGCAATAACGTTTTTAAACAAAGGATTTGCTTTTCTCTTTCTCCATCCTATTTTACTTCCTTATTAAATTTTGTACCAAATAAACTCTCGTGTATAAATTTAAACAAAGTTGTTTTAAAAAAGTTTATTTCAGAAATAAATAATAAAAATTATGATTTCTCTAAAATTAATTAGTTTAAACACGCATTTAGCACTAAAATTCCACGCCAAAATATCTTTGTAGAGAAAAGACCTTGCTTAAAAGTTACGACACATTATTGGTGTTCAAGACAAGACAAGTCATTGAGCTTCCTTTTATATATCACTGAAGAAGCAAATCTTTACTATATATCACTAAAATTCCTACTGACATTTTAAATATTTGAAAAACTAATTAAATGAACAATTAAGTAAACTTTAATAGGACTAGTTTATTGACAAAATTTTCAGAAACGTTCATAAATATTTCAAAAACTAATTTGATGACTAAAATTTTGAAAAGAGAAATAGAATGACATATAATTTTGGATGAACAAATTGAGAGACTTCTTTAATTCAAAGAGGAAGATCACTAAACAATAAATAAGGATGAAGATCTTATGAGATTTCAGGACCTAAAAACATTTAATTTAGCTCATGAACATCTTACGATAAGTTCTCTTTGCTCTATGTGGGGGTTTGATCATTAGGGGATTTTTTTTTCTAATTTATCAAATGGGCATAAGTCGTATGGATGGTTACGACTTTAACTGCAAAAATCTTTAGATTTTTGGGACTCTATTTTTTCTTTTTTTAATGAAATCATATCCATTGTGATGACTTTAGATATTTTTTTTAAAGAAAAAAAATTATGACTTTGAAGTTGCGTGATGTCTTACAACTTGAAAGTCGTATATTTCTTGAGACTTGAAAGTCATCTATTTGTTTATCTTTTGTAACTTTTTTTTCTTTTTAATGTTATAAATTATTATTTGTAAGTTATTTATTTTCCATATTTATGTTTTCAATATTATTAATTATTATTTGAAAGGGAATTAAAAAAAAGTTGTAAACAAAATACTTAATTTATTTTTAAAATGTAATGCACATAGTTTTTTTTATAAATATTAATAGTGGGATGATGTCCAGCAATGAATTTTTCTAGATATGCATCATGATCTTTTATCTTGTTAACTTGATTTATTGGTGGTTGTTTTGCAATCTCTTCCTTAATCTTATTCTAGGAACATGTGTACCAGTTTCTTGTCGAACATCATCACCACCATAACCATCACCATCATTATTAGCATTACTTTCATTTCCTTGAAAGTAAATATAAATGACCTCAATAGTTTAGTTCATATTTTATGTTTGATCCTTTTAAACGGCAAGACATATCGAGAAGACCAACCACTAATTTTATACATAATAAGATAGACAAACCAATTCCAAATAAGCTAAGAAATACTCATTGTGTATTATGTTATTTTTATATTAAATTTTTTTATTAGTAAATTATTTTCTTATTTAAATTATTTTAACAAGTATTTTTTTCCGTAGGATTAATTGTCAAAATTAAATAATACTCTAAAGTCGGAGGACAATTCACGATTTTAAAGTCACAAGATAATTAGCGACTTTAAAATCATATAGTCCTATATGACTTTGGTGTATTTAATTTTAAAAGAGAAATAAAAATAAAATAACAAAAGTCATAAAATAGTTTACGGCTTTATTAAAAAAATTAATAGAAACAAAAATAAAAATCTCAAAAATAATACAACTTCTGTATCTCAAGTTATAACCGTCTATGCGACTTACTCTCAATTGATAAATGTTTCAAAAACTACCCCCATCTAATAAATTAAAAAAAAATTGCCCCCTAATAATCAAAAGCTCCAAAAATGTGAACCATAGAAATATTATATAACTATTGATCCATACATAGATAAATCCCCACCAATTAATTCACCATAGAAAATACGGGTATAAGATTTACGTACTCATCAACAATTACATACTATATATATTTTTTATTAGAGTTAATCTTCCTCGAGTTGGATAAAATCACTAATAGATAACTAACAAAGTTCCTTCTAAGTATTTATAATACAACCGTATTTTCAGAGTTTGAATTCAAAATTAACCTAAAAATGATTTGGCGTTAGTTAATCCGTACACTAAGTTGTGTATAGGCTGATTTGTGGCTGCCAACAATTTTCCCTTTTGAATATTACAAAGTCCACCAAGGAATATCCTATATTGATGGTTTGGATGAAGAATAATACTATACTGGCTACAAGTTCAAGCTGGGACATATTTCTCTCATCAAAGATCATTTAATTACTGTGCTGAAATATTGGCTGATAATGGTGCTTTGCAACCTTCACATTCTGACACTCCTATAATCCTCTTAATTAGAGCAATGGCTATAATGCTATATATAGGCATAGCCGCATAGGGAACTTGGTTCCTGGTGGCCATGATGTGGCTCTTGGTTTGTTTCATGAATTAGTTGATTCTTTATGCAAGATTCTTCCTGGTGGTGGAGCCTCGATCTCACGTATGGCAACAAACATATTAATTGACTCCGCATACACGATCCCATGTTACATAATCACATCAACAAAGGGTGTTGAGGGTAGTGGAAGAGCTGTGTTACTATCATCTTGCTACAAAACTTTCAATTTCAGACACCTCTTTATGTATCTTTGTTGTCTTTTACCTTAGAGGCACATTTTGAAGGTTAATTAGAAGATATTGTCTCCAACCCTAACGAAACCCACGTAATTTTGATCCCTCGCTCAGACCCGATCGGACTCATCTAATTACACTTGTATGCATATGTAGATAAAATTGACGAGGGTTGATATAAGTAGTTAATATAATTCAAATTAGTTCTCATTTTTTTCGTGATCGAATGCAAGTTCAATTTTCTTATAAAGTCACTAAAGTGTTACCTGGCGGACAACTCTTTTGAGAAAAATCTGCAGGCATTCAAAGTCTTGTTTAGTACGTAACTTTGTTTGGTTAAAATTAAGGCTGCCGAGGCTCCTGATAATATTCAATTTAGTTCTTAAATTTGTAATACGTGAATTTTTAAATTATGAAAAAATAAAATTTTATCCCTTAATTTTAAAAAAAATAAAATAAATATATAAAGCTTGGTTGGGGAGAGGAAGTAGTCATTAGATTTCAATGTTTAGATTTCTTCATTCTGTAAAAAAAAATAAAAAATAGACAGTTGAAATTTCTTAACAAATAAATCATTTAAAATTTTTTATAACAATTTAGTCCATTTAAGTCAGTGCGATTTGCCAATATTGATCCCACAAAAAAAATATAGGATACCACAAGTCCATGAACAATCAATCATTGTACTATAAAAATTGGATAGGTCCTATCTATGATCATTGGAGGCCTCCTTAAAAGATCTACTAAATTCATCAAGTTGTTCCAAAGGATTTAAGTCTTTCTATTTGTATGCCGTGATCAAATAACAATTGAGAATGAATAAGAGGCTTACACAACAAAAAATTTTCAAAGTCAAATATGTTCAACAATACCATGTAGGTTTATCCGTTTCGTTTAACGAAAAAAAAAAAAATAGATGATCAGACAATTTGTCCCATTTTTTATAAATTGAAGGACAAAATTTCATTTTTTTATAATTTAGGGACTCAAGTGTCTGCACATTACAAATTCAAAGACCAGATTGAATATTTAACCGATATTTGATGAATTTAGTACAAAAACATAGATAAGACCCTTATATATTAAAAATAATACATTTTATTTTGTTAAACAAATAACATAATTTCAATAAATTTTAGAAAAATATATCACATTTTTTTATTTAACTTACTCTTATGTTATCATCTATCATTCAATTTACTTACTAAAAAAAGTTACAAAAATATCAATATATAAGATCATTCCCTTGCTAATAAGAGAACAAATAAATAAAATACGTATATGTAATATAATTATGTAATGATTTTATATAATTTCTTCCTTTTTTATGTTATGTTCCGTTTTCCTTTCTCATCGCATCTTTTATTACATCTCACCCTCTTTCTCATTTTCCTATATCTCTTACCACTAAAGATAGATACAACCCTTGATAGGATGGGTCAAATGAGATCCAAAAGAAATAAAATAAAACGGTTTAAAAATTTAATTGATTGGAGTTAAATATGTATTTTATAATTATAGTTTTATTTTACTTAGTTTTAGAATAACATGATATTCACATTTAGATAGTTATTGTCGTTTTTAGGATTATATAAATGTATCCTTCTTTACTTATTATCATCCATAAATGAAATCAGACATTTATATTATTTATTTTTTTATAACTTTTCTCTGATCTTTTATGGTATTTTATTAAGAATAAAAGTCAAGTAGCTGTTTGCACTCTAACAACTCTCATAAAAGAATATATATACAACCACAATTTTTAATAAATTTTTAAGATCTATATTTTTTTTTGTAAATGTTTCTTAATAATAAAAAAAGAATATTGTTTCATTTTTAAGCGGAGAATGTATTATTCTTATTTTTATTATTATCAGGTTAACAATTAAACTTCATTTTAAAAAAATATGACAATGAATTTTACTTTTAAAACTTTAAATATGATATCTAAATATAATAAATATTTTCTATCAAAGGAATTGCTAAAATGATTTGACAACATCTAGGGTGGGCGAGCACTAAAATGATTGGTATCTGGTGAACCAGTAAGTTAAATGGTGATGCAATCCTACTCCGGAAGGGCATTGGATAGAAGACTCAAAGTAGATTGGACTAGAGATGCAAGAAAAGATCCTAGGGTTCTCATGAGCCTTAGAGTAGATTTTGGACCCATGGGCTAAGTATGAGCCCACTTATCTTTGTACATATTAGATTAAAGTTTCATTATTTTTGGGTCTTGTATTTAGGGCTCCATAATGTAGGTAGGGTACCCTAGAAATATAGGATTTTTCAGCCCTTGTATTTTAGGGTGCCTAGACTAGTTTTTGTATTAGGGGTAGTTTTGTAATTTCACATGCATTAAGTGAATATTTGATGTGTGTGTTGGAAAATAAATTTAATTGAATTGGGAGAAGCCCAATCCAATTAAATTTTAGAGGGGGGGGGGTGAGCATTTGCTTGCTACACTCCATTGTTACATCATATAGTCACACTTTGTGCATGTCCTTCATGTTTTACATGTCTTATGACACCTAAGCACACTTAGTGAAGAATCTTGGACTTGATCTTGGATTAGTGGGCTGAACCATAACTAAAATTCACTAATCATAATTAGTAAAATTTTGGCTCCAAAGTTTGGCTCCACAAATTCAATTTCAAATCCAAGTGAAATTTGAATAGAAATTCAAATTTCCCTCCAATTTTGTGTGACACTTAGGCTATAAATAGAGATCATGTGTGTGTATTTTTTTGGAACTTTTAAACTTCAGATTTCATAGCTCTTTTAGAGCATAAAATTTCATGCTCTTCTCTTCCTCTCCATTCATTCATCTTCTTCTTCCTCCAAGCTCTTATTCATGGCCTCCTATGGTGGTGAACTTCTTCTAGACTCATCTTCTCCTTGAAGTGGCGTCTCCTCTCTCTCTTCCTTCTCCATTCCGCTGCCATTCATCTTCCAAGAAGCAAAGGAATCCATTGATGAAGAAGATACTAGGCCTACAAGCTCTAATGGAGCTTACATCATGAAGTATCAAGAGCATCTTCATCTAGGTGATGTTCTTTTGCTTCCTCTATCTTTTTGTTCAGTAAATTCTCTTTAATTCCTTGTTCTTCATCTTATTCTCCATGTATATCCTCCATTGTCTTGTGGTTTGGTGTTGTTTAGAGTAGATTCAAAAAAAATAAACCGATTAAATCTTAGATCTACACTTGTTCTTGCATTTCTATGGTTCAAATTTTGTAGATCTACTCTGAAATTTGAAGTTTAATTTTCAAATGATCAAAGTTGAAAAAATGAACACACATGACCTCTATTTATAGCCTAAGTGTCACAAAAAATTGGAGGGAAATTTGAATTTCAATTCAAATTTCACTTGAATTTGAAATTGAATTTGTGGAGCCAAACTTTGGAGCCAAAATTTCACTAATTATGATTAGTGAATTTTAGTTATGGTTTAGCCCACTAATCCAATATCAATTCCAAGATTCTGCACTAAGTGTACTTAGGTGTCATGAGGCATGTAAAACATGAAGGACATGCACAAAGTGTGACTATATGATGTGGCAATGAGGTGTAGTAAGAAAATGCTCACCTCCCCCTCTAAAATTTAATTGGATTTGGCTTCTACCAATTCAATTAAATTTATTTCCAACCAAACACATCAAATATTCACTTAGTGCATGTGAAATTACAAAACTACCCTTAATACAAAAACTAGTCTAGATGCCCTAAAATACAAGGGCTGAAAAATCCTATATTTCTAGGGTACCCTACCTACATTATGGAGCCCTAAATACAAAGACCAAATATAATGACATCCTAGTCTAATATGTACAAAGATAATTGGACCCAACCTTGGCCCATGGGTTCAGAAATCTATCCTGAGGTTCATTAGAACCCTAAGGTCTTCTTCAGCAGCTCTAGCCCAATCCTCTGGGAGCCTCTTGCTCATGGCTCTAGTGACTGGTCCCTTCCTAGGGAGGATTGCATCACTATCACACCTCCATCGAAAGGAAGAAGCCCAATTGATTTTGGCAGAGTCTTGTAATCCTGTAATCATTGGTTCATGCAAAGTAATCTAGCAATAGCACCTATTTACATAGTTAGTGAGTCATGTTCAAATTTTATAATATCAATGAATATAGACATATGCAAACTAGAAGCATCCAGTATGTATGTGTGCCAATCTATAAATAATGACCAGTTGCTTAATTTGGTTAAATTAAGGTACAAATTTTTGTGAATGCTATTATGGAATCTATATATTTTCAAAATTACATGTAACATTTCATCGTTCATTTCTCATATCCTTAGCATATCACGTGTACAGATCAACACATCACTTTATGGTCAAACTTTTGACATTTTTTCATATCTTGAAAACAAATGGCACTTGTTCTCACTTTGCATCTCAGACTAAATCTAGCATACATAAAGAAATAGATCAATGAAATTGCAGGAAATAGATCAAGTCATGAAATTATTAATTACCATTCAAATAGTGCTTTCAAGCTTTTAATATGAGGATTCAAGATTCAAAAAATAATAGGAAGACATCAAAATTAAAGTACATCTTTAGAGCTCAAAGGGACAAACCTGTGAGGCAAGTCGACTAGAAAATGATACAAGGGAAATGTTCTCTTGCATCTCGTTCAACATGAGACTAAAAGAGTCTACAGAAAGATCTCTAGACAGTAGTTCATGTGAATGTTTTAAGACATCCAACAACTTCTCTAATTCCTGAAATAAAATAGTCAGTATTACATTAGTTAATGAACATTGAGAAAACAAAAGGTAGTTCATAATTGTTGGCCATGGTAGGGAGTAAAGGTAAAATCACTAACCACTATGGCACACAGATCCTGACACTCAAAATGATCAAATAGAAACTCAATATTTTCACGGAAAAACTTGTTCATCCGTTCAGTGATCAAACTTCGCAAATTAATCATCCTTCCAAGCAGTTGTGCATGAAAAGATATTTAATCACGTGAGTGTATGTGTGAGAGAGAGAGATCATATAAATAGAACAATGAATACACCATGAAAATAAAAGTTTATAATCTGTGTAAGTATCAATCTTACCCTTCATGATCATTTTCTTAAACAATCTCCATTAGTTTGTTGTAGGATGTGGCATTGAAGATGATTAAAAGCTCTTCATTAGCTAGATTCCCTCTAATTTGCTTTAAACTGGAAACTTGAATAACTAATCAAAAGAAGGATTTGAGGTAGCCTAGCCACCAGTTATTCTCTCTTTATTTCTCAACTCAAGTATTTACCAAATCTACATGTTTATTTTGGATGGAAGTATATCTAGGTAAGGATAAATCCTCCAGTCCCCTACACACACTCTTATATCACTATCAGTTCAACACAAACTAGCCCTCAATTTTTTGTTTTAATGGACCACCTTATTTGTCAAGTGTCAATTGAATCAGTTCCCATATCCATCCTAAATACAAAACTTTTTTAAAAAAATCTAAACAAAAATAATGAAACATTAACAAGTTAAACCTAAAGAGTAGACATTGAGGTTTTGCCAAGAATGTCATATGGAACAAAAAGATGTTAAGTTGATATACAAGATACTTGTTCCCACGGAACATCTCAACATACAAATTCAACAAAATAGCCCATCCCTTGCTTAATAAAATCTGCATATACAATTAAGAAAGATCAATCACCATCCATCTTTGGTTTGAATTTGTAGACCATATGACATGTTTATTATTCAGATTCACCTTTGACAACTCTATTCATGAACTTTATTTATACAGTCATGCTAAGCCTACAATAAGTCATATATATGGCATGATAGATATTCATGAACATGAACAACTGTTGATCTAAAAGAACAAGCCAAGTGTCTAGAATCAATAAATAACTACAAAAGACTATGATAGTGAAAGGTACAAAATACAAACACCATCACAAATGACTAGAGTTGATGAAAGGATGAACAAAATGATTGCTAAAAGACTAAAAAAGTTAGAAGCATGCTTTCTCAAGCAAAACTTCCCAAATTGTTTAGATGTCCCAAAGTTAGACGATCCACAAGAAACCGGCAACCTTTGAGAAGGGATTTCTCATACGACTTTGTTAACTAACCAAGCTCTATAGCATAGAGAAATATATAAATAGGTGCTAAGTTAGAAAGAGTGTTGGACTTTCTGGTTAGCTTTACTTCACTTGATAGGTGGTGTAAACTCTTTGTATAAGGAAAATCTTAAAAAGTTTTGTTAGAAGATAGAGTAATTGAATATTAATTGACAATAAAGTACAATTACTTAACAATGGTGAGTTAGAGACACTCTTTTTGCCAAAAGGTCATACCGGATTCAGTGGCCTAACACCTTCCTACTTCTTAAGAAAAGAAGTTTACGTACATAGAAAACAAAACAGATGTTTCTACAATGGAAAAAATGCTTATGAGCAGCAAAAAGACTGATGTCACTCACTAATTCTGAAGGATAGTTAATTGGTGTATAGCCAGCCCAAAAATAAATGATTGAAATTGCTTGTCCATCCCTGTAAGTGCATATTGAAATTGGATATATTGGAGACATGATTCATACGGTACACTGGCTTTCCATACTGTATCAATTTGTCTATTTCCACTGATTTGAGGTTAATTTGTTTCTCTGCAAGTTTACTTGTTGAACTTTGTTACCTATAGGTAGGATTTAATATGAAAAAGGTAACTAAAGGGAATGTAACAATAAATTTATAGGACCTTCAAGGTCAATGAAGGTTTCGAAGTATGTGGGAGAGATATTGTCATGCTGTTTCAGCAATTGTGCATGCCCTCTAAACACTTTGAAACACACATTCACCCTGACCACTCACTGAAATATTATCTTTTCTTATCTAATGAAAAGTTTCATATGCCTTTCTCCCTGTAACAATAAAATTAGGATTTACTTTGTTAGTTTGAAACTTTATATTTATTTTTCCCACATTGAAAAATATGAATGATTGTTCCAACTTCTAAGGTTCCATGAAAATACTGCTACAATCTCACCTTGCAGCTCTTTGACTAAGAGATTTCAAAAGTTCAATCAATGAATAATTAATTAATTTGCTCTAATGAATATCACAGTCGAATGAACCTTTTAGAGGTAAAAGCTTGTTACTAGAAAAGTACAAATATTGAAAATTGTCCATGTAATTAAATTGATTGATAAAAACAACTACAAAATATTACCAACCATCAGCAACAACAGGCCAATAAGGAGCTTTAGTTGGAGCATGTAATTGTTGAAGAGTAACTGGAACAACCTTCATAATAGAAATTGAAAAACCTAACAACAAATGAAATAATGCGAATCAGAACTGCATAATGATTCACAAAAGAAGTCATAAATGACCCTGTATAAACTCTATCAACAACCAATCCATGTTCTACCTGTAACTTTGGAACTATTTTTCCAGTTGTAATCATTAGTTCCATTGTACGAGTGCCACCTAACCTGCATATGAAAGAATGGTTGTATAGACAAAATTGTTTTGTACTACTGTATAGACAAAATTTAAATTTGACATATCTAATTAAACTTAAATAATTTTATGTCTATTGGATAAGAAAGAATGGTTGTGTATTAGATAAATTTTGCTTTATCAGAGGGTAGTATATGACATACCTTATTGTCTTTTTCTTAGACAACATGTGAAAGGGACGACCATATATAGTGCGGCTAACGCTGACCTGCATACAATTAGTGTTGCACAACAAAAACACTGATCCTATATGGGGACCAATACAAAACGCAACCCCAAAGTAGTGCATAATGAATAACGTAAAGAAGTCAAATTTAGAGAGATTTATATAACAATGCCGAATTAAAAGTCATGACCACAAATAATCATGAAACTTAAACAATGAAAATTTTACATTACAAACAATAATGTTCCTATGTCATCTAAATTTGTCTAATTTACATCCATCTTTCCAACTTGTAGAAAATAGGCTGCCCATTTCTTTCGTAATGTCGTCATGGTGTCACTGTCTAATGGTGTTCCATTAGAAAAACACTACAAATTTGAAAAAATTATATAAGGTTAGCACATGAAACATTGAGGTATGATTTCATACTCCACAAATTCATTAGTTAGTGTAATAGTATGCATACCTTGTTCCATTCATTCTTCAAACCGCCGGTGACGATGCACCACATCCTATGCATCACATAATATCCACACTCATAGGCTCCGGCTTGTACATAACTCTACATGCAATATGAAAATACTCAATTAAGCTTGGTCATTTTTTGTTACACATGATAGTTATTTCAAATTTCCATAAATACAAGGATTACGACACACCTTTGGTTCAATCCATTGAGGTGGAGGTCCATTCTCCTTGCCTTGGAAAGTAATGGATATTTTCTTCATTGCGCTAAGTTTGAAAATAACAAAAAACGTATATAACATGTAATCTTTTGACTGCTAAACTACAACTGATGACCAATGCTAAATTTTATAAGCTTGCCAAGTACCTGTTAACTGTAGCCTTAATGTGAACATCATGCTTTCTCCGTATAGAACAAAACCATACTACAATATTCTCTCGTGGACACAACACAAGAAGTTGCCAATGTGCCCTGAAGTCAAAAAAATCAAATTGACCATCAAATAAATGCAAACACATTGATAATAGCCACATCAATTGACTTACTGATTCAAGTAAGGTCCTAAGTAGACTTCTCGATGTAATTCCTTGACCCACGTTTCTATGTACTATTCACATTCTTGACGCGTGTCCTTTGTGCAACGTATAGACTGGGGCTTAAGGAAACCATAAACTGGAGCAAAACCTATGCTTGTATTCCAATCATTCACAAACCTTTTTTAAAGACGGTAAACAATATTGTTAGCCAAATATAGAGTGGACAATTAATTATGACTTACATTACGATATATAATTTACTTACATCATCCACAACTGTAGTATAGATATGTTTAAACATTTGTCACCTAAAATGATTTCAGTTACATCTGCATGTGTGATGAAAAAACCATTTGTGGAATTAGTTATCCCAAATTTCGCCCTGTCCCATGACAACTAAATTGGCTTTTGGTAAACGACATACAACTTCTTAACCAACTCTCCCAGGGGATCATCTGTGGCCACAACATTGGCCCTGTCAGTTTGTTCAACAGACTTCGATGGAGGCTTATTGGATACTAACACCACCTATCATAATACCAATTACTGTACATGTAATTATGCATGACAAAAAATACAAGGGATTCATAGGGTAAAAAAGAACCTCATCAGTTACTTTTCTAACAAGATGTGTGGGTCATGCGATGAATGTGCCAACGACCTGGTTCAGATATCAAACCTCTGATGTAGGAAAAAGGACCTCAGTGTCAGGGTGGTAATATGTGACAACATTCACCCTAACAACGTCATCTGCATAACAAACATTGTGTATGGTGGATGAATTGTCATACACTTTTCCCAAGGCCACTAGCAAAGTACTTTCATCTTCAACTACGAACAAACCCATTAGATCCACATCAACATCAGAAGGCTCTTTAGGTAATCCTTAGGCCTCAGGTGCAGCGTAGCTACCCTTTATGCTCACGCGCAACTAAATGTTGTATTTCTGGCGCCTCAAGGGGGCTGACTCATGTGATGCAATATGAGATAACTCTATTTTAAGTGCTTGTTTTAAATCTCGCTTCATTATCTCCAAATTGCAGATGTGTTGTTCTTCAACTGCCCTCCTCCAAGCCTCTTGCTACTGCTTGTGTTCTTCTTCCACCTCCTTTCTTATCTCATCCTTAATTCCACTGATGATTTCAGGCAATTGTTGTTGGTTGATTGATGGTGAGGACGTGCTAGAAGCACATGACACTTTGCTAAAGTATTGGCTTATTGTGACACCTGTCCTTGTGACACGAACATGTCCTAGATGCTCAGGTCGGCTTATGGTCGTGTTCAGTATATCCTGACGCCTATGCAGAACAAAGCTTCCCTGCGTAGCCTGTTCCTTTAATGAATCCTACATGCAGATATATTTGTTGAATTTCAATAAAATAAAGTTAAATGTTAGCTAACGATTATTTGACAATCACTGTAAGTGAAGAAGACATGAACTCACAATTTTGTTTGCAATTTGTTGTGCCGCTTCAGAAGTCATTTGGCCATAACGCTTTGTGCGGGCCATCTTCCACTTCAGGTGTCTCGACACTGGGGATGGAGGGTCGAGGTTGAGTGTTGGGTTTTCAGTAAACTCATCTTGCTGATCTCGACGCTTCCTCTTCTCGTCCATAAGTTTCTTGTCAATATGTTCATAACCCCTACGAGACAATACGTGGGGGCAATCATTGAATTTCTAAATTTCCTGTGCTTTCTTCCGTATACCCTTAAAAACACAAGCTTGTAGTAGTCATATATATATATATATATATATATATATATATATATATATATATATATATATATATATATATTAAAAAATAGCACATACAAGTCTGAATCCATTATTGAATATAAGGCAACTACCACAAACCTGCCAATTAGGGGTTTGGTGGCTTTTTGCAAATTCGGCCCATGTTGCTAGATCAAGACCATACTTCACCGTAGGATCAGATATTTGCTGACCTTCATTGTCAGCATAGACAAATTTAGAAGTCAATGACGACTTAAATTGCCTCCATCTAGTTTCTAGTTGCAACTGTTAACATCACCTTCTTTTTTGCCTCCTCACGTTCAGGGATGTCAAGTTTGTGATGCACAACAAAAGGTGTTATGTAACAGTAAGTAAATGATTCCTTTAAAACTAACTTAAAAACAAAATCATAAGAATATGTGTATTTATAACCACTTACCAAAATATCTTCCCATATTAGGTTCTTTAGATTGTCTGGGACAACACTCCAATTCGCGTGGACAATAGGAATTTTTTCCCTTGTGACAACCCCTAGATAACTGTGAAATTTCTCTTTATGAGGCCCTGAGCCTCTACCTGTAGCAGGATTCACATTCACAATTGGTCGTGGGTTATCTAAGCTTCTAGTAGTTAGGCTTCTGAGCCGGGTGAATTGTTTAATCCTTTTTGAAGTAACCTTTGCAGGGTTTTCTGAATGTGGCGGGGGCGTTGGGGGTGTTGCCATCACCCAGCGGAAAATAACAAAATTGAGTTACAACAAATTCAGTTATGTAATAGGGTGCATGAAGTTGAAAAAATAACTTAGAAATTTATGCTTGACAAATAAAACACAGTTACATAATACGTATATGGTTATGCTTACACAGTTACGTAGGAATGTTCTCCCATAAACCCTCATCATGATCAGTACGATTTGCATATACATCATCCTCCATTTGTTCATTAGTAGTTGAAGGCATGTATTTGGAGAAAGGCAGCATGTCAGGTGCATCAAGTGTTGAACCATCAATATGGTGACTTGTAGAAATTGTTCTCCCTTGCAAAACCACTACCCATCTAGAGTCGTAGGGATCTTCTACATAAAACACTTGTCGAGCTTGCACTGTCATTATGAATGTGTCATCCTTGTAACCTACCTTTTTAAGGTCTACTAAAGTAAATCCCATTTTGTCTTGACGCACACCTGTATTTCCATTGACCCACTTACATTTAAAGAGAGGTACTCTAAATTCACCATAATCAAGTTCCCAAATGTCTTCAATGACTCCATAGTAAGGCATGCATGCTTCAATGGGGCTATTGTCAGAAGCACTACAAAAGTGATGCGATTGACCATCCACACTAACCCCGCTGTTCTGCATACTACTTTTATCATCCTGGGACTTTGTGTAGAAAGAATAATGATTGATATCATATCCCTTCCAAGTTGGAACATTCAAATTTGGACCGATAGCTAGCAATCTGAACATCTTTGAAACACTATGATCAGCGAAGATTTGTTGTCTAAACCATTGTAGGAAAGTTCTATTATGCTCTTGCAACAACCTCATCATGTTCATTTTCCGGTGAATACGACTAACATGTTATTTGTGAGCATCTATGTAAGGGATGACCTTTGTTGTGTTGTGTAATACATATAGATGAGCTTGAGACAGCTGTTGGCGATCCATGGTTACAACATTGAACCCTCGTGTGCCCCTACCTTCAACGGTGCTGTCATGACGACTTTCAGGAACACCCACAGGTGTAGCGGTGTGTATATATTCTGAACAGAACTCAATAGCTTCCTCAACAATGTATCTTTCAACAATGCTAGCCTCTGGGCGATATTGATTTTTTGTATATCCTTTCAAGACCTTCATGTAACGTTCAACAGGATACATCCAGCGTAAAAACACGGGCCCACACAATCGAATCTCACGCACAAGATGAACAATTAAGTGAACCATGATGTCAAAAAATGATGGAGGAAAATACATTTCTAATTCACACAGGATAATGGCTGCCTGATTCTCCAAATCATCCAATTGTTTTGGGTCAATCACCTTGCTAGAGATAGTATTAAAGAAAAAATACAATCGGGTTATCGCAACCCTAACTTTCTCAGGCAATATACCATGAACAGCCATTGGCAATAATTGTTGCATTAACACGTGACAATCATGAGATTTCAAGCCAACCAACTTCAAATCATTAACTGACACAAGCCTCTTGATATTGGAAGAGTATCCTTGTGGGACTTTTACATTTTTAAGACAACCACAAAAATGTTTTTTCTCCTTAGTTGACATTGTGTAACATGCTGGGGGCAAATAAGTTTGTCGACCTTGTGCTTGCGAATGCAACTGTTGTCGTATACCCATGTCGACCAAATCCTGTCGACTTTGTAGACCATCCTTTGTCTTGCCTTTGATGTTAAGAAGGGTGCCAATTAAACTATCACAAACATTCTTCTCAACATGCATTACGTTGAGGTAGTGTCGAACATGTAGCTTGATCCAATAAGGAAGATTAAAGAACACTGACCTTTTCTTCCAAATATTCTTTTCAGCATGATCCTTCCTTTGTGTCTTACCAAAAACAGTTACCATGTCTTTGACCCGATCATACACTTCATGGCTAGCTACTTGTTTTAGGGCACCTTTAGTCTAATGGGTTCCATTAAATGCTTTCTTCAATCGCCGATACGGGTGATAATGTTTCAAAGACCTACAATGCCTTGTATATACTGTATTCTTGCAATGTTTAAGCTGCATGAAACTCGTCTTTTTCTCACAAATTGGACATGCGTGGTGTCCTTTGACACTATAGCCGCTCAAATTCCCATAAGCTGGAAAGTCATTAATGGTGCAAAATACCATTGCACGCAACCTGAAGGTCTGTCCAACACTCGCATCAAACACATCAACCCCATCTACCCATAACTTGCGCAAGTCTTCAACCAATGGAGTCAAATACACATCAATATCGTTCCCTGGCTGTCTTGGACCCGTTATCATCATACACAACATCACGTATTTGCGCTTCATGCACAACCAAGGAGGAAGGTTGTAAATCATTAGCATAACAGGCCATGAACTGTGACTAGTGCTCAAGTTACCAAATGGATTCATGTCATCAGAAGCAAGAGAAAGTCATAGGTTTCTTGGTTCCACTCCAAATTCAGGATACAAGTGATCAATGGTCTTCCATTGTGGAGAATCAGCAGCATGTCAGAGTAACCCATCATTTATTCTGCCAAAAGCATGCCATTTATGGTTTGACGATTCGTCTGCACTAGCCAACAATCGCTTAAACCTTGGTATAACGAGAAGGTACCAACAAACCTTTATTGGATGATTGTTGTTTGTGCCTACATCATAATTGTTTTCCCCGTCGTTCACCTTGTATCGTGATACCCCACATGTTGGGCAATTCCGCATTTCCGCAAACTCATTTCCATACAATATACAATCATTACGACATGCATGAATTTTCTGGTACTCCATACCCACAGGACATAATATCTTCTTTGCATCGTAGTGACTTTTGGGTAATGTGTTTTCATTAGGTAGCATATTCTTCAATAACACAAGCAACTCTGTCAGACTTTTGTCACTCCACCCAAATATGGCCTTCAAGTTCTCCAAAGCTAGCACCACAGATAACCGAGTATAGGTTGTGCACCCCAAGTACAATGGGAGCTTTGAATCTATTTGTAATTCTTCATAATAGGGTGCATGAGCATGTAAAAAACCCTTTTGCCCAAGATCGCGTATCATATCTTCCATTCGATCTTTGATTTGGACATGTTGTGATTCAGTGTTGGCGGTTGTTGACATATCTGGCAATTCATCGTGCCATATCCAATTTGTATAACTCAGACTGAAGCCGTCACAAATAAGATGTGATCTGATGTCATCTAATGACTGATGCCTTCCATTGACACAGTTAACACATGGACATAAATAATTTCCACCGAACACTGGTGCATGTTGTTGCGCAAACTGCAAGAAATCTTCAACCCCCTTTTCATACTCGTCACTGATGCATGGTGCTTGAATCCAACTTCGATTCATGTTTTTTGTTGTATCAAATGGTCTCTTTTATGTTGTATGCATGATATTCTCACTTTTTTCTTATGAAGGTGAGGTCTTATCCCATTCAGGAACAACCTTTTTTACTTCATTCATATGTACAAGTTAAGTATGTTATGCGAAATTTGACGAAATTTTGGCAGCACTTTGCATTGGTCTCCAAGTATACAAAATGAAAGTCGTCAAATAAATTGACCACAATCAAGTATGCACCCGAAGAACAAAGAAATACGCAATAAACCAAAATTTTATCAAATTTAACACAACATACTTAACCTATAAGTATGAATGAAGTAAAAAAGGACAGTTTCCAAACTGTCCAAACGGATAATTCAAGATTCCATACCACAACTAATCCAAACTATCCATATTAATCATGGTATGGAATCTCAAACGGGAAACTAGGGTTCACTAAAAATGCACATATTTTAAATGGACAATAATAGCAATATATGAACAACAAAGTAACAATCCAAATATATGAAGGACTAAGTTACATACCTAGATAGATAAAATTAATGATAGAGATGACTGCGGTAATGGCAGCTAAAATCAGATGGAGGTAATTATCTTCGTTCAACGAACAAATTAAATTGTCAAAAGTATCTTCAATCTTCACCTACACAAACATCAGCAGAGGCTGAAAATATCAATAAAATTGCAGGCAGAGGCAGCAAAAGCATTTCACTGTTGTGAAGCACAACAAATATATGGTACATAAATGTGACAACATTTATATCTTTATCTTCATCTGTGTGAGAAAAATTGCTAACAATTTTTATTTTAAAAGAAACTATATCCAGTAGCTCAAGATCCTAGATCTGTCATTGGATACTAGCAGAAGGTAAAATTAAAGACAAAGGTACCTTAAATCCTATTTGTCCTATTTATATACCGTGATGAACTCAAGAGGAGTAACCATTATAATAAACTCAAAACAATGAAGCACTCAACTAAAAGTGAACCAAAATCTTTAATATTATGGGTTCAATATTGTAGGCAAAAGGACTAATCAAAGTTATGGGATTTAGCTCCAAATGTATGCTAATAATGTCACCTTCTCATTATTTTTATTCCATGTATGTTAATTTTTTTTCTTTTACTGCTTCTTTTTTATTTTTGATAAATAATTTATATCCTAATTGGGAGTGTTACCATATCAAATTGTTTTTTTGTAACATTTACTTTCTTCCACACCATGTACTTACATGAAGTAACTAAAAGACATTATTCTACTTGGACTACTGCGTTTAGTAGTCTTTGGAGTCATATTCGAATTACTATATGAGATGCAAAAGAAGGTGGAAGAAAAATTTAATGATCTGGGGACGTGTGAAAGAGAGGAGTATGAATCTAGGGAAGCTTATGAACAACAAAAGAAGTTTGAGTCCTTGATGGTTAGTTAGAGATGACTCAGGTGAACTAATAATAACTAATGGGAAGTAAAGTGCTACATATTTTTTTAAAAAATTGACTTATTTAAAGTGAATAAAAACAAAATAAGTAATTCTGGTTGTTGAGAAGAAAATCAACTAATAATATTTCAATAAATTCACAATTTATTATGTTTGTGTATGTAATATTGATTATTGAATTTTTCAAACTGAGTAGGGATACTTTGAGTATATTGAAATTTGAATCTTCTTTTCAATGCTTTGAAGTTTTGAATATGGAAAAGTTAACTAAAAGGAATTTTCAGGAACCCTTATTTTTGTCAATGAAGATTCAAGCCTTTATAAAGATGTTGCATACCAAGTCCATAAAAAGTGCCGGAGTCTAACCTTGTTTAAATTTTCGGGTTTGTTTTATGAACTTTTGAACATTCCCTTGCTTTATTCGGTTACTGTTAAAAAGGAGCTTAAAAGCTGATAAAAAGTAAGAACTTAAAAAAGTGTATATTTGATCTTTGAAAGATCAATTAATCCGCATTCAAATATGGTTTTTGGTACAAATTTTATTAAAATTTCATAATTATTTGGAAAAAAACAAGAGTGAACTTATTGATTCTTTGAAATAAATAAATCACTATGCCATTGGTATGTTATGTTGAAAAATGAAATTAAAAACTGGGGTCCTAAGCCATTTCATTTTTCAATTACTAGTTTGAACACCTTAATTTCAGAAATATGGTTTCAATGTGTTGGAATCAAATGAATGTGTAGGGTTGGAAACTTTACGCTGTCAAAGATAAAATGAAGGCATTAAAGATCAAGATTAAATGTTGGAGTAGGGAGACTTTTGGTGGCTTGGATGCGAAAATTGAAGAGTTGGTTAGTGAAATGGATGTGCTTGATACAAACATGATTGAGGGGCAGATCCAATGCTCTGATAAAAGAAGATTACTCTATGAAGAATCTGGAGATGAATTAGACAGGAAGAAAGCATGTTATTTCAGAAATCCAGGGTCAGATGGATTAAACTGGGAGACTCTAATATCAGGTATTTTCATTCTTATATGAGATTTAGACAGTGAAGGAACCAATTGACAACAATACAATCGAAAAAATGGGTGGATAGACAACCTAATATTTTCATTTTTATTTTTACATTTTTTCTTGTTTTTTGGAATCATGTTTCTCATTGGCGAGTTGACTTGGATGAAAAAGGGGTATTATTTTGGTAATGGCAGGAGCATGACTCTGAAAAATATGCATTGTGTGGAATTATGGCTTGCCATCCTTAGGACTTAGGTTGTTATTTGAAGTAGAATAAAGGAGCATAAGTAATTTCACTGAAAATGATGCTTTGCTCAAACAAGAGAGGCCAACCCTCAATATGACTGACATTGTACATGAATTGGAAACTATTGTGGTCAATGAGGAACATACAGTTTGTGACACTCTGTTCCTTAAGTGTTACAACATGTTGGGTTTATAGATCATGTAGTACCCTTCATAAGTTTAAGCATACCGAATGACTCGAAGAAAAACACATACGGCCAAGACCCAAGAATGATAACTATTATTAACATTATTACTAGAATACCCATCAGGCCTTTCTTGCCACTAAAAGACCCTTGTTAAAAAGGAAAGTAAAACAGTTAAGAAAATCAGTCAACAAAATCCAGATTTATTTGTAATTAGAATAAAGCAATTATAGGATTGTCTCAATGCACATGCAGTGCAACAAATGCTAAAGACTCATGCATAGGAACAATGATGAGGATAGAGACTATTGAAAAGAGACAGAATTTGTCTATGGTTCTGGTCAATTACAACCAATTAGTGTGAGCCCTGGTTTGGCCTATGATGATGCAGACTATGGTTATATCTATTTCTTATGCCATGATGGTTACAAATGAAATTGGTTCCACATTTACCAGCTTTAGTTTGTTCTATCATAATACACAGAGGTCACGATGCTATAACTACCCCGCAAGGCAATTTGGCTTGGAAAGCAACAAAGGCATTAGAATACGATTTTTCACACAAAGAGTGACCAATGTAGATCCTGCTCCAACAATCTATAGTGCTAGCCTAAGATCACGAAAAGGAGTGGATATCGCAGTCAAGCCTACTAGACTATATAATTTTTTAACTAGGAAATCAACTGGTATGAGAAACATAGAAGCTGTTTATTTCTTTTTAAAAACTTTTGAACTAGGAAACCAAAATCATAGAATCATATCATCAACCACACAGGGAATCAATTGGTATGACATTTTTTCAGCTTAACAAAATGTTTTCATCATATAACCAAGTTCACTAAAAAAACAACCACGACACAATGCAAACAACCAAAACTAATACTAAAAAACGTGTACTTCCATCAACCTAGCTACAAGGGTAAAGCGAGAAATAATAAACACCTCACCTACCTTGGACAGCAGAGCAGCCTAGGGCATAGCGGGGCGTGCACGACACAATGCAAAACAGGCAACCACGACACAGGCAACCACGATGGGGCAGGCTACGACATGGTGGTCCGACGAGGCAGGCAACGGCACAACGAATGTCAACTTTGAGGTCTTTCAAGGTTCTGAGCTTCGCGCGCAGCGTCATGGAGAATGCGGGAAAACAACCAACATTTTACGACAAAAACAAATTGAAACACATTTTTTATTTTTTTAAAATCAACAAAGATGGTTATCTATTGACACCCGTCATAGAGTTACGTCTTCAAATTACCAAAATGCCATCACGACATGGCTACAAAGACGGGTATCGAAGACCGTCGTTGTCACGTTGCCGTTAATTACAAAAATGCCACTAACGTACATTCTACATCGGTTCCTTGGAACCGCCTTAGAATGTGCATCGTAAAAAGAGCTTTTTTTAGTAGTGAAGGGTCTTAGTGTATGTAGGCTTGTAAGGTAAGGTTCCCTTGACCTTTGAGTTAATTGTTGTCTATATTGATTGAAGCCCTTTGTTGCCTATTCCTTTTAGCAGTTACCTTACCTTACAAGCCTGATCCTATTACAATCTGAATTGTCTCACTTATTTGGAAAATTTGAGTGTTGATTAGAGTTGAGTTGATTGATTAACATAATTGTGAAAATGTCCATTGAACTATGATATTATGTAACACTTAGAGATGGTGAGAAGCGTGAACTAAAGCTCATTGAGATTATTTTGCAAGAATAGTTAAGCCTAATGGATCCCTTGAATTATTCTTTGTGACTTCATGTGTGTGGATTGTTTCTGTGTGCAATGGAAGGGGAGTTCTGTTACATGAGATCTGACTTAAGAAAATTCAATTTTGAGATGAGAATCGGAATAATTGCTTGATGGAAAACAATGCTTAAGTGTGGGGAGGTTGATAAACCCAATTTTGATAATGTTTTCTATGTGAGTTTTTATGTCATATTCATTCATTTTGGCATATTTTGCTTGACAAAACTCATAGAATAATGTTAGTTTGTATTAGACAGGTGTCCGAGTGAATTTAAGTGAAAAAAGATTAATTGTGAATCTTTGAAGAGAGTTCTTGACATTGTGTACATATTCAAGACCATGGATAAATATCCTTGACCATGGATGTCAATCACGATCATGAGAAATAACCATGACCACTGGGAGAAAAGTGACTTTCTAAAGATCAATGTCAACTTTCTGATCATAGCCATGGATCCATATCCATGACCATGGATCCACTACCATTGTTAATCAACATTGCCAATCACTTAAGTTGGGCCTTTAAATAACGGGTTTTAAAGGTAAACCCTTATCTTTTTTCCTCTAAGCATGTTTTTTGGAGTTTTCCAAGGGAGAATAGCATTGCGGGGGGAGCATTTGTGGTTGTGGAGGAGTGTGGAGATCACAACGAGTATCTCTTCATGTAAAATTTCTTCCTCTTTTGTTGTTTTCATGTTTTCTCTTAGGATTTCTAGCTTTATCATGACCATAAGTGTATAGTCCCTTTTGGTCTAGGATTATAATGTAGTCATACTCCTGTACCTTCTCTGATTTCAATAAAGATCTCAATGTTATTCAATTAAATCTCTTTTCTTATTATTTATTTTATATTTTGATCTAATCAGTCTACAACTTAATTAATTACATAACAATGATCATCTGTGTGTGATTAATTGACCTAGAAAAAGATTATTTTGTATTAACTTGCATGACAAAATTGGTTAGACAATTTCTAACAGAGTAACTTGGTTGTTGATCATCCCTGTTAATTGAGAACTTCATCCCTTGACCTAAATCAATATATCTATGATCAATTGAATATGGATTTAGGCCAATGAGGATTATTAGACCAAAATCAAAGGCTAATAATTGAATTAGGGGAAAGTGGTAATTGATGTAATTAGGAGTTTATTGAAATTAAATTGGGGAAAAGTGGTATGTGCGGATTCATAATCCTAGGCTTTTCATTATCATTGTTTTCTCACTAAATTCTTCGGTTTGCTTTCTTCGTTTGCTAATGGGTAAATTGATACAAAAAAAAACAATCTTTTTTCATTCGATAAAACTCAAATTGTCTCGTTATTTACTAAATTGATTAGTTGAAAACATTACTTATCCTCTTAGTTCGATATCTAGAAGTGTAAGGTACACTTGTCCTTGTGCGAGAATTATTTTCAAACACCATATATGTACACATAATATTCAGAATAATAAAAAAAATACTTAAATGAAATTAAATATAAAATTTATATGGTTATTATTTTTTTAAAACTTATACATTTTACATGGATATTATATCATAATTATTACTTGAAAATAAAAAACAAATCATAATAACTTTTAATATGTCTAATATGTTTTAAGATAACCGCTGTCCAATTAAAATATAATTAATTATCTTTGTCACTTCTAATATAATTATTTTTTAATATGCTACTAAATAATTTAAAAAATTATTTATTTATGAATACATAATTTTTAAATAAATATTAATATAAATATAAAAATATATAATTTAAATCTATGCACGGTTTAAAATCCAGTTCTTTATAATTTGTTTTGGTAAGGTTTGTTCTTTACAATTTATGAATATTGTTAAAGGATTAATTACCAGAATAAAAAAAAGGACAAATGAATATGAGAGACTAGTACTCTTGAATGAAAATTATAAACAAGTCAAAATTGAAGTCAGAAAATGAGAGGCTAATACTTTAGCCAAGGTTACACACATTGCATCATATAAATAAATCTGTACCTACGGTATTCGACATGAACTCATCTTATCTTCACATATCGTTTCCTACTTCACTAGACAGTGGACACAATCATGCCACGCAAGCACAAGCACCATAACACCCACAATCCTCATTTTCTCTCTCATCATCATCATGGTCATCATGTCTAAAGTGATCAAAATCACTTGTAATGTAACACTTTGAGTTGCATTACATCACAACAACAACATGGCTGCCACTGCTGCTGCAGGCATAGCTTCCTTGTTTTCTTCTTCTATTAACAGTGTCAAATGTCTTCGTTCCTCCAAGAACTGCTCCATAATAGACCCTCTCATAACAACAGTGCCCTCAAACCGTGGCATGTTTGGGTCACACTTGGTGGAACCTTTGTCCATTAATTCGCACAAGTTGTGGGGACCTAGAATTTCTGCTGCTGTTGCACAAGAAGAGGCTGTTGTTGTTGTGGATGATGATGGTGCTGGTTTAGTTGAAGAAGAGAAAGTGGAGGAGAATGAAGGAGAAGCGGTGGCAGAACAAGACTCTGATTCCTCTGCCACCAAGCTTTATTTTGGGAATTTGCCTTATAGTGTTGATAGTGCCAAGCTTGCAGGGTTAATTCAGGATTATGGTAGCGCAGAACTAATTGAGGTATGTATGTAATTCTCATAGACTTTAATTTTTATGCGGTGTAAAAAATTTTACATTGTCAATCAATCAGAAATCATCATCAGTGTGATTTTTAACATAGTTATTGTAAAAGTAAACAAATTTGTCATATTGTGATTGAATAACAGTGTAAAGAGTGCATAAACTGTTTACTCATTCTTATAATTTTACAACTTTATCTGCATGAGCTAATTATGTAGCTTGAAATTGGGGGCATGAGAACTATAAGATAGTATACTAGGAGTGGATTTATAAATTTCTTTGATTTAAACTATAATTTTAGAGTCATTTTGCTATCAAGTTGTTGTACTGCACTGATTAACTTATGAACTTATGGCTGCATTCCATTGTTTCTGCAATGTGTGATTTAATAGTACTACATGGCTTTTCCGATATGGGTGTGTGACTAGCTAGTGATTAGACAGATAAGTGTATGCTCTCCTGGTTTTTGGCCTCAATAATGCTAACACGTATTCTAAACTAGTAGATATGAAAGGAATTTGATTAAGGAGAGATGAGTCGTAAGGTTTTCATGGAATGTGTGAGCGGCAATGAAATTTTTCTGAAAAACTCTGGAGTCTGAAATAATGCTTGTTGTGATTTTGCTTCAATTGATTATTTTATTTGTTTTGGATTTGTTATTAGTAATTATAAATGACTTTGATGTTGTCTAATTTGATAATTTATTTTAAAATGAAAGCGATAAAATAGTAGATTAGCATAACTTGTTAATATTTTGCTTATTTTATTAAGTATTATATAACTCTCTTAGTTTAAAAGTGAAATATTTGTCCTCCCCTCCCTTTCTCTCCAAAACCTAACTTCCAAACATACATAAGGGATCATATGTCTTAACTTGAAGCTTATTTTAATGGTAAACTAAACGGTTTTCCTTTTCATGGTCAGCAGCTTCAGCATTATCATTATTTTATTGATAACTAACATTTTAGAGTGATTCAACATCTGAGAGGGGCTTCAACTTCCTGAGATAAGCCTTCACGATTTTCTGTCTTGATTTTCCTTCCTCTAGTGGATATTTCCAGTTTCTGCATAATTAACTGTTTCATCAGTCTCTTTATCCTCATCAATATGGTCATTGCTTCTTTCTTGGGAGCTTCTATTAATCACATTTACACTCCTTTATAATGTGTTGCATGTGTATAATAATGATAATGATAAGTGAAACATGTAATAATACAACTAAATTTGCAGCTTAGGGATGTATTTTTGTATTGAAGTTTTTTTCATGTTCATGGATAAGATATTTCATATTTGCAAGAGCAAGAGAAATTAAACTATTAGCCACATTACCTATTTAGTGAGTGATGTGAAAAAGAAAACAAAAAAACCTAATAATTATTGTTTCTTGCATATTTGGTAGCATATTCTCACTTCATAAAACAATTCTTTGTCAGCATACATCCTTTAAACTTGCAACTAAATGGAATCCAATTTTCATTTTATGATTTGATTATCTTGTGGACATGATACATTCCCTAATTTTCAGTAAATTTAACGATTTATTTATTTATATCTATATTTAGGTTCTTTACGACAGGGATTCTGGAAAAAGTAGAGGCTTTGCATTTGTGACAATGAGTTGTATTGAAGATTGTAATGCGGTTATAGAGAATCTTGATGGAAAAGTAAGGATCAATGGCTCTTTCCTTTGTCTAGCATTTGCTTACAAGCTATGTTCAAACTTTTTGCATGCTGAAATTTGTAAATGAACTTGTCAGGAGTTCCTGGGCAGAACCTTGAGGGTGAACTTCTCTAGCAAACCAAAACCAAAAGAACCCTTGTACCCTGAAACTGAACACAAGCTTTTTGTTGGGAACCTGTCATGGTCAGTAACTAATGAGATATTGACACAAGCCTTTCAAGAATATGGAACAGTGGTTGGAGCAAGGGTCTTGTATGATGGAGAAACTGGAAGATCACGTGGCTATGGTTTCGTTTGCTATTCAACACAAGCAGAGATGGAAGCTGCTGTTGCAGCCTTGAATGATGTGGTATATATTTTACTCCCCATCTCTTCACTCTTATACTGGTTGTGCAGTTTGTAAACAGAGAACGATAGACAAACCTTAGATATAGTTCTTTAGGTATTTTTGGTGCTATTTTCCAATTAGAATTGGAATTTTGCCTCGTAATCCACATAATAAAAGTAAAGATTAGTATAGGTCATGGAGATGAAACTCTGTTGTAACAATAGTTTATAGCAAACCGAAAAAAAATTACTGGCTGAGTCACGGACAATGTCGCTTTCTTTAAGACGTTTCGTGGCACTGCCAAAAATTGTGCAAGCAGACTATCAACCACGACGTCCCCAGGATAAAACAGCCCAGATCACTGTATAAGATTCCCACTGCACTGAGGGAACCTTTTCTAGAATTACACCCTCTTGTATGACTTGAAAAGTCACTCTAAAAGGCAACCGGAAAATGTGACTTAAAAAGTCACTCTTAAAGGCAACCGAAAAATATGACTTAGAAAGTCACTCTTAAAGGCAACAGAAAAATATGACTTAGAAAGTCACTCTTAAAGGCAACCAAAAATATGACTTAGAAAGTCACTCTTAAAGGCAACCAAAATTTTAGAGCGACAGAAAGAAAGAGGGAGAAGTTTGCCGGAAATGCATCGACTGAAATATGGGAGGGAGAAAGAAAAGTTGAGGAAATACTTCTCAACTGGGGCAAGGAAAAAAGAAGAAAAGAGCTCTCTATATATAGGGAGTGAAACACTATTCAAGTGTTTATCCTGAGCGATGTGGGACTTGAAGCTTTTTTTTTCTTTTTTTCCTTTCTTTTTTTTTCAAACTTTCATTTGTACTAACAATCCCCCACTTGAAATTTGAAAAGAAGATTTTCGAGGATATCATAAAATTATGCATAAACAAAGGTGTCATACAACTTGAACCTTTGCATAGTGAGTAAGATTCAGATTTTACTAGAGTGACTCGAAGTCTTGAACTCTATCTCCGTCATTAAACCACACACAACCTTTTCATAGGTGTGTTCTATAAAGCCCGTGCGTTAAAGGCCATGCACGTCTATCCCGATATAGTGAACGCTCTAGAAATTTTTGCCCAAAATTTCATATGAAGCGGCCCCCACTTCAACATTCACATAGGTGAGTCTATCAAGAGTACTCCTGTAGCCTAGGTGCTCCACTCAATGTAGAGCATAGATCTCATTAAGAATTATGAATTTTTTCCATAACTCATCCTCTTGTTACTTCAGGAATCATGCTGCTTTCACTTATAACAACATGTTCATCTCATATCACTTCATAACTTGTTATTACCCATTGAACCTAATTCTTGGGATCTCCAGTCATATAGGTCGGGTTACCATCATGAATGATCATCGCAGTAAGGGCAATAGTCCCATTCTTTTAGAAGTGTTATGGACTTTCTCTCTAGCTAATCCTTTCGTCAAAGAATCTGCTAAATTATCATCAGTGCGTACGTGATCCACTCTAACAGCTCCTGTTGAGAGTAATTCTCTAACAGTGTTGTGCTTACGACGTATCTGTCGTTTCTTACCATTGTAATAACGGTTCTCAATTTTTGCAATAGCCACGGTACTATCACAATGGATCAACACAGCTGGTATCGGTCTTTCCCATAAAGGAATCTCTGCAAGTAAGCTTCTTAGCCAACTTGCTTCCTCACTAGCAGTTGCTAGTGCTATCATCTCAGATTCCATAGTGGATTGAGCTAAGATAGTCTGTTTCTTTGACTTCCAAGAAACAGCCCCACCAACTATGCTAAATATATAGCCGCTGGTTGCTTTGGAATCATCTGAAAGAGTGTTCCAATCTGCATCGCTGTATCCTTCAAGTACAGCGGGAAACCTTTTATAATGTAATCCAAGATTTATGGTTCTTTTAAGGTACCTAATTACCCTTTCAATAGCGTGTCAGTGCTCCATACTAGGTCTACTAGTAAACCTGCATAATAATCCCACAACATAGGCTATGTCGGGTCTAGTACAATCAGTGGCATACCTAAGGCTGCCAATGATACTTGCGTACTCAGTTTGTCGTATACCTTCACCAGTGTTCTTAAACAGTTTTACACTTGGATCATATGGTGTACTAGCAGGTTTACAGTCAAAGTAGTCATATTTCTTTAAGATCTTCTCAATGTAGTGAGATTGATCCAGAGAAATTCCCTCTTTTGACCTAGTAATCTTAATACCAAGGATTACACTTGCTTCTCCGAGGTCTTTCATATCAAAGTTGTTACACAACAATGATTTCACATTGTTCACTACATGAATATTTGAACCAAATATGAGAAGGTCATCGACATATACACATATGATAGTGCAAATATTATTTACAGATTTGTAGTAAATGCATTTGTCACTTTCATTCACCTTAAACCCATTCGAGACTATTAAGTTATCAAACTTTTCATGCCACTGCTTAGGTGCTTGTTTTAGGCCATACAAAGATTTATCTAACTTGCAGACTTTATCTTCTTGTCCATGAATCACAAACCCTTCAGGTTGTTCCATATAGATTTCCTCTTCCAATTCACCATTTAAAAAAGCAGTTTTAACATCCATTTGGTGTACCACTAGACTGTGAATAGAAGCAAGAGATATTAGCACCCGAATAGATGTTATTCAAGTGACTGGTGAAAAGGTGTTGAAGAAATCCAAATTCTCTCTTTGCCTAAAACCCTTGGCTACAAGGCGAGCCTTGTATTTATCCACAGTACCATTAGGTTTTAGTTTCTTTTTCAAGATCCATTTACAACCAATTGGTTTGCAACCAGGAGGCAAGTCTACTAAATGCCATGTCTTGTTAGATTCTAAAGAATCCATCTCATCATTAATGGCTTCTTGCCACAAGTCAGCATCCAAAGAAGACAAAGCTTCTTGGAGGTTTGATGGATCCTCTTCTAATGTATAAGCCATATAATCGGGCCCATAATCTTTAGCAATTCTTGCTCTCTTACCTCTTCGAGGCTCTATATCTGGTTTTGGTTGTGCAAGATTTTCACTACTAATAGCAGGAAGATAATTGGATGAAGTACCTCCACTATCCCTTAATTTAAAAGGAAATTTATTTTCATAAAAATCAGCATCATTTGACTCTATGATCACTTTTGCGTTTAGGTCATAAAACCTATACGCTTTGCTATTAATAGCATAACCAATGAACACACATTCATAGGCTCTACTTGCAAGTTTAACCCTCTTAGGATCTGGGATCCTTACATAGGCCAGACATCCCCAAGTTCTCAAATAAGACAAATTTGGTTGTCTTTTCTTTAATATCTTATAGGGAGATGTCTTGCTTTTTGATTTGGGGATTCTATTTAGCACATAACAAACAGTTAACAAAATTTCGTCCCACCAAAAAGATGTTGCACTAGAACTCAACATAGTAGCTACAACTAATTTTGTAAAAGTTCTGTTCTTTCTTTCAGCTTTACCGTTCATTTTAGGTGAATATGGAGCAGTCGTTTCATGTATGATTCCATGCAAATTATAAAACTCATTAAACAAACTGGAATCATACTCTGTGCCTCTATCACTTCGAAGTTTCTTAATTTTCTTATTGAATTGATTTTCAATTTCTGTTACAAATAACTTAAACATGTCAAGCGCTTCACTTTTATTTTTCATAAGATATACATATGTATAATCAGAGCAGTCATCAATAAAAGTGATAAAATATCGTTTTCCATTTATGGTCAACGTTCCATCAAATTCACATATATCAGAATGTATTAAATCCAATGGCTCAGATTCTTTAACTACTGATTTATGTGATTTCTTAGTTATTTTAGATTGACTGCAAAAAACACATTTTTCAAAGTGATTTGAAGATAGCTTTGGAATAAAACCTAAGTTACTCATATTAGATATGCAACGACTATTTATATGACAAAGTCTAGAATGCCAGATATTAAAATCACACAGCATGTAAGCAGAAGGAGAAACTTTATTAATATCAAGATTCAATTTGAACATGCCATCAGTGACGTACCCTTTCCCTACAAATACCCCATTCTTGGTCAAAGTAAATAAATCTGCACCTATGGTCTGAGTAAACCCAACCTTGTTTAAAAGAAAACCAGAAACCAGATTCTTTCTCATCTCTGGAGTATGCATCACATCTTTGAGAATCAAAGTCTTTCCAGAGGTAAACTTCAGTTCAACATCTCCAGTTCCAGCAACAGTAGTGGTGTGGGAATCACCCAGCAACACTTTCTTATTTTCAACATTCGTGTATGCTTTAAACATAGCACGATCATAGCAGACATGGCGGGAGGCGCCAGTGTCTACCCACCATCCATCTAATCCTCCAATCATATTGATTTCTGTTATCACAGCTATGTATGACTCTTGAGTCATGTTAGCCTGGGGAGTTCCTGTCATTGAAGGATTTCTGCATTTACGTGCCATATGTCCCGGTTTGCCACAATTGTAGCAGAGGAATGGCTCACCGGGATTATTCTTGGCAGGTGGATGTTGTCTAGCATGTTGGACCCTTGGGGGGTTCTTGTTGCGGTTGGAGGTATTGCTCACATTGCGGTTCTGATTCTTAAAGTTTTTGCCAATAGGCTTCAGAACTGCACCTGTGTTCTTCCTTTTAGTGTTGTTGTGAGACACAACCAACACTTCATCTTTTTGATCTTGTCTGCGTGCCTCTTCCTCAATACGCAGACGTGTGATCAGAGACTCCAAAGAGAATTCTTTGGTCTTGTGTCTGAGAAGGTTTTTGAAATCCTTCCAGCCAGGAGGCAATTTGTCTATGATGACAGCAACCTGAAATTGCTCATCCAATGTCATACCCTCTGATATGATATCATGAGCAATTTTCTGTATCTCATGGGATTGAGACTCTATTGATTTATCATCAGTCATTTGATACTTGAGGTAGCGGCTAACAACATACTTTTTAGTCCCAGCTTCCTCAGTATCAAACTTCTTTTCCAAAGCCAGCCAAACTAATTTGGCAGACTTATATGGGCTATAATAATCATAGAGATCATCAGCTAACCCATTCAGAATGAAATTCTTGCATAGGTAATCATTTTCATTCCAGAGAGCTAATTCCATAGTCATTTTATCCTTCACTTCCTTCTCAGCATCCTCAAGTACCACCGGAATATCAGTGTTCAAAACATAGGCAACTTTTCTCATAGTTAAATAAAACATCATCTTTTGTTGTCAACGTTTGAAATGATATCCTTCAAGCCTAAAAGGTTTGTTGAGGTCATTGTTGTTCGAGCCAGTAATATCTACGGTAGCCATAGCAGAATCGAAAGCGTCTTAAAATTGTTGTAACAATAGTTTATGGCAAACCGAAAAAAAATTATTGGCTGAGTCACGGACAATGTCGCTTTCTTTAAGACGTTTCGTGGCACGGCCAAAAATTGTGCAAGCAGACTATCAACCACGACGTCCCCAGGATAAAACAGCCCAAATCACTGTATAAGATTCCCACTGCACTGAGGGAACCTTTTCTAGAATTACACCCTCTTGTATGACTTGAAAAGTCACTCTAAAAGGCAACCGGAAAATGTGACTTAAAAAGTCACTCTTAAAGGCAACCGAAAAATATGACTTAGAAAGTCACTCTTAAAGGCAACAGAAAAATATGACTTAGAAAGTTACTCTTAAAGGCAACCGAAAAATATGACTTAGAAAGTCACTCTTAAAGGCAACAGAAAAATATTACTTAGAAAGTCACTCTTAAAGACAACAAAAAATATGACTTAGAAAGTCATTCTTAAAGGCAACCAAAATTTTAGAGCGACAGAAAGAAAGAGGGAGAAGTTTGCCGGAAATGCATCGGCTGAAATATGGGAGGGAGAAAGAAAAGTTGAGGAAATGCTTCTCAACTGGAACAAGGAAAAAAGAAGAAAAGAGCTCTCTATATATAGAGAGTGAAACACTATTCAAGTGTTTATCCTGTGCGATGTGGGACTTGAAGTTTTTTTTTCTTTTTTTCCTTTCTTTTTTTTTCAAACTTTCATTTGTACTAACAATCTATAATTTTGGTTGGAAAATAACACCAAAAACACAAGTAACTACTACATCTAAGTTTTGTCTTTTCTTTTCAATCTTATGTTCCATTTTCATAGGTTAAATGCCTTATTCTTTTAAGTAACTTATGCACCTAGTGCATAAGATAAAAAGATCAATGTTATTTTGCTTATTGTTTCTATGTAAATTGTGCACTTCAGGAACTAGAAGGACGGGCTATGCGTGTAAGCTTGGCTCAAGGAAAACGTGCATAAGGTTAATAGAAATTTGGGAAGGCTTAGATGTTCAACAATGGTGCCATAGAAATGAGAAGAGGATGCACTTGATGTAATTTTCTGAGGAATTCCTTTTCATTTCTTGTGGTTTATAAATTATTTACTCCCACTTTCGAAGGATCTGCTGACCCGAATGTTATATTTTGTGCATTTTTGCTGATACTAACATTGGCCTATTTATTGCCTCCTTCTTGGCTCACCGAGCCATACATTGAATCACATACTCTATTCTGTGTAACATTTGCTATGAAATAATCAGCAAAGGTGTAAAGTTTGTACCATATTGAATACAAACTTCAAAATACATATTCTTTTTGCTGCAATTCTATAAATGGGTAAGTTGAACATACTGCAGAATCTATAGTGCTGGTATGCTGAAATAATTGTTTATTTGATTCCTTATATACCACATTTTAAACAAAATTATTGTACAATTGTGCATGCACAGCTTTTAACATCATTTGGTTACATTTAAATCTCCAGCTACGGAAAATGAAATTGTGAATTATATTGATGTGGAATCTGCAAACCAATGTATCCAAACTCCATGTGATTGCCAGCACAAATATATTTTTTTGTTTAAAGTAATTCCAAGAACCATTGCTGCATGTCCTTCGCTGTTGGTGGAGCCGGATATTATGAGAGTTAATTATTTCTTGTTGGAATTCTTAAAGAAGCACTGAAGCAGTCTAACTCATTCTATTGATTTGAAATCTTTAGATAGCACTTTTGTCTTCATTCAATTTATGTTGGCCAAAAATTATTTCTTTAATAGAATTTTGTTCCTGTTATACAATAAGTATTTCTCTCTAAGGAAGAGTAATATTTTATTTACCAATTATATTGTTCTTGTTACTCTAGGACAACAGATTCAGCCTTGTTGCTTTCTCGAGTGTCATCTAACTCTCTTGCGGTCTTGCCTCCCAGGCCTTCAAATTATTAAATTGTTATTTTTTAATATATGAAAAGAAAACAGATTTCCAATGACTTCTAATTTAATTATAATGAAAATATTAAATTGTTATTTTTTTAATTTTTAATTTTAAATATACATGTCTTTCAAAATACTAGAAAATATCTCTCCCATGCATGGAATATTTCAATATCATATCAAGTTTAACATAAATGAAAGTCATATCTAATATAAAATTTGCTAACATCTAATGATTTAAATATGTATTCTAAAATGTATTGTTTCAATCAATCACTTTTTTTTTAATATTTTCACAGGATGTTAAATTAATGAACTCTATAAAAATGGTTTTGTGAAATTAATTTTCTTATTTTTATCTAGCTTTTGTTATATAATTTAATTATTCTATAAAATTTTACTGACTTCAAAAAAATTATAAAATGAAATTAAATTTATATCTGTATTAGAAAATAAGCACGTTTACTTACCTTTTTTATTTTTCTTATTATTGAATAAATTTATATCTACTTGATATGTTATTTTTCTATATTAATACAGTAAAATATGTTTCTTAATGCAAATTTTTTAATTAATTTTAGATCATTTTTAGTAATATAAGAAATTAACAAAGTTCTCATTATATATCATTTTATACACAAAAAATTACACCCTATACTCGTATATTTTTTGGTTGAATATGGTGTATCCTTGGTCAAGAGTTAAGGGTTACTCTTTTGAGGTATTGTAATCTATTTAAGGAATTCACAACAAATATTTTTGTTTTCATAGGTTCAAACTTCAAATTGAATTTTTAATCACATGCTTGATGATAAAATTATTTGTGATCTAGTTATTTATTCCCTCCATTCCAAACTAATTGTCATTCTAAGTTATTTTATATCCATAAAAAATAAATAAATAAAGGAAATAGAATATTAATTTTACAAAATTAATTTTATATTATCATGAATTTATTTATAGATTTTATTATTCACCATTATTATTATAAAAAGATATAAATGAAAAAAGAAAATTAATGTTACATTAAAACTTAAAATAAAAATTATTTTGTGATAATTTTTTTATCTTACATTATAATTATAATGAAACGGAAGGGAGTATTAATTATAACTAACATCTTATATAAACCAATTTTAGTGCAGCATTGTAATTTGCAATATGTTAATGGGCTTATGCTTTCACTTCTCAAAATGTTGTTTTAGTACTGATTGGTTCAACCCGTTTTGGTGGCATATATTTGGGAGTTGCTACGTGCACCCAGCATTATTGCTGGGGCACCCAGCAAACAGTGAAGTGGCAAAATTGCCCTTCAATAATTCTTCTTCCGGAAGAAGTATTTCCGTAAACTTTTCGGAACAAGCTTTTCCGGAAAGTTTCCGGAAAAAGACTTCTTCCGGAAAAAGAATTTGGGAATTCCGGAAGTACTCACAAGGAACCTTCTTCCGGAACTGAACATTTTTTAAAAAATAAATTATTTGATAATATAATTTACTTTTAATGGATAAACTAAATTATAAAATAATTAATATTATTATACATAAATAATTAAATAATTAGTGAACGTATGTAACGAAATAAGAATTTTCATTTTATAATAATAAGTAAAAATAAAATAATATTTAATGCGTATGTAATGACGATTTTGCCCTTGTGTAATTTTCATTAAATTAACGCGTAAACGCTTCTTTCTACTGCGCTTTCGCTTTCTTCGCTTCTTTTTACTGCCTTTCGCTTTCTTCTGCTTTGTTTCTTCCGGTTGCTTTGTTTCTTCCGGTTGCGCTTTCGCTATTTTGGTGGTGGTCCCGTGAAGTATTTAGAGATTCGGTGGTCCCGTGTTCGGTATTTGAAGTTTTGTTAGTGGCTGTTCTTCCTATTTTGTGGAGGTACGCTTTTATGGGTATTTTTTTTCTTTTCCGGAAGAAAAGTAGTAAAAAAAATGTGTATGCGGAAGAAATTTTAGGCACTGACGCCTTTTCCGGATGAAGTGTTGCCGGAAAACACTTCCGGAAGACGTTCTTCCGGAAGTTACTGAGGCCTATTCCGGAAGAAGTGGTTCCGGAAGTGTCTTCCGGAAGCACTTCTTCCGGAATGGGCCTCAGTAACATCCGGAAGAACGTCTTCCGGAAGTTTCTGAGGCCTATTCCGGAAGAAGTGTTTCCGGAAGTGTTTTCCGGAACCACTTCTTCCGGAATAGGCCTCAGTAACTTCCGGAAGAAGTTCTTCCGGAGTCACTGAGGCCTATTCCGGAAGAAGTGGTTCCGGAAGACAACGTCTTCCGGAATGTTAAATTATTAGATTTTTTTTATTTATGTTTTATAATTTATATATATATATATTTGTTTAATAATGGATTATTTGTTTAATTAGGTATAATGGTATATATTGTGGACATTAAAATTTATAACAATAAAATTCATTTAATAATTTTTTTGTTTTATAATGATATATATATATATATATATATATATATATATATATATATATATATATATTTCTGTTTTATAATTTTTTGTATTTCTGTTTTATATATGTTGTGGATAATTTAATTAGGTATAATGGTATAATATTAAATGATTTAGGTAACTTAAATGTATAATGGTAGAAAAATGTTTTATTAGTTGTTTATTATAGTGATAAGTTTAGTTTAAGTAAATAATGTAGTTATAAATTTAGAATATAGTGATAATTTTAATATAGTCGTGTATGATGCATATGTCCTGTTAATATGTTTGTTATTTAAGGTGTAGTAAATTTTTGGATGTGGTTATATGATAATTTGAATGTACTTGTGTATGATGCATATGTCCTTAAGATGGACGAAGATCAATGGAGGTATGACTTTGCGATGTCACAAGAAGTTCATATGGATTATGATTATGATAATCAAGAAGAATGTGGAGTGAATGAACCACATGTCGATTGTTCAAATGCTTTTAATACATCTCAGGTAATCATAGATAATTTGAGTCATTGGTTGAATTGATGGTTTGTATGAAAATTAATGTGTTAGGGTTGCGTTGTAGGTATTCGCTACTCGAGATGATGTTTTGCAATGGGCTCGAACAGTTGCCCATGAAAATGGATTTGTTGCAGTGATTATGAGATCTGACACAGAGACCGGTAGCAGAGGAAGAAGTTCATTTGTGTTAATTGGGTGTGAAAGGAGTGGTACGTACAAGTGTAGAAATAAAGAATTCGTTAGAAAAGACACCGGGAGTAGGAAATGTGGTTGTCCCTTCAGGCTTCGTGGGAAACCAGTGCGTGGAGGGGAAGGTTGGATGGTGAAGTTGATCTGTGGGATTCATAATCATGAATTGGCGAAGTCCTTAGTTGGACATCCATACGCCGGGCGATTGACTAAGGAAGAAAAGAAAATTATTGCTGATATGACAAAGTCGATGGTGAAACCGAAAAACATCTTGCTAACGTTGAAGGAACACAATGCCGACAGTTACACCACGATAAAGCAAATTTACAATGCAAGAAGTGCATATCGTTCTTCAATAAGAGGAGCTGATACCGAAATGCAGCATCTGATGAAGCTTCTCGAACGTGATCAATACATTCATTGGCATAGATTGAAGGATGAAGTTGTGGTGCGTGATCTGTTTTGGTGTCACCCATATGCAGTAAAGTTATGCAATGCATGTCATCTGGTGTTTTTTATAGACAGTACCTACAAAACAAACAGGTACAGACTCCCACTACTTGACTTTGTTGGAGTGACACCAACGGCGATGACATTCTCTGCTGGGTTTGCATATCTGGAGGCTGAGCGTGTTAATAATATTGTATGGGCTTTGGAACGATTTCGAGGCCTATTTTTAAGACACGATCGCCTCCCTCTTGTTATTGTCACTGACAGAGACCTAGCACTGATGAATGCAGTGAAAACTGTGTTTCCCGAGTCTACTAATTTGTTGTGCAGGTTTCATATCGATAAGAATGTGAAGGCGAAGTGCAAATCTTTAATCGGGAAAAAAAATGCGTGGGACTATGTAATGGATAACTGGGGTACTTTGGTTGATTGTCCGTCCGAATACGAGTTCCATGAGTCATATCAGAAGTTTCAAGTTGCTTGTTCGCCTTGGCCGATGTTCGTTGACTATGTTAACGACACATGGATTATCCCCCACAAGGAAAAATTTATTACAGCATGGACGAATAAGGTCATGCACCTAGGCAACACAACAACAAACAGGTATTAACAACTGATTTTATTTGTTAGTAACGATTAATATTAAATGGTATTTAATTGTTGTATATTTTCATGTTTCTTGGGCTCTCAAAAGAGTACTACAAAATAGCGTTGGAGACCTATGTAGTGTTTGGGATGCCATGAACAACATGATCACGCTGCAACACGTCGAAATTAAAGCATCCTTTGAAACCAGTACGCATGTGGTTGGCCATGTATATAAAAAAACCTTATACAAGGGGCTTCTTGGGATGGTTTCGAGGGATGCTTTAAATCAGATTGCTTCTGAGATTGACCATCTACGTTATCTCGGCAACAATCTCTCTTCTTGTGGTTGTGTGATGAGAAGCACGCACGGGCTTCCTTGTGCATGTGAGCTTTCTAGGTATACTGCTAGCAGCATCCCATTGGAGTCAGTCCATCTTTTTTGGAGGAGACTTTGCTTTTCAGACCAAGGGTTATGTGAGACGGAAGTCACCATCAAGGAAGAAATAGAGGTCATATCTAAAAGGTTTGATGAACTTGATGTGGCTGGCAAAGTAAATCTGAAGAGTAAACTTCGAGAAATCGCATACCCTGATCATAACTCTATGTGCCCTCCTCCATCAAAGGTGAACACTAAAGGTGCACCGAAGAAACCGATGAAAAGAAGTCAAACATCCACAAAGCGTGATCCGTCTTACTGGGAGTATGTTGATGCTTTTCATTCTGTTCAAAGCAGCAACTCTCCAGTGAAACGAAGTGCATCATGTTCTCAACCGCGTCAGCCAACAAGGATCATCCCGATGTTGGATCAATTTGCGTCATTCTTTCAAGGTTTCATTCGTGACGTTGTGGATGTGAAAGCGGACGGTAACTGTGGATATCGGTCCATTGGCGCTTTATTAGGTATGGGGGAAGATTCGTGGCCGTTAGTGCGTAATGAATTGCTTAAAGAACTTGGCAGGTGGTCGCATGAGTACATGAACCTCTTCGGTGGCACAGAGAGATTTGAACAATTAAAGTTGTCCCTACTTGTTGATGGATTTTCAAAGGTATGTTTTTAGGTTAATTTTTTTTAATAACAATGTTTAAATTACTTACATGTGTATGTTTGGTTCATTCAGGTTAGTGTGGACAAGTGGATGGATATAACAGACATGGGATATGTGATTGCTTCACGGTATAACGTAATCCTTGTATCGTTGTCCCAACAACAAAGCATGACATTTTTCCCTCTTAGAAGTCAACCACCACCTGACTCTTCTGGCCACCGCATCATATGTGTCGGTCACGTGTTTGGAAATCATTTTGTTCAGGTACATTGAATATAGTTAGTGTAACAATTATGCAATGACTTCGCTTGTTCGTTTGGCACGGTCAGCGCATGATATAATGTTTGTTCATGTACAACAGGTTTATTTGAAAGACCATTGTCCGTTGCCGCCCCCAGCGCTGTTGTGGTCAACCAATTGTTATTCTCAGGCAAAGCAATGGGCAATTCCATATATTAGTAGAATGCAGGAATACACAAGCTTGATGTCATTCAAAACACATTATGTAGACCTAAATGAAGACTAAACATTCATTGTTTATTTATTTGTATTCATTATGCGATATAATTCGTTGTAACCCGTCACTAACCAATTAATATTATCAACTACTCGTTTGGTTAAGCAAGGAAATTGTTGGTCCAACAAAAATCATTTACGCGTACAGCATACATCATTGTCATAATTGACAACACATAATGACATGCATGTGTGTTACAGTTTGAGCGTGACAACACATTTGTTGACTTCAGTACACATTTTGAAACTAGCAGTCGCTCAACAACACATTGGTTGACTTGACTACACATTAGCGACAACACATTGGCTGACTTGACTACACATTTACGCGTGTCTATTTTTTTGTAAACAAAGTTAAACAAAGGCTCGGTCACAACCATCTATATATATGGCAGACTAGGCTACTAAATCACACATTATCTTGCTTTCAAATAATCTCCCAACTGATACACAAACTATGGCATTTCTAGGAGAAACTAGCAGTCAGACGATTGTCAACTCAAGGTTGGCTTTCATTATCCAAATGGATCGATTATTCACAATGATACTGGGGTTTACTTCCAAACTTCAACTCCGGTGCCCATTCGAGTACCAAATAGGTGTGATTTTGCAAGCCTAAAAACCAGAATACACAATACCCTTCAGCTATCCGACAAACAATTTTTGGATGAAATTCACTACCGGAAGCCATTCACCGATACAGGTAACCAAATTCGCTTTGAGTGTATCAAATTGATAAATGATGACGATGTCAACACAATGTTAATGTGTAATGATCAATTTTCTTGTGTTGGTCCGATTGAGTTATTATGCACCGTCCCTGTTATACAATAAGTATTTCTCTCTAAGGAAGAGTAATATTTTATTTACCAAATATATTGTTCTTGTTACTCTAAGACAACAGATTCAGCCTTGTTGCTTTCTCGAGTGTCATCTAACTCTCTTGCGGTCTTGCCTCCCAGGCCTTCAAATTATTTAAATGTTATTTTTTAATATATATGAAAAGAAAACAGATTTCCAATGACTTCTAATTTAATTATAATGAAAATATTAAATTGTTATTTTTTTAATTTTTAATTTTAAAATACATGTCTTTTCAAAATACTAGAAAATATCTCTCCCATGCATGGATAATTTCAATATCATATCAAGTTTAACATAAAATGAAAGTCATATCTAATATAAAATTTGCTAACATCTAATGATTTAAATATGTATTCTAAAATGTATTGTTTCAATCAATCACTTTTTTTTTTAATATTTTCACAGGAATGTAAATAATGAACTCTATAAAAATGGTTTTGTGAAAATTAATTTTCTTATTTTTAATCTAGCTTTTGTTATATAATTTATAATCTTAAATTTACTGACTTCAAAAAAATTATAAAATGAAATTAAATTTATATCTGTATTAGAAAATAAGCACGTTTACTTACCTTTTTATTTTTCTATTATTGAATAAATTTATATCTACTTGATATGTTATTTTTCTATATTAATACAGTAAATATGTTTTTCTAATGCAAATTTTTTATTAATTTTAGATCATTTTTAGTAATATAAGAAATTAACAAAGTTCTCATTATATATCATTTTATACACAAAAAATTACACCCTATACTCGTATATTTTTTGGTTGAATATGGTGTATCCTTGGTCAAGAGTTAAGGGTTACTCTTTTGAGGTATTGTAATCTATTTAAGGATTCACAACAAATATTTTTGTTTTCATAGGTTCAAACTTCAAATTGAATTTTTAATCACATGCTTGATGATAAAATTATTTGTGATCTAGTTATTTATTCCCTCCATTCCAAACTAATTGTCATTCTAAGTTATTTTATATCCATAAAAAATAAATAAATAAAGGAAATAGAATATTAATTTTACAAAATTAATTTTATATTATCATGAATTTATTTATAGATTTTATTATTCACCATTATTATTATAAAAAGATATAAATGAAAAAAGAAAATTAATGTTACATTAAAACTTAAAATAAAAATTATTTTGTGATAATTTTTTTTATCTTACATTATAATTATAATGAAACGGAAGGGAGTATTAATTATAACTAACATCTTATATAAACCAATTTTAGTGCAGCATTGTAATTTGCAATATGTTAATGGGCTTATGCTTTCACTTCTCAAAATGTTGTTTTAGTACTGATTGGTTCAACCCGTTTTGGTGGCATATATTTGGGAGTTGCTACGTGCACCCAGCATTATTGCTGGGGCACCCAGCAAAACAGTGAAGTGGCAAAAATTGCCCTTCAATAATTCTTCTTCCGGAAGAAGTATTTCCGTAAACTTTTCGAACAAGCTTTTCCGGAAAGTTTCCGGAAAAAGACTTCTTCCGGAAAAAGAATTTGGGAATTCCGGAAGTACTACACAGGAACCTTCTTCCGGAACTGAACATTTTTTTAAAAATAAATTATTTGATAATATAATTTACTTTTAATGGATAAACTAAATTATAAATAATTAATATTTATTATACATAAATAATTAAATAATTAGTGAACGTATGTAACGAAATAAGAATTTTCATTTTATAATAATAAGTAAAAATAAATAATATTTAATGCGTATGTAATGACGATTTTGCCTTGTGTAATTTTCATTAAATTAACGCGTAAGCGCTTCTTTCTACTGCGCTTTCGCTTTCTTCGCTTCTTTTTACTGCCTTTCGCTTTCTTCTGCTTTGTTTCTTCCGGTTGCTTTGTTTCTTCCGGTTGCGCTTTCGCTATTTTGGTGGTGGTCCCGTGAAGTATTTAGAGATTCGGTGGTCCCGTGTTCGGTATTTGAAGTTTTGTTAGTGGCTGTTCTTCCTATTTTGTCGGAGGTACGCTTTTATGGGTATTTTTTTCTTTTCCGGAAGAAAAGTAGTAAAAAAAAATGTGTATGCGGAAGAAATTTTAGGCAGACCCTTTTCCGGATGAAGTGTTGCCGGAAAAACACTTCCGGAAGACGTTCTTCTCCGGAAGTTACTGAGGCCTATTCCGGAAGAAGTGGTTCCGGAAGTGTCTTCCGGAAGCACTTCTTCCGGAATTGGGCCTCAGTAACATCCGGAAGAACGTCTTCCGGAAGTTTCTGAGGCCTATTCCGGAAGAAGTGTTTCCGGAAGTGTTTTCCGGAACCACTTCTTCCGGAATAGGCCTCAGTAACTTCCGGAAGAAGGTCTTCCGGAAGTCACTGAGGCCCATTCCGGAAGAAGTGTTTCCGGAAGTGTTTCCGGAACACTTCTTCCGGAATAGGCCTCAGTAACTTCCGGAAGAACGTCTTCCGGAATGTTAAAATTATTAGATTTTTTTTTATTTATGTTTTATAATTTATATATATATTATATATTGTTTAATAATGGATTATTTGTTTAATTAGGTATAATGGTATATATTGTGGACATTAAAATTTATAACAATAAAATTCATTTAATAATTTTTTGTTTTAATGATATATATATATATATATATATATATATATATATATATATATATATATATATATATTCTGTTTTATAATTTTTTTGTATTTCTGTTTATATATATGTTGTGGATAATTTAATTAGGTATAATGGTATAATATAAATGATTTAGGTAACTTAAATGTATAATGTAGAAAAATGTTTTATTAGTTGTTTATTATAGTGATAAGTTTAGTTTAAGTAAATAATGTAGTTATAAATTTAGAATATAGTGATAATTTAATATAGTCGTGTATGATGCATATGTCCTGTTAATATGTTTGTTATTTAAGGTGTAGTAAATTTTTGGATGTGTATATGATAATTTGAATGTACTTGTGTATGATGCATATGTCCTTAAGATGGACGAAGATCAATGGAGGTATGACTTTGCGATGTCACAAAGAAGTTCATATGGATTATGATTATGATAATAAGAAGAATGTGGAGTGAATGAACCACATGTCGATTGTTCAAATGCTTTTAATACATCTCAGGTAATCATAGATAATTTGAGTCATTGGTTGAATTGATGGTTTGTATGAATTAATGTGTTAGGGTTGCGTTGTAGGTATTCGCTACTCGAGATGATGTTTTGCAATGGGCTCGAACAGTTGCCCATGAAAATGGATTTGTTGCAGTGATTATGAGATCTGAACACAGAGACCGGTAGCAGAGGAAGAAGTTCATTTGTGTTAATTGGGTGTGAAAGGAGTGGTAGTACAAGTGTAGAAATAAAGAATTCGTTAGAAAAGACACCGGAGTAGGAAATGTGGTTGTCCCTTCAGGCTTCGTGGGAAACCAGTGCGTGGAGGGGAAGGTTGGATGGTGAAGTTGATCTGTGGGATTCATAATCATGAATTGGCGAAGTCCTTAGTTGGACATCCATACGCCGGGCGATTGACTAAGGAAGAAAAGAAAATTATTGCTGATATGACAAAGTCGATGGTGAAACCGAAAAACATCTTGCTAACGTTGAAGGAACACAATGCCGACAGTTACAACACGATAAAGCAAATTTACAATGCAAGAAGTGCATATCGTTTTCAATAAGAGGAGCTGATACCGAAATGCAGCATCTGATGAAGCTTCTCGAACGTGATCAATACATTCATTGGCATAGATTGAAGGATGAAGTTGTGGTGCGTGATCTGTTTTGGTGTCACCCATATGCAGTAAAGTTATGCAATGCATGTCATCTGGTGTTTTTATAAGACAGTACCTACAAAACAAACAGGTACAGACTCCCACTACTTGACTTTGTTGAGTGACACCAACGGCGATGACATTCTCTGCTGGGTTTGCATATCTGGAGCTGAGCGTGTTAATAATATTGTATGGGCTTTGGAACGATTTCGAGGCCTATTTTTAAGACACGATCGCCTCCTCTTGTTATTGTCACTGACAGAGACCTAGCACTGATGAATGCAGTGAAAACTGTGTTTCCCGAGTCTACTAATTTGTTGTGCAGGTTTCATATCGATAAGAATGTGAAGGCGAAGTGCAAATCTTTAATCGGGAAAAAAATGCGTGGGACTATGTAATGGATAACTGGGGTACTTTGGTTGATTGTCCTGTCCGAATACGAGTTCCATGAGTCATATCAGAAGTTTCAAGTTGCTTGTTCGCCTTGGCCGATGTTTGCAATAGGCTTCAGAACTGCACCTGTGTTCTTCCTTTTAGTGTTGTTGTGAGACACAACCAACACTTCATCTTTTTGATCTTGTCTGCGTGCCTCTTCCTCAATACGCAGACGTGTGATCAGAGACTCCAAAGAGAATTCTTTGGTCTTGTGTCTGAGAAGGTTTTTGAAATCCTTCCAGCCAGGAGGCAATTTGTCTATGATGACAGCAACCTGAAATTGCTCATCCAATGTCATACCCTCTGATATGATATCATGAGCAATTTTCTGTATCTCATGGGATTGAGACTCTATTGATTTATCATCAGTCATTTGATACTTGAGGTAGCGGCTAACAACATACTTTTTAGTCCCAGCTTCCTCAGTATCAAACTTCTTTTCCAAAGCCAGCCAAACTAATTTGGCAGACTTATATGGGCTATAATAATCATAGAGATCATCAGCTAACCCATTCAGAATGAAATTCTTGCATAGGTAATCATTTTCATTCCAGAGAGCTAATTCCATAGTCATTTTATCCTTCACTTCCTTCTCAGCATCCTCAAGTACCACCGGAATATCAGTGTTCAAAACATAGGCAACTTTTCTCATAGTTAAATAAAACATCATCTTTTGTTGTCAACGTTTGAAATGATATCCTTCAAGCCTAAAAGGTTTGTTGAGGTCATTGTTGTTCGAGCCAGTAATATCTACGGTAGCCATAGCAGAATCGAAAGCGTCTTAAAATTGTTGTAACAATAGTTTATGGCAAACCGAAAAAAATTATTGGCTGAGTCACGGACAATGTCGCTTTCTTTAAGACGTTTCGTGGCACGGCCAAAAATTGTGCAAGCAGACTATCAACCACGACGTCCCCAGGATAAAACAGCCCAAATCACTGTATAAGATTCCCACTGCACTGAGGGAACCTTTTCTAGAATTACACCCTCTTGTATGACTTGAAAAGTCACTCTAAAAGGCAACCGGAAAATGTGACTTAAAAAGTCACTCTTAAAGGCAACCGAAAAATATGACTTAGAAAGTCACTCTTAAAGGCAACAGAAAAATATGACTTAGAAAGTTACTCTTAAAGGCAACCGAAAAATATGACTTAGAAAGTCACTCTTAAAGGCAACAGAAAAATATTACTTAGAAAGTCACTCTTAAAGACAACAAAAAATATGACTTAGAAAGTCATTCTTAAAGGCAACCAAAATTTTAGAGCGACAGAAAGAAAGAGGGAGAAGTTTGCCGGAAATGCATCGGCTGAAATATGGGAGGGAGAAAGAAAAGTTGAGGAAATGCTTCTCAACTGGAACAAGGAAAAAAGAAGAAAAGAGCTCTCTATATATAGAGAGTGAAACACTATTCAAGTGTTTATCCTGTGCGATGTGGGACTTGAAGTTTTTTTTCTTTTTTTCCTTTCTTTTTTTTTCAAACTTTCATTTGTACTAACAATCTATAATTTTGGTTGGAAAATAACACCAAAAACACAAGTAACTACTACATCTAAGTTTTGTCTTTTCTTTTCAATCTTATGTTCCATTTTCATAGGTTAAATGCCTTATTCTTTTAAGTAACTTATGCACCTAGTGCATAAGATAAAAAGATCAATGTTATTTTGCTTATTGTTTCTATGTAAATTGTGCACTTCAGGAACTAGAAGGACGGGCTATGCGTGTAAGCTTGGCTCAAGGAAAACGTGCATAAGGTTAATAGAAATTTGGGAAGGCTTAGATGTTCAACAATGGTGCCATAGAAATGAGAAGAGGATGCACTTGATGTAATTTTCTGAGGAATTCCTTTTCATTTCTTGTGGTTTATAAATTATTTACTCCCACTTTCGAAGGATCTGCTGACCCGAATGTTATATTTTGTGCATTTTTGCTGATACTAACATTGGCCTATTTATTGCCTCCTTCTTGGCTCACCGAGCCATACATTGAATCACATACTCTATTCTGTGTAACATTTGCTATGAAATAATCAGCAAAGGTGTAAAGTTTGTACCATATTGAATACAAACTTCAAAATACATATTCTTTTTGCTGCAATTCTATAAATGGGTAAGTTGAACATACTGCAGAATCTATAGTGCTGGTATGCTGAAATAATTGTTTATTTGATTCCTTATATACCACATTTTAAACAAAATTATTGTACAATTGTGCATGCACAGCTTTTAACATCATTTGGTTACATTTAAATCTCCAGCTACGGAAAATGAAATTGTGAATTATATTGATGTGGAATCTGCAAACCAATGTATCCAAACTCCATGTGATTGCCAGCACAAATATATTTTTTTGTTTAAAGTAATTCCAAGAACCATTGCTGCATGTCCTTCGCTGTTGGTGGAGCCGGATATTATGAGAGTTAATTATTTCTTGTTGGAATTCTTAAAGAAGCACTGAAGCAGTCTAACTCATTCTATTGATTTGAAATCTTTAGATAGCACTTTTGTCTTCATTCAATTTATGTTGGCCAAAAATTATTTCTTTAATAGAATTTTGTTCCTGTTATACAATAAGTATTTCTCTCTAAGGAAGAGTAATATTTTATTTACCAATTATATTGTTCTTGTTACTCTAGGACAACAGATTCAGCCTTGTTGCTTTCTCGAGTGTCATCTAACTCTCTTGCGGTCTTGCCTCCCAGGCCTTCAAATTATTAAATTGTTATTTTTTAATATATGAAAAGAAAACAGATTTCCAATGACTTCTAATTTAATTATAATGAAAATATTAAATTGTTATTTTTTTAATTTTTAATTTTAAATATACATGTCTTTCAAAATACTAGAAAATATCTCTCCCATGCATGGAATATTTCAATATCATATCAAGTTTAACATAAATGAAAGTCATATCTAATATAAAATTTGCTAACATCTAATGATTTAAATATGTATTCTAAAATGTATTGTTTCAATCAATCACTTTTTTTTTTAATATTTTCACAGGATGTTAAATTAATGAACTCTATAAAAATGGTTTTGTGAAATTAATTTTCTTATTTTTATCTAGCTTTTGTTATATAATTTAATTATTCTATAAAATTTTACTGACTTCAAAAAAATTATAAAATGAAATTAAATTTATATCTGTATTAGAAAATAAGCACGTTTACTTACCTTTTTTATTTTTCTTATTATTGAATAAATTTATATCTACTTGATATGTTATTTTTCTATATTAATACAGTAAAATATGTTTCTTAATGCAAATTTTTTAATTAATTTTAGATCATTTTTAGTAATATAAGAAATTAACAAAGTTCTCATTATATATCATTTTATACACAAAAAATTACACCCTATACTCGTATATTTTTTGGTTGAATATGGTGTATCCTTGGTCAAGAGTTAAGGGTTACTCTTTTGAGGTATTGTAATCTATTTAAGGAATTCACAACAAATATTTTTGTTTTCATAGGTTCAAACTTCAAATTGAATTTTTAATCACATGCTTGATGATAAAATTATTTGTGATCTAGTTATTTATTCCCTCCATTCCAAACTAATTGTCATTCTAAGTTATTTTATATCCATAAAAAATAAATAAATAAAGGAAATAGAATATTAATTTTACAAAATTAATTTTATATTATCATGAATTTATTTATAGATTTTATTATTCACCATTATTATTATAAAAAGATATAAATGAAAAAAGAAAATTAATGTTACATTAAAACTTAAAATAAAAATTATTTTGTGATAATTTTTTTATCTTACATTATAATTATAATGAAACGGAAGGGAGTATTAATTATAACTAACATCTTATATAAACCAATTTTAGTGCAGCATTGTAATTTGCAATATGTTAATGGGCTTATGCTTTCACTTCTCAAAATGTTGTTTTAGTACTGATTGGTTCAACCCGTTTTGGTGGCATATATTTGGGAGTTGCTACGTGCACCCAGCATTATTGCTGGGGCACCCAGCAAACAGTGAAGTGGCAAAATTGCCCTTCAATAATTCTTCTTCCGGAAGAAGTATTTCCGTAAACTTTTCGGAACAAGCTTTTCCGGAAAGTTTCCGGAAAAAGACTTCTTCCGGAAAAAGAATTTGGGAATTCCGGAAGTACTCACAAGGAACCTTCTTCCGGAACTGAACATTTTTTAAAAAATAAATTATTTGATAATATAATTTACTTTTAATGGATAAACTAAATTATAAAATAATTAATATTATTATACATAAATAATTAAATAATTAGTGAACGTATGTAACGAAATAAGAATTTTCATTTTATAATAATAAGTAAAAATAAAATAATATTTAATGCGTATGTAATGACGATTTTGCCCTTGTGTAATTTTCATTAAATTAACGCGTAAACGCTTCTTTCTACTGCGCTTTCGCTTTCTTCGCTTCTTTTTACTGCCTTTCGCTTTCTTCTGCTTTGTTTCTTCCGGTTGCTTTGTTTCTTCCGGTTGCGCTTTCGCTATTTTGGTGGTGGTCCCGTGAAGTATTTAGAGATTCGGTGGTCCCGTGTTCGGTATTTGAAGTTTTGTTAGTGGCTGTTCTTCCTATTTTGTCGGAGGTACGCTTTTATGGGTATTTTTTTTCTTTTCCGGAAGAAAAGTAGTAAAAAAAATGTGTATGCGGAAGAAATTTTAGGCACTGACGCCTTTTCCGGATGAAGTGTTGCCGGAAAACACTTCCGGAAGACGTTCTTCCGGAAGTTACTGAGGCCTATTCCGGAAGAAGTGGTTCCGGAAGTGTCTTCCGGAAGCACTTCTTCCGGAATGGGCCTCAGTAACATCCGGAAGAACGTCTTCCGGAAGTTTCTGAGGCCTATTCCGGAAGAAGTGTTTCCGGAAGTGTTTTCCGGAACCACTTCTTCCGGAATAGGCCTCAGTAACTTCCGGAAGAAGGTCTTCCGGAAGTCACTGAGGCCCATTCCGGAAGAAGTGCTTCCGGAAGTGTTTTCCGGAAACACTTCTTCCGGAATAGGCCTCAGTAACTTCCGGAAGAACGTCTTCCGGAATGTTAAATTATTAGATTTTTTTTTATTTATGTTTTATAATTTATATATATATATATATTTGTTTAATAATGGATTATTTGTTTAATTAGGTATAATGGTATATATTGTGGACATTAAAATTTATAACAATAAAATTCATTTAATAATTTTTTTGTTTTATAATGATATATATATATATATATATATATATATATATATATATATATATATATATATATATTTCTGTTTTATAATTTTTTGTATTTCTGTTTTATATATGTTGTGGATAATTTAATTAGGTATAATGGTATAATATTAAATGATTTAGGTAACTTAAATGTATAATGGTAGAAAAATGTTTTATTAGTTGTTTATTATAGTGATAAGTTTAGTTTAAGTAAATAATGTAGTTATAAATTTAGAATATAGTGATAATTTTAATATAGTCGTGTATGATGCATATGTCCTGTTAATATGTTTGTTATTTAAGGTGTAGTAAATTTTTGGATGTGGTTATATGATAATTTGAATGTACTTGTGTATGATGCATATGTCCTTAAGATGGACGAAGATCAATGGAGGTATGACTTTGCGATGTCACAAGAAGTTCATATGGATTATGATTATGATAATCAAGAAGAATGTGGAGTGAATGAACCACATGTCGATTGTTCAAATGCTTTTAATACATCTCAGGTAATCATAGATAATTTGAGTCATTGGTTGAATTGATGGTTTGTATGAAAATTAATGTGTTAGGGTTGCGTTGTAGGTATTCGCTACTCGAGATGATGTTTTGCAATGGGCTCGAACAGTTGCCCATGAAAATGGATTTGTTGCAGTGATTATGAGATCTGACACAGAGACCGGTAGCAGAGGAAGAAGTTCATTTGTGTTAATTGGGTGTGAAAGGAGTGGTACGTACAAGTGTAGAAATAAAGAATTCGTTAGAAAAGACACCGGGAGTAGGAAATGTGGTTGTCCCTTCAGGCTTCGTGGGAAACCAGTGCGTGGAGGGGAAGGTTGGATGGTGAAGTTGATCTGTGGGATTCATAATCATGAATTGGCGAAGTCCTTAGTTGGACATCCATACGCCGGGCGATTGACTAAGGAAGAAAAGAAAATTATTGCTGATATGACAAAGTCGATGGTGAAACCGAAAAACATCTTGCTAACGTTGAAGGAACACAATGCCGACAGTTACACCACGATAAAGCAAATTTACAATGCAAGAAGTGCATATCGTTCTTCAATAAGAGGAGCTGATACCGAAATGCAGCATCTGATGAAGCTTCTCGAACGTGATCAATACATTCATTGGCATAGATTGAAGGATGAAGTTGTGGTGCGTGATCTGTTTTGGTGTCACCCATATGCAGTAAAGTTATGCAATGCATGTCATCTGGTGTTTTTTATAGACAGTACCTACAAAACAAACAGGTACAGACTCCCACTACTTGACTTTGTTGGAGTGACACCAACGGCGATGACATTCTCTGCTGGGTTTGCATATCTGGAGGCTGAGCGTGTTAATAATATTGTATGGGCTTTGGAACGATTTCGAGGCCTATTTTTAAGACACGATCGCCTCCCTCTTGTTATTGTCACTGACAGAGACCTAGCACTGATGAATGCAGTGAAAACTGTGTTTCCCGAGTCTACTAATTTGTTGTGCAGGTTTCATATCGATAAGAATGTGAAGGCGAAGTGCAAATCTTTAATCGGGAAAAAAAATGCGTGGGACTATGTAATGGATAACTGGGGTACTTTGGTTGATTGTCCGTCCGAATACGAGTTCCATGAGTCATATCAGAAGTTTCAAGTTGCTTGTTCGCCTTGGCCGATGTTCGTTGACTATGTTAACGACACATGGATTATCCCCCACAAGGAAAAATTTATTACAGCATGGACGAATAAGGTCATGCACCTAGGCAACACAACAACAAACAGGTATTAACAACTGATTTTATTTGTTAGTAACGATTAATATTAAATGGTATTTAATTGTTGTATATTTTCATGTTTCTTGTGTATTTTAAATGTAGGGTTGAATCAGCTCATTGGGCTCTCAAAAGAGTACTACAAAATAGCGTTGGAGACCTATGTAGTGTTTGGGATGCCATGAACAACATGATCACGCTGCAACACGTCGAAATTAAAGCATCCTTTGAAACCAGTACGCATGTGGTTGGCCATGTATATAAAAAAACCTTATACAAGGGGCTTCTTGGGATGGTTTCGAGGGATGCTTTAAATCAGATTGCTTCTGAGATTGACCATCTACGTTATCTCGGCAACAATCTCTCTTCTTGTGGTTGTGTGATGAGAAGCACGCACGGGCTTCCTTGTGCATGTGAGCTTTCTAGGTATACTGCTAGCAGCATCCCATTGGAGTCAGTCCATCTTTTTTGGAGGAGACTTTGCTTTTCAGACCAAGGGTTATGTGAGACGGAAGTCACCATCAAGGAAGAAATAGAGGTCATATCTAAAAGGTTTGATGAACTTGATGTGGCTGGCAAAGTAAATCTGAAGAGTAAACTTCGAGAAATCGCATACCCTGATCATAACTCTATGTGCCCTCCTCCATCAAAGGTGAACACTAAAGGTGCACCGAAGAAACCGATGAAAAGAAGTCAAACATCCACAAAGCGTGATCCGTCTTACTGGGAGTATGTTGATGCTTTTCATTCTGTTCAAAGCAGCAACTCTCCAGTGAAACGAAGTGCATCATGTTCTCAACCGCGTCAGCCAACAAGGATCATCCCGATGTTGGATCAATTTGCGTCATTCTTTCAAGGTTTCATTCGTGACGTTGTGGATGTGAAAGCGGACGGTAACTGTGGATATCGGTCCATTGGCGCTTTATTAGGTATGGGGGAAGATTCGTGGCCGTTAGTGCGTAATGAATTGCTTAAAGAACTTGGCAGGTGGTCGCATGAGTACATGAACCTCTTCGGTGGCACAGAGAGATTTGAACAATTAAAGTTGTCCCTACTTGTTGATGGATTTTCAAAGGTATGTTTTTAGGTTAATTTTTTTTAATAACAATGTTTAAATTACTTACATGTGTATGTTTGGTTCATTCAGGTTAGTGTGGACAAGTGGATGGATATAACAGACATGGGATATGTGATTGCTTCACGGTATAACGTAATCCTTGTATCGTTGTCCCAACAACAAAGCATGACATTTTTCCCTCTTAGAAGTCAACCACCACCTGACTCTTCTGGCCACCGCATCATATGTGTCGGTCACGTGTTTGGAAATCATTTTGTTCAGGTACATTGAATATAGTTAGTGTAACAATTATGCAATGACTTCGCTTGTTCGTTTGGCACGGTCAGCGCATGATATAATGTTTGTTCATGTACAACAGGTTTATTTGAAAGACCATTGTCCGTTGCCGCCCCCAGCGCTGTTGTGGTCAACCAATTGTTATTCTCAGGCAAAGCAATGGGCAATTCCATATATTAGTAGAATGCAGGAATACACAAGCTTGATGTCATTCAAAACACATTATGTAGACCTAAATGAAGACTAAACATTCATTGTTTATTTATTTGTATTCATTATGCGATATAATTCGTTGTAACCCGTCACTAACCAATTAATATTATCAACTACTCGTTTGGTTAAGCAAGGAAATTGTTGGTCCAACAAAAATCATTTACGCGTACAGCATACATCATTGTCATAATTGACAACACATAATGACATGCATGTGTGTTACAGTTTGAGCGTGACAACACATTTGTTGACTTCAGTACACATTTTGAAACTAGCAGTCGCTCAACAACACATTGGTTGACTTGACTACACATTAGCGACAACACATTGGCTGACTTGACTACACATTTACGCGTGTCTATTTTTTTGTAAACAAAGTTAAACAAAGGCTCGGTCACAACCATCTATATATATGGCAGACTAGGCTACTAAATCACACATTATCTTGCTTTCAAATAATCTCCCAACTGATACACAAACTATGGCATTTCTAGGAGAAACTAGCAGTCAGACGATTGTCAACTCAAGGTTGGCTTTCATTTATCCAAATGGATCGATTATTCACAATGATACTGGGGTTTACTTCCAAACTTCAACTCCGGTGCCCATTCGAGTACCAAATAGGTGTGATTTTGCAAGCCTAAAAACCAGAATACACAATACCCTTCAGCTATCCGACAAATAATTTTTGGATGAAATTCACTACCGGAAGCCATTCACCGATACAGGTAACCAAATTCGCTTTGAGTGTATCAAATTGATAAATGATGACGATGTCAACACAATGTTAATGTGTAATGATCAATTTTCTTGTGTTGGTCCGATTGAGTTATTATGCACCGTTGGAAGAACACCAGATGGAATAATAAACTTACTTGAACGCACTATGCCTCGTATTCATGACGCGATCCTGTATTACAACGGCAAATGGAACATGCCACCGCAGAACAAATTTGTTGGTTGGGCGTTCACAGGAAAAAATCCTAAGAAATTTCAAATTCCTTCAACATGTACCATCGATGAACTGAAGAATTTAATCAAGCAAGTTGCACCTAAAGGGATCCCCCCTCTTGGAATTCACGAATCACAAACGGTAAGACGATTGTTTTTCCGCCAACCAGCTCGGTTTGAGTATTCAGATACGGTTATAAAATATGAAATAAATGAGCTGATCACCAACGAAGAACTGCTGAAGGTGTTAGTACAATCTAACTACTGGAAAAAAATATGGACCAATAGAAATTTTAGCTGTCTTTACTAAATATGTTGAAGACGAGGTCAGTAGGACGTCGCTAAACAACTGAATGTCATGTTTAATTTTTTGTTTTTTTGTTGATGTAACCTTTATATGTTTACGGCGTGTTTAATTCCCATAATAAAGTTGAATGCGTTGTTTCAGTGGTCCAAAAATTTAATTGTTAAAAGGGTTCATTTCGTAGTTTTTTGGATTTTGAGACTTTGTTTTGACGTGTTAGTTGACGGAACTGGGGAACGGGACTATTTTTTTTGGATTCTTTGACGTCCAAACATGAGAAATGGCCGCCCTCCATTGTCTCAGGGCACAGGCACACCCACGCAAAAAAATCCCAAACATGGGTACTTGAACATGGAAAAAGGGTTCATTTCCTATTTTTTTGGATTTTGAGGCTTTGTTTTGACGTGTTAGTTGACGGAACCATGGAACGGGACTATTTTTTTTGGATTCTTTGACGTCCAAACATGAGAAATGGCCGCCCTCCATTGTCTCAGGGCACAGGCACACCCACGCAAAAAAATCCCAAACATGGGTACTTGAACATGGAAAAAGGGTTCATTTCCTATTTTTTTGGATTTTGAGGCTTTGTTTTGACGTGTTAGTTGACGGAACCATGGAACGGGACTATTGTTTTTGGATTCTTTGACGTCCAAACATGAGAAATGGCCGCCCTCCATTGTCTCAGGGCATAGGCACACCCACGCAAAAAAATCCCAAACATGGGTACTTGAACATGGAAAAAGGGTTCATTTCCTATTTTTTTGGATTTTGAGGCTTTGTTTTGACGTGTTAGTTGACGGAACCATGGAACGGGACTATTTTTTTTGGATTCTTTGACGTCCAAACATGAGAAATGGCCACCCTCCATTGTCTCAGGGCACAGGCACACCCATGCAAAAAAATCCCAAACATGGGTACTTGAACATGGAAAAAGGGTTCATTTCCTATTTTTTTGGATTTTGAGGCTTTGTTTTGACGTGTTAGTTGACGGAACCATGGAACGGGACTATTTTTTTTGGATTCTTTGACGTCCAAACATGAGAAATGGTCGCCCTCCATTGTCTCAGGGCACAGACACACCCACGCAAAAAAATCCCAAACATGGGTACTTGAACATGGAAAAAAGATTCATTTATGTAATTCTTACAAACAAAACTCATGATTCTAAAAACTTATGTTTTTTATGTAATTCTTACAAACATGGAAAAAGGGTTCATTTATGTAATTCTTACAAACATGGGTACTTGAACATGGAAAAAGGGTTCACTTATGAATTATTAATCATTTTAAAAACTTTTATTTTTTATGTAATTCTTACAAACAAAACTCATGATTCTAGGTTCCCTTTTTTAAAAAATAAATTTAAAACAACCGTAAACTTCGCTTAAGGACCACAAACAATCGGAATATCAAACTATATTATAAAATAATAAACTGTGCAAAACACGTCAACTATATTAAACAAAAACTGTAATAATTACAAATATTCATGTCAACTACAACACAACAAAATAAATACAATGATCAATGGTCCGTGCGGCGTCTCTGACGAGCCCTGACCGTCCCATCAGCACTGGGTCCCCCTCTCGCGATCGTCAGGCAGTCCTGCATAATGTCATATAACTCTGTGCCTGCAGTGACTATCCTAAGGTTGAGCACACGCTCCAACCTCTGTGCAATCGCCTCATATCCCTCGTAATCATCCTGTCAAAGTCAGTAAAAACATTTATTATGAAATTCAAAATAAACAACAACTCATAAAACATTAAACGCGCAAATAATCTTACCACATATGGAGGGGGGTCAAATGCCACTGGAACCTGGGGGCTGGGCGGCTGTATGTAGTCCTCAGGGTCTGCAGCTGGTGCATCCCTCTGCTGATCAGCTGCCTGGGTCGGTGTCATGAAAGGGTGAGATATGCGGAAAAACCACTCAATGTAATCCGCAGATACCTGCCCAGGCACTAAACAAGGCTGACCCGCAGGTAGTAAGTGATCCGCAAACTCCATCCACCTGTCATCTATCTGATCCTGTGACAATCGTGCACTAACAGGCGGCGGAGGGATGCTCTGGATGTAACCGAACTGGCGTACCACCCTCTCCGGTCGAACTGCGACGATCATAGGACCCCATCTGAGCTGACCCTGGAACGATGAAATCTCCTGAAACGCCCTAACACCCCGATGCTCCGTGTACGGCAACCAGGACACATCTGTGACGGTCAAACCATCACAACGTGCCCTGTAGGGTGCTCCTGTGATGCCCTTCATGTGCTCCTTCGACGTCAACCACCGGGAAGCACGTGGGGACGTCTCCTGGTATGTATCGTCAGTCACGCACTGATGCACACTAGGGAAGTGCTCATAGATCCAGCACTACACAATAATTGAGGTTAACATAACATAAAAACATGTTTAAATCATAATCGAACCTAACATATTAATAAACACAAAATTTACCTGAAATAGCGTCAAGTATCCCGCAAGCTGTCGGGTGGTGGTCCTACAAGCCTCATCTAACTGGTCGTACATATGAACCAGCGCGGCAACCCCCCAAGCGTAACCACCACTATGAGCGAGGTCCCGGAAAGCGTCAAGGTGGACCACATGCACGTATGTTGCACTCTTATTAGCAAAAAGAGTGCAACCGACAAGGTGCAGCAAATAAGCGCGAGCTGCGACAATCCACCGCCGGGCCTGACATCTGGTCTCATAAATGTCACGAACCCATCCTAATCGTACATATGCTCCACGTGTGAGTGCTGTCTCGGCTCTGGCCTCCTCCACAGACACTTCCAGCAACTCCGTGAGCAAGAATCTGGCCTCCTCCGTAGAAAAAGTGTGGAAACTGTGCAAGGCGCCAGTGATGGGCAAATGTAGAATGGACGACACATCATCCAATGTGATCGTCAGCTCTCCTACTGGAAGGTGGAAGGTGCTAGTCTCACTGTGCCACCTCTCCACAAATGCGGATATAAGTCCAGGATCGCCAGTAATAACTGAACAATCTATCAGTGGACTTAATCCTGTGGCAGCCACCAGGCCTTCAATCTCAGGCACTGGCCTCCCAATCAGTGTCAGCTTCCTCCCATGTGACACTAACTTCAAATCAGGACGTTCCTGATTTGAAGTACAAATTATACAATTATTAAAAAAAATTAATCATAAACAAATAAATAAACAATGACAAATAATTAACAAATTAAAATACCTGTCCACTCCACACGGCATGTGCAACATGCTCGGCAAATGATGTGAGCACTGACGGGTCACGTGGACCACCAGGAAATCCCTCTACAGCATCATCACCATCTGACCCCTCACCACTATCAGCACCCTGTGCGTCCGCACGCATCTCAGGTGCCTCCGTAGGCTGCTCAGGGACATCATCAGTCATGTCAGCGACGTCCTCAGCCATATCACGTCCCTCCGTAGTCATCTGATGAACGCGTAGCCTACGGGCTGAGGCAGTAGGCCTACGCCTCTCGGGAACATCGCCAGCATCCTCGTCAGCAGCTCTATCTCTGCCTACAACTCTACCTATGGCACGACCTAAACCTCGTGTTCTGGCCATGATCTTTAAATCATGTCGAACACGTATTTTTTTCGGTCAAAATATACACAATTTTCTTTATAAAAAATCAACTAATATAAAAATAATTCATTACTAAACATCCACAACTTAATTTTAAAAAAAAATTAAACAAACTTCATTTATAAAAAAAAACACAACTAATGTAAAAAAAATTAATTAGTAAACATCCAACTCTTAATTTAAAAAAAAATAAGAAACTTCATTTCTAAAAAAAAACACAACTAAATTACTTAGTAAACATCCACACGTTAATTTTTTTTTTAAAAAAATAAACAACTTCAATTATTTATAAAAAAAACACAACTAATATAAAAATAATTCATTACTAAACATCCACAACTTAATTTAAAAAAAAATTAAACAAACTTCATTTATAAAAAAAACAAAACTAATGTAAAAAAAAATTAATTAGTAAACATCCAACTCTTAATTTAAAAAAAAATAAGAAACTTCATTTCTAAAAAAAACACAACTAAATTACTTAGTAAACATCCACAAGTTAATTTTTTTAAAAAAAAATAAACAACTTCATTTATAAAAAAAAACACAACTAATATAAAAATAATTCATTACTAAACATCCACAACTTAATTTTAAAAAAAAAATTAAACAACTTCATTTATAATCAAATAAACAACTTTATTGATAATAAAATAAAAAAAATTATTTATAGACAAAAAAAAACAACTACTTTCAAAATATATAATTAGTAAACATACACAACTAAAATTATATATACAAATAAAACAATAATAGGAAAAAAATATTTCCAAACATACACAACTTTATTTATACAAATAAACTACTTCATTTATAAAATAATACATAAGTAATTTTAAATTAAATAATTAGAAAATTAGTCAACTAAAATGATATAAAAAATAAACTAAAACAATTAACAAAAACAATTAACAAAAAAAATATTTTTTTTTAAAAAAAAAAATTTAAAAACTACTTCCGGAAGAAGTACTTCTTCCGGAACAATTCCGGAAGAAGGCTCTTCCGGAAAGTGCTTCCGGAATCACTGAAAGGTCATCCGGAAGAACCCTCTTCCGGAATGTTTCCGGAACAAGTACATCTTCCGGAAACATTCCGGAAGACGTGTTCCGAGAGTTTTCCGGAAGATCTGTTCTTCCGGAAGTCGTTTCATTACCTACGGAAGAACCCCTAACGGGTCTTCCGGAAGGCTCACCGTCACCAAGCTTCCGCCATTTTTTCCGGCGTCCTTTACCCTAAGGTTCATCTACCCTAAGGTTCATCTACCCTAAGGTTCAACTAACCTACCCTAAATGCTACACATACAGTGCAAAACAAAAGGAAAGCTAAGAAGAAGGCCACCTACCTCGAATGCAAATGGAAGACAAGCCTCGCGGAGAAGATGAAGCCGAAAAAGCCTCGCGGAGAAGAAGAGAAGAAGACAAAATGCTTTTTCGCGGAAGAGAGAAGAGAGGAGAAAAGCTTTTTCGCGGAAGAGAGAAGACAGAATGCTTCCGAAAGAGGGATAAAGTTTTTTATGTTTTTAAATGAAGGGCAAAATTGACCTTTCAATCAATTGCTGGGTGCACCAGCAATATTGCTGGGTGCACCTAGCAACTCCCCATATATTTTAAGATTTAGGACCATCATATAAGTGCATAGTGTGTCACGTGGTCAACAAGTAGCTGTTGCTAGGTGCACCCAACACTTAATGGTAAAAGTAAAAAATACCTCTGTGTATTTTTTAAAAGGCTTACGGATCAAGTTGATCCGTAAGTCTTTTACGGATCAACTTGATTCGCGAAAGGAAAATATCAACACACTGATTAACTTGATCTGTATCAACTTTGCATATCAACTTGATCCATATGATTTACGGGCCACCCTCTCACGCACACCCAGCACAAATGCGTATCTCATATGCCGTTGACAACGAACCAACCACCGCAACAATGAACACCAACACCTTCACCTTCACCGAAGCTAACCGATCGCAAGAAAACAAAGAGAAAACGATGAAGCACTGCGCACCAAAGAGAGAAAACAAAGAAGAAGCACTTTGCAAAAGTTTTTGCACAAAAAAAAAAGCTTTTAAAGGAAGAAGACAACGGAGGACATTTTTGACATTTTCAAAAAATGTTGGGTGCACCTAGCATCTTCCTCGACAAGTTGAGTATAGTGGGTTTCAATGTGCATGGTATTGGCTTATGATAAGTGCTTATTAATGTATTTGGTACAATTAAAATTAAATTATTTGAATAATTAATTATATGACCTCACAAAAATAATTAATTACATGTATAATTAATTATTATAATAATTTTGATTATAATTAGAATTAAATTTTTACTAAGTTTTTATTCTTAATTTTTTAGTATAATTGGAAAAGTTCTATTAACAATAAACATGAAAATTTTTATTTTTAAAAAACATATATAAATATTCTCAAAGAATAATATTAACCAACCAAACATAAAATTTTGTTTAGATACGATAAAAAAAACAGTTTTTACATAGTAAATAAAAAAAGGATATGTATAAAGGTAAAAGGAAAAAATGTTGGAAACCCTGAGAGTAATTTGGGAATAATGTACGTCCTTTCGGGAAAAAAATACCTTTGAAAAATAATCTTAAGCTTTAAAATCATAAATGTAAGCAAACATTTTTTTAATTGTTTTTTTTACAAATTTCAGTTATTGTCGCAAACATACAACTTATTTTATAAATAACTTTTTTACTCAAAAAATAGTTGAAATCTCAAAAAGTAAATTGTTCCAAACATTAAGTGACTGAATTATTTCTCAACATGCTATTGTTTGATTAGCTTAAAAAATGAAATGCTTTTAATATAGGCTACCAAATTAGAAGCGCATTATGTTAGGGCAATTTTACTCATAGAAAATTACTCGAGAGACTTCCTAAAATAATAACATTGAAATTTTCGAGAAACAAATTCCTTCACACACATCGAAGATCAAAATATATGAGCAAACAACCACAAAATATAAGTAGCAAACAAGGTTTTCAAAAGTAACTAATGACATATTGACATTTTTTTACACCATACTTACTTTTTTTTTCTGCAATTATAAATATATTAAATAACACAAGAAGTACTTAACAAAAATTACATCTCTAAGGTTTTCAGAACACTACATAATCTAATTGTACAAAACTATTCAAGCAACAAAAACAAATACATCAAAGAGGAACCGAATCTTAATATATACTCATTAAAAGTTGCATAAAGAAAGATACAACACCTCAACTCTAAAATGAAACCAGAATAGGTATTCAATCACCCTACAAACTTAAAACTTTCTAGAGAAGCGCTTGGATCAACTTGTCAAAGTTGATATGTGATAGAAAAATCTCCTTAAAAAGCTTTCAACCATGATCATACAAAAAATATGATTTTGTGTCAAACTTTCTCATTGTTAAATTCTTTTCCTTCAAACACCATTTCATTTCGCCAACTCCATAAAATCAAGAGGATAGCACACCACCCCACCATCCACAAATCATTTTCTTTTCTCCCAACCAAACCATGAACATGTTTCAAAAAATAATCCAATATTGACTGAGGCAATGCATAATTTGAACCCATAATGTTGTACCAATGTTTTCAAATATTGTGTGAAATAGGACATGTAAAAAACAGATGGGTAAATCCTCTACCTCTTTTTTACAAAATGCGCACAATAATTCTTGATCTTGAACTTGGATTTGTTTAAGTTGTAGATTCACTTTTGTTGGGATCCTATTCAAGAATATTCTCCACAACAAAAATGACACCTTTGGGGGAATTTTAATTTGTCACATAGCCTTAAAAAATCCACCTTGGATGAGTCAAAACTTGAACCATACAAAGCTTTGTATGCCAAATTCACCGTGTAGGAATTTGAAGTATCTACTAACCAAATCCAATGATCTTCCCCTTCATTGCCAACATTTGCACCCTCCAACACCCTCAAAAAATCCTCCACTACCCTATTTCCCCATTCAAACCACTCCCTTCTCCAAAAAAAATTCTCATACCCACTTTCCATCACTTCTCCAAAGAAAATCCCATACCCACTAACCATCCCTCCATTCTCCCATATTCCCAATCACCTCTCCTTTTTGTTTTGAATTTGTGAAAATTCTTGCGAACAAATTTTGAAGAGGCATATCACCCACCCATCTATCCTCCCAAAATCTAATATTTTTACTATCACAACCCTCCACCCAATAAACTCGTCGAACCACTTGTTTTGTTCACCCCTATATACTAATTTCAAGTCCCTCCACCAAATAGACTCCAAAGACCTATAGTCCCTCGATCACTCATCTCTCTCCACCTAGAGTATTTTGACTCAAGCACTCTATTCCAAAGGTAACCTCTATTGTTAAATAAATACCATCTACATTTTGCCAAAAGAGCAAAATTTAAAGAATATATGTCTTTAACCCCTAACCCCCCCATGTGCCTTTGGAGAGCAAATTTTTTTCCAACTCACCCAACAACCCCACAAAAACCTCTTTGTAAAGCGGTCAAAAATTTTATAACTCCTTTTGAAATTTTGAAAAAAAGACATGTGAAAAAGAGGAAAATATGAGACTACCAAATTAATAAGGCAAATTCTTCCGACAAAAGAAAGGTTTCTATGTTTCCATGATGCAAGCTCCTTCTTGAATTTGGAGATGATAGGCTCCCAAATCTCCATCTTCCTTGGGTTTGCTCCAATGGGAATTACCAAATATACGAAAGCAAAAGATAAAATTTTACAATTCAAGATATTTGAGTACCTCTCCACCATTTCCTCTCCACCTCAATACCTCCAAATCTACTTTTGTGGAAATTAACTTTAAGTCTAGATACAAGTTCAAACCACCACAAGATGCTTTTAACCACCATCACATTGTTAATAGTCATATCCCCTACAAATATGGTGTCATCCGCATATTGCAATAAACATATTTCAATCTTTTTCTCTCCCACCTTATAATTTTCAAAAAGATTTTTTCACAAACCTCTCTCATCATGCCACTTAATCATTCAGTTACAATTGTAAAAAGAAAAGGTGCAAGAGAATCACCTTGTCTTAAACCCTGTTGAAGCATGAATTTCTTGGAAGGACTTCCGTTGACAATAATAGACTAAGGAGGATGAAAGACACCCATGTATCCATTTAATCCATGTATCATTAAAGCCCAATCTTTTCAATATATACAAAAAAAATTCTAACTCACCGAATCATATGTCTTCTCATAATCTACTTTAAAAATAATATGGTAATAAAATTACCAGTTCTATACCCGCGTTTAAAAACAATACTTGTACTCATATTCATCCGAGTAACAATTTTAATCCTTATTCTCATACTTGTTGGGTACCTATATACTTATACTTGCACCCACGATCCATACTTTTCTTTTGTATAAGCTTAATAATAAATCAATAAAAAATTAATTAAAACAATTATAGTAAACATTCATTCTTAAATAATCCAAACATAATATTAAAAAAATACACACATAATATAAAAAATAAACAAACATAACATTGATTCTTCAAAACTCAAGTCATAAATAAATAAAATTATAAAAATAACCATCCAACATAACGATTATTAAAGTTATTGTTTTAATCGCTTAACAAAAACTCTAATTAAAGATTTATGATTTTTCACTCTTTGATAATGATATATTGTTAGAAATTAGAAACTTAGAGTATTATATAGTCATAAAATATATAATTATTTTTTTACAATATATATATATATATATATATATATATATATATATATATATATATATATATATATAATATGGGCGAGATTAATTGGATACCATAGTACCCGCATCCATATCACATAAATTTTTGGATATATACTTACCTTGTATCCAATCCCAAGATTATGGATAATTACTTATCTCGTTTACAAATATTTTAATAGATACCCATAACATTTTAGGACACTTTATAATCTCTAATAATTGTTGGATTTTTGGAACTCCCTTCCTATGTGGAGTAAAGGTCCAAATGAGAAGACCCGTATGTCTCACATATTTAAGTGGAGAGAAGTTAGATTAGAGAGTGAGATACAATGAGAGAGACTCATTTGAGAGGGAAAAACTGTTATAAATCACTAAGAGAGAAAGAAGGAGAGATAAAATCATTGTGATTTTTGCATATCCACTAGAGAGCATTTTTCAGATTGTAACTGTAGATTCGTTCATCGTTGGATCGGGCTAATTTTTGGATAACAGATTCTATCCACAGGATACTTCAAATTGTCCGGTTGGATCGGGAAAAAGATATATGGAGAGAGAGATACGTATTTCGCATTATTTGTTCTATATTTTGGGATTTTATCTTATTGTATCTATTGTACCAATTAGGGGTCTGTTTTGATTTGGCTGTTTGTAACATGTTTTAGTGCACTTGTTGGAGGTTCTATTGTATATTCATTGATTATAGTGAAGATATTTCTTTGGTTTGGATGGCCCGTGCTTTTTACCCTTGCATTGAGGGGTTTCCCACGTTAAACAAATTATGTCTATGTTTTCCTTAATTTCTATCTTGCCCTCTATAATTTATTGGTGTTTCTCACAGGTTCTTGCATGTTTGGAGGAATTTATTTCCACTGCTTATTACTTCGTTATAAAATTTTTTATTGTGTTGGTCTATTTCCTCATCACTTATATGATACATAAATTTTTTTTTATTGAAGCATTGCATTTTCCCAGTAATTTGTAATGTTAGTGGGCTTACGATATTGAAAATCTCATATATATATATATATATATTATTGTTGTTGGTTGATTGGTGCAACACATTTGGTGTCATGTATTGCAAAATTTAGGGCATCAACATTACTTGGTCGTATGCTGCTTGGTCGAGTTAGTGGGTTTCACTTTGCATGACATTAATGGTTTATGAGAAGTGCTCAATGCTCATTACAAGGAAATGCTGACCAAATTATTTCGCAACATGCTATTGTTTGATTTGATTTGCTTGAAAAAAAAATGATTTTAAAATAGGCTCAAACAAATAAAACTTTTAGCAATTGTGTTTGGTTCTTGGTGCCTTCGTTATAGATGGTATAATTGCATGACTTTTTTTAAAACCCATAGTTTTTTGTTTCTCATATATATATATATATATATATATATATATATATATATATATAGAGAGAGAGAGAGAGAGAGAGAGAGAGAGAAAGAGAGAGAGAGAGAGAAGTAACTCCTGTGCAAATAAACTTATTGTTTTCGGGACCTCTTCCCTAGTGGTATTTTGTTCCTCTTTTTGCTAGGACAGGCCTCTTTAGGAATGGAGTTTCTCTTTCTTCCTCCAAGTTTTGTTAGCTTCTCCCTTGGGTTTTGGTCTAGTCCCCCAAGGTTGTTTTTGTTCATCTTTTTCTAAATTTAATGTTATTTGGTGTTACTTTGGTTGTGAGTCTCTTTGGAGCTATGCCAGCGTAGTTAGGGTTTCCTTCTCTCATAATCTTTCATAACATTACTACAAAAAGAGCTTTTTAGGTCGATTCTAAAACCGTCTTTGTAGTCAACATTGTAAAAAGTCAAAACTTTCTACGACGGTTCTTAGAAAATCGTCTTAGAAAAACTATACATTCTAAGACGGTTTTCAAGAGAACCATCTTAGAATTGGTCTTTTTTTAAAAAAAAAAATGAGGATTTTAAAACCGTCTTAGAATGTGGTCATTTTAAGACGGTTATTGAGAATTGTCTTAGAATGTCTTTTTTTTAAATAAAAATAAAAATTATAATAAAATAATAAAAAATGTTAATAAAAAATTTTTTATATCAATTATAATAAAATAATACAAAAAGGAATATTTTAATAAAATAATACATGCATGTATGTAAGTATGACAATGTGAACTTAAAGAAATAAGAAAAAAAGATTGAACACATACCTTGTAGAAGTTTGCATGAGCTGCATAAAAAAAGTAAGTGAAGCCAAGCAAAACATAAGCACATTGGATTTGAAAAGTAATAAAAACCAAAAAATAAAACCTAAAGAAGAAAATGAGGCAAAAATTTCAAAGTTGTAGATTTTTTCTTTTTCTTTTTCTTGTATAATAGTAGTGCAAATATACCACTTAGTAACAGGTGGATTTATATATAATTACATACTAAACAAATCCTAAGAATCCCACCTTGGTAAGAACAAGAAATTAACATACTTTTGGTTGGACAGGCATTAAAAATATTAGTGAAATTAAAAAAAATGATGAAAAAATAAGGTATGAAATAGTGTGCATTTGAGGATTGTGATTAGAATGTTTTTGCTCCAAGTGGAAATATAGACCGACTAAAGTGGCTATTAATAAAATTAGCAAATCTAGAGAATTAATCTAGTGTTTGATTGACAGAATTAATCTAGAGAATTACTCAAAGGCTATTTATAACATTTGCACGCGAAATAGTAGGTCACATTGTGCCTTGTCATAAGATATGTTTTGTTTGTATGAGTTTAGGTCCTTCCACCGACATTGGCTACCCCTACATTATTTTTTTGTTTGTTAGCATGTAAAAAGTTGAACGAGAATTATGATTTACTCCAAATAAAGGCAAACGCTACGTGTATGATGAATGTAATATTATACTATCTAATCTAATTATTATACGACTCGACCTCATTGTTCTAAAAAAATCTTATTTTATGTTTTATGAATGTAATATAAAAAATTTAAAAATTTATATATATGCAACCTAAAATTTTCTCTCTAACTATGTTTAACTCTTTTTTAAAATCATTTTTAAGGTTTTAAATTTATACTATCTAATCTAATTATATATATATATATATATATATATAAAATCTAGAGAATTAGTAAATTAGTAATTCTCTAGCATGGAAACAGGATGAAAATAAATTAGTAATGTAGTTACATTATACCAAATAAATCTAATGTGGATGAGGAAGCCTACACTTTCTGCTCTTCCATGGAACATAGTAGCACTAAAAAGCATCTTAACATAAGACAATTGAACTAATATAAAGAAATACAAGTTAAGGTGTGAACTAAAATTATGGACTTGTTCCCCTATTATACAACATCATGAATTGCAAATCCTAATAACAAAAAGAAAAGTTAAATAAGTTCAAATATAGGTTGCATAACATAAATCCAAAGACTCTGTAACATCAGGCCAGGGTCAACATAAGTATAATGCAACATTAGTAGGTTATTGTTAAAGAGCATGTCCCCATAATCTCATGCCACATCTACATTCTCTTCCTATTAATGCTTACTAGGGAATGAATCCATATTTTTTTATGGAGTGAATAGGCAATTTAGTCCCTGAGATTGTACCCATTTTGCATATTAGTCTCTAACTTAATATTAAATTCAAAATAGTCCATATCTTTGCAAAAGTGTTGCAAAATAGTTTTTCCGTTAAATTTTAAAGTAACGCCGTTAGTGAGGTCAATTTTAGTGCCACGTGGACTATCCAATGTGGCACTAAAGGATGACATGGCATGACACGTGGACGTGCCTCCTAAAAGATGCCACATCATTTGATGATAACAAAACAAATAAATAGGCAATTTAGTCCCTGACTTTGTACCCTTGTTGCATATTAGTCCCTAACTTAATGAAAAATTCAAAATAGTCTCTATCTTTTGCATAAGTGTTGCAAAATAGTCCCTAACTTAAAAGATGCCGGAAATCGTGCTTAAAGTGTCCATGCATTGCAAAGGTTATGCCTAGCACGATTTCTTACGGCGCAGATTCCTCCTTGGATTCCTTGTCATCTTTTGATTCCTCTGGTTTTTTCTCTTCTTTCTTTTCTTCTTCATTTGCTTTTTTCTCCTTCACTTTATTTTCCTTTGGTTTTTTCTCTTCCTATTCAAAATACACACAAAAAAAATCAGAACCCGGAATGATATATTGATGGTAATTGAAGAAAAAAAAGAGAGGAATGGTTATGCAGACCTCGCCCATTGGTGTTGATGGCTACATAGATAAGGTTGTTGCTGTGGATTTTTGGTTCTTTTTATTTGTGCAAGTGTGTGTGAATTCTTTTTCGTATATATGCCTCAATTGGTTCAGAACCATCAAATTTGAAGAAGTCACTCATTCTATCATCATCAAATGATGTGGCACTAAAATTGACCTCACTAACAACATTACTTTAAAATTTAACGAAAGAACTATTTTGCAATACTTATGCAAAAGATAGTGACTATTTTGAATTTTTCATTAAGTTAGGGACTAATATGCAACAGGGGTACAAAGTCAGGGACTAAATTATTTATTTACTCATTTTGTTATCATCAAATGACGTGACATCTTTTAAGAGGCACGTTCACGTGTCATGCCACGTCATCCTTTAGTGCCACGTTGGATAGTTCACGTGGCACTAAAATTGACCTCATTAACGGCGTTACTTTAAAATTTAACGGAAGGACTATTTTGCAACACTTTTGCAAAGATAGGGACTATTTTGAATTTAATATTAAGTTAGGGACTAATATGTAAAATGGGTACAATCTCAGGGACTAAATTGTCTATTCACTCTTTTTTATGTCTAACAGACCAACACAATTTCAAAATGGTCAAAAGGAGCAACTTCTTTTCTTATTATGCATAAAAGAAATAAATATAATATAAATCCTAAAATATAGCAGTTTCTATTCAGTTTCATAAATTAATTTGGTGTATTACTATGCAATTCACTCGTGACATTTATTCCATTACGATCTAATTTTGGGATAATTGGTCCTCCATATAGCCATAAAATGATTGGCCAAGGCTTGGAAGGACTCTCCACTTTGTATGGACTTTTGTAAAGCCACCATAACAAGTGGGCTTCTGATTAAAAAAAAGGTGCAAAAATAGATTCAATAAAATACTTTTACAACATGTACAATTGTTCAAGAATTTCACTGCCAACTCTAGCAATAACAACATTTTCAGTGGCCTTGCATGTAGACAATTACTTCAATTACATATCCTAAATTTATAGCCTCACAATTTTTCTTTGAAATCAAAACTACAGCAATCAGAAGCTAAATGGTGGACATGATAGTTTACAAACGATGATCCATAAAATATTTGTGCATGATACTGATCCCCAGAGAATACTTTAGTAGAATAACTGAATTTCATAAAAGTATAAAAAGATGTAACCATTGATAGACACTCCAAATATTTAATGGGAGATAATAAGTTGACTTGAAAGAAAATACACTATATGCAATTGAGCATGGTAATGAAATCAAACCTCATCCCAAGATTTCCCAGGAGTTTCGAGCAGTGCTACATTGCATGTCTTTAATTCCATAGAGGCCTCAGAAAACATTGATACTGCTTCTGTGACACCCTATACCCCATACATATATGTACTAATAATAAAAGAAATAAGAAATCAAACTTAATTAAAATTTTTTAAAACACATTTAAATACAAGCCTTTCAAGAGAGTAGAAGGCTCACATTCACCTTTCTAACATCAAAATAAAACTTGTTCAAATAATTAATAAATTATTTCGGCTCAAAACAAGGTTGTCCAAGATCTCATACAATTAATATAGTAACTTATTCCCTAATGTCACATCCTATCAGATCATTGTGTCCCGATGTCCTTCAGCACAAAGTTCCTTAAAGCAATTCACCTAGTCATCTGCTCCCCCGAACACAAAGTTCAAGATCATCACAGGATCCAATCACAAACAACAAAGGGAGTAAGTTATCACATTCCTAACTAATAGAGAAAAATAAGACAACACATAGGTATAAATATAATATAACAAAATATAATTTACTTGAGCATAACTCACGTTATTTCACCACACGTTTCCTTCGTTTTCACAACATTTGCATACTCAATAGTAAAAACACAATATCATCAAATCAATCAATATAGAACAATACACAAGCATTATGCAACAGATACACTAAGACTCAATCCTATATGCAATGTGGTACCATGTCAGTGAAAAACCTCATCGGGCGCCTAGGAGTACATGATAAAACAAACCACACACTAGCAAGTCAAGTCACTCTCACTAGGTAATATCATAGGGAGACCAGTCAGGGTCACAGTGTTTTGCAAGAATGCTCCAACCATATGGGATCAACATAGGCTTAAAGGAGCACTCAAACCGGGTGACCCCCAAGGCCTACACTCCGAAGAGTCCGTCAAGGCCTCTCTCTCTTGATTCAGGTCCAACCCAGAAAACATTTTAGCACACAGACTCTATCTATGAACTGTACAAAACACACAACTCTTCAATTGTTCTCAAATATTTTTAACTCGTCGCCCTTTAAGGGTCTTAGCATTAACTCGTCACCCTTAAAGGGTCTTAGCATTAACTCATCGCCCTTAAAGGGACTTAGCATTAACTCGTCGCCCTTAAAGGGTCTTAGCATTAACTCGTCACCCTTAAAGGGTCTTATAGTCGTGTGATTGTACAATCCGCAGTTTACAACTCAATGCACACAATATCTCAATCACGTGCATACTCAGATTATCACATACACTCGATCTCAATTACAATGATATAATCTCAAAATAACATGTTATCACCCCTCATGAATCATATTCACTTTACCTATGAACTATGCAATACATACAACTACTCAATTATTTTCAAAATCATTTTAACTCGTCGGGTTCCCACAGTGGATCTCATCACAATATTCGTCGCCCTTAAAGGGTATTACAATTGCGTGATTGTACAGTTCATAGCTCACAACACAATACACATCTCAATGTACATGTATTCCATCATTCATCACATGTTCAATTCACCACATAATCACAATTTGAATCATCATTTCATATTCTCAATATAACAATTTATACAAAAGACTATCACAACCTGGGGACTAGAATCCCTCAAATGATATTACACAACTATATCAAAATCATAGGTCAAAATATACAAATATCAAGAGCACAATTTATCAAGCAATTCTCATCAGAACATCAATATTTTATTTATAATCATAAAGGAAAAATTGCAATTTAATAAACATCCCAAAATAAAACCCTAATTTAATCCTCTAAGGACCCTACACATGTTCTCATTAACTCCCAATTGTGAATAACTCATACCTTACCTCTAAGGGGACTTACGTGTCTTCCGACAGCGATAGTAGAATCTCTAGCGGTTCCTTGAGATTCCTCTAGTTTTTCCTCCGACTACTCCGATAGAGTTCCCAAACGTCAACGAGACGGAGAAGGAATTGAAACCTCCATATGTATTGTCTTCGCGCGATTCCTTTTTCTCTCTCCTTGAATATTATCTTTCAAATTCCAACAGTGAAGATGTGAAGAATTGAATCGCGAACCACATACCAAAATTTCATTAAAATCCAACGGTTAACGAAACTGGAATCGTAATTTTACTGAGACCGTTTTGGGTTTCTACGGGAAAAGAGAAAGCTACGGTGTGAATGGTATTTATCTTATCTCTGACATGTTTTTACAATTCCCAACGGTGAGAATGCTCGAAATTGGGTTGCGAACGTGGTGCTTAAATTTCACGACGATCCAACGTTGAATGGGCCCAATATGGTCATTTTTCTGAGACAAGTTTGGTGGGCTGCGGGTAAAAGAAAGAGTTTTGAGAGGAGGAGGGGAAAAACAAAAATGAGGAAAATATGAGGTAGCGTCAGTGTGAAAATTGACCTAACGTTATTTATAGCTAGGTTTAGTCTATTTATTTATTTATTATTTTATATAAACAAACGCTATTTTATTTTCTATCAAACAAATAAATAAAATACCCTTTTTATTTTTTCTCAAATCATTATTTTAATTAATAATTATATCTCCTTATTTATTTATTTATAAAATCTCATCATTTTTCTAAAACTCTATTTATTTATAAATAAAAATTCTTTTTTTAAATTAGTTTATGAAAAATGGGATGTTACAGCTTCTTCCTAACCCCTATTAAGTCCCATGCACCTTTATACCACCCAATAATCCAATATACATAAGATCGTAGCTATCTTAGTTCGTAAGTATCAAGTTTTATTTTTTAAAAACCAAAATGAAAAGATATTGCATGATTGAGATAACAACCACCTAACCACAAAGAATGATCTCCAGGCTAGATTCAACCAACAGATGAGTTAAAAAATATGCAATGCAATTCTCGTTTTCAAAAAGTTAAAAAAAAATGAATATGACTCCTTTGACTTTCTATAGTTGCCATCCAACATGAGATCCTGCGTAGGAACCAACTTCACAACCTGCTCCAGAGCCTCACCCTAATGAAGATGACTCAGAACTTGAAAAAGATGAAGAACCAGAGCCTGAGCCTCAAAAAGTCAGTCAAATTCACTAAACTATTACAACAAAAAACACAAAACAACATTCTTTTCAAGAATAATAAGACCAAGAAAAATACAAATATTGAGGATTAACCCAATATTACTGCAGTGACTCATTTCCCAAGTCCATTCATGACACCACTAGTCACCAACACGTACTTCATTTTTCCCACCTTTTTTTAAGTTGGACAGTGATGAAACTACTGAAAACTAGTCCTTTGTTGTTGGTCCAATGAATAGCTATTACTGTAGTAAAAACATAACAACGAGATAAAAGTGAAACACATTGAGGCATTTCATCGAACAGATAGAAGGGAGTAAACCAAACTTCGGAAGATTTATTTTCATATCTTCTCATCTAAATGCTATTAAAAATAGAGTAGAGATGTTTAAGAGGAAATACCAATTACTTTGGAAGTACTTAAACTTGCTCTTCCGGAAAGCACTTATCATCCTAACTTAGAAAATGACGCCAACTTTTTCTTGGGTTTTGCGGTACGTTGTGGCGATGGAGACGTTGTCGAGGACGGCGTCGACGATGATGTTGGCAAGGTGCTTCTGCTCATTGAAAGGGAGGCCGAGCTTGTTGTAGTCATGGTTGCCGAGGATTTCGCGGATCTTGTCGTTGGAGGAAGTGGTGGTGTCGGCGACAATGGTATGTTTCACCTCCGCATGCACTGTTATGAGGCGTGACGATTTAGGATTTGGGGATTGGTAGAGAAGGAATTTGGGAGGATGTGGCTGTGTGTGGGTTGAGGAGAGAAGCCATGGATGAGGTTTCGTGTTTGTTTTCAGCTAAATATAAAATGGAAAAATATCTATAGACAAAGACGGTTCTTAAAAACCATGTTTGAAAGGTTGCTTTCAAGAGTAGTTTTTAGAGAACCGACATTGAAAGCTTGTCGCATTTTTACCAAGGCAGTTTTATAAAATCGTCCTTGTTTAGTGTCGTAATATCTCACTTTTTCCAGAAGTGTAACCTTAATTCATTTATATATATAAAAAATAGTACATGTTTCACAACAAGTAAATTTTGGAAATTTTATAATTGGTTTAATTAATTAAAAATATTTTAGTATTGATTCTTAAATATTTAATTTTTTCTATTATTAATTGAAAAAATTCCAATAAAAAATTTAAAAAATTAATCATTAATTAAAAATTAAAGAAAATGAAAAACCATATTTCAGCAACCATCATATTAAACATATTGACTTAATTCAATATAATAATTTAAACGACTCATATTAAAAAATTTAAAAATGTCATTAAATTTATGATAAAATACATATTTGTCCCCTTAAAATATCTTGAATTTGGTTTTAACTATTATAAAAACTTTATATTTTTAGTTCCTACGTTTACAAAAAGTGCATGGTGGGATTTTAGTTTCTATTTATTATACATTAATTTTTTTTTTTTGGGTTAAAATCATTAAATCTTTTACAAGGACAAAAATCAAATTTTGAGATATTTACGAAACCAAAAGACATATTTTACTCCTAATTTAATATCTACAGATGAATTAATATCTCAAGCAAGTTTATGACTCAAACTCATGTACACTATCGTACGTACACCAGGTTTCTTTGGTTGGGTACGTTAATTTATTCTTTAAAATTAGGTTTTCAAAAGTAATGGATATTATACCCACTTGATTACTATCGTAACGTGGGTCACGACAGGACGGCGAAATAAAATCAAATAAATTATTTTCCTGAAAAAGGAAAACTCGGGGAGTCTCCATCAACATTTATTTAAGGAAAACATCAGGAAAACAGAAAAAATAAAATAAGGAATGGTCTATGATTTGAAAAAAAATATGTGGGAGTCGTTTACACACGGAAAATGTATTAACACCGCACACTCCCGCCATGAAGACGACAACCTTTAATCAAGTATGCTAAAAAATAAAGTGACTCTTTTAATTATTATCTTCCTCTAAGAACATGAATTTGTTTGTTATATTTTTGTTTATTTAGGAACAAAAACATTTTTTTTAGAAAAAAAGAAGAAATTTTATGTTTTGTTTTACCTTTTTAGTTTTTTTAGATCAACACGGGGTTTGTCGTTCTTTGTAGAAAAAGAGCTTATGTATTGGGTTGATTTTATTATTATTATTATTATTATTATTATTATTATTTGAAAGATTTTGATTTTGCGGTAAACTCTATGAAGTCAAGCAAGTTAGAGACCAAATAGGACATTCACAAAATTTACTCACACTTTATTGATATATCGCCAAGAAAGTCGAAAACCCAACATAGAGTGCATGGAACGTGAGAAATGAGAATTAAGTGTTCATTTATGTGAGAATTTTACCCTTTTTAGAAAAGACTTTAGTTTTGTGATAAATTTTATGAACTCAAGCAAGTCAGAGACCTAACAGGACATTCACAAAATTTACTACACGCTATTGAAACACCACCAAGCAAGTCGGAGGCCCAGCGAAATCTGAGTTAATTTGATAGTCAATTTTGGCTAATAATGATTGCAATTTCTTCACTTTATTATTGTTTTTAATGAAATAATGAAGAAATTAACATCTTTGCAAATTTTTATTAGTAGAAGTCAAAAGAAGAAGATTTCAAGTGCTTTCAAGGAAATTGATGCAAAAGTTGGAAGAAAAAGCATTGAATAAAAGTTGGAAGAAGAGGACAACTCGTTTAGCGCACAAGACAGGTCCAGCGCGTGTGCTCACTTAACGATCAGCTCACGCTTAGCATGAAGAAGGCCAACGAGAAAGCTCAAGGTCGCCTAAGCACCGTGCTAAGTGCGTTATTAAATCGCCATTCTCGCCAAGCCCAGGAGTGCATGCTCAACGCAAAGCCAACATGAAAAGTAAGCCTATAAAATGACTAGGAAGCAAAAGGGAAAGACACACCGAGTCTCAGAAATCTCTAGTGAAGAAATCCATAGTCTGAGTACCTCTAATAGGGGAAACCCTCCTTCTTTAGCCATTCCTCCCTTTCTTTCTTCTAGTCATTCAACCCCTTCTTCCATCCATATTAGCCCTTGAAGTGTAAAGTCTGTCATGGCTATGACAGGCTAAACCTCCATTGTTAGGAACCTAGCAGGCCAAACTCTTGTAATGTAACTCTTTTCCATTATCTATTTAATGCAATCTTGTTTCCATTATTCTTCTCTGTACTTCTTTGTTTATTATGGCCTAATCATTCATATAATGTTTAGGGGGTAATGAATTGAAAAAAATGGTTATTTTCTAAAAAACTGGGAAAGAGCATCTAAATAAAATTATTGCTAGAAATAAATTGATATTTGTTTTGCCCAATTCATGCATCTCTAATCTTAATGTGATTTATTATTTTTATCTTTGTAAAGGAATTTGGGAGAAAAGAATAAATAAATTAGGCTCTTCATGCGGGAAACCAAAGATAGAGTGTGTTCGTAGATGTGGGTGGAAACAAAGATTTTATTAGATAGAAAAAAAATCATTAACATTGCATTGCAAGTAGTTTTGACATGCTAGGTCCCAACATTATCATATTCTAAATTCATCTCTTTACATTTAAATTATTGTGTATTTTTTCTTGTTATTTCTTTTTTCCCTTTTACTCCAATTTTCACACTTATAATTCTCTATCTCTTCTACTTCTTCTAATTGCTTAATAATTAGGTTTGCATCACTTTAAGTAACACCAAAGTCCATTTAGATTCGACACTCAGACTTTCGAGTCGTTTACTACTTAAAATGAATTGGGACACTTGCCAATGAGTTAACACCCAACATGGAATACGCAGAATGTAAGCGTGTACTAAAGAATACTAATGTGGATTTGCATAAATAAATAAATAATTGACATAATGCTACGAAATAAAATAAATAGAAAGAGATAGAATAGAAGTGGGGAGTACACTTAGTAATTATGGATGCAGGATTAAAACACGAGACAAATAAGATAAATAACGAGATATTTATAATGCATTATTAATTAAACTAACTAACTACGCAATAATAAAAAGAAAATCACATTGAAGAATAAAATAAATGATAGATAGTAAAGAAATATAACAAACTAAAGAGCTATCAACTAATACTTGTAATTATTTTTACTTTCCTTTTTTTATTTTTTTGTCAAAGTCAAAGGGTTGAATTTGACTTAGTCAACACAGACGGATTGCTGGGGTGCAGATATGAAGGAGGGGATGTAACCATCAACATTTATTTTATTTCAGGATTCACAAAAACAATGGGCTAGGCCCAACATGAAAAAGGTGCATGTGTTAATAAGGTGTAAATAAATGTTTTATTTTATTTCAGACTTCATAAAAAATGGGCTAGAACCAAAATAAGAAAAGAGTGCATATTTGAAAAATAGGGTGTAAATAGTAATTTTTTCTGGTTAGGTTGTAACCGGGTCAGGGTGACCCGGCTTAACCCGTAATTAGACAACATGGTTGGAAAATCCTACATGTCCTAGCCTTGAAACGGTGCAACAAAAGGGGGAACCACCACGGAGGGTGGTGTGCCCCCTCAGTGGTGTAGGGCGCTACGACGCGAGGCCGCCACGTGGGGGACAGCGGCAACAGTGGCATGCGATACTTCACTTGAAAATGGAAAATGAAGGAAGAAAAAGAACAAAAGAACAAAATGATTATGGAATGCAAAAAAAATCATGAAATAAAGCCCTTAGAAAAAAAAATGACGATACCATAATGTAAAGATCTCGCTGGTGACCATAGAGCTCACTGGTGAGACAAACAACGGGGCTTTGTAGGAGAAGAAGAAGAGAACGTAGGAGAGGAAGAGGGAGAAAAGTGAAGAACGTGAGAGAAAATGAGGGAATGAAGGGATTACCCAAGGACCCCTCCCCCTTCTCTGGCAGAGCTAATCAAATGGCATCGTCAAATTGGTCCTTTTTTCTTTTTGGTATCGCTATCTCTACAATTAAAGCAGAGACCTTCCTCTTTTATGCTTTTATGCACTGTGTCTCACTTGACCTACGAGTTATCCTTGGGAGCCCAATAGGTCAAACATTTTTTTTTCGTTTTCTTGTTTTTTTATTGTTCCTTTTTTTCATTTCTCCTTTTTTTTAATGTTCCTTTTTCTTTTTGTTTTTTTTTCATTTTTTAAATTTTTCTTTTTTTATTGTTTTTTTCCTTTTCTTATTTTTTCTTATTACTTCATTTTTGTTCTCTATTTTCTCTTTTCTTTTTTCGGGTTGGGGCTCGGACAGAATTAGGATCTGACAATCACTCTTCCTCTAGTCCTCTTGCTCTTGCCATCACATTTTGTGCATCGTCTTCATGTCATGTATGACAAACATATTCAAACATTCACACAACAAGAAGTAGAGGTAAGGATCAAACATACGTACTATTTTCATAAACCAATCTCAATATCTCAAGTAATAAAATAACAAGTAATACATTGATTCACAGATAGCATAACAGCTAAAAAATACAACTAACCAACACCTATAACAAACAATTTGCGAAGGGTTAAACAAACCCGGACCAGACCTAGAGTGCGTACAGAAAAAAATTATCAATATATATATAAATGTCACACATCACTGATAGAATTTAGAAATGCAAAACACAAAGCACTCAATTCTAACAATTTTGTTTGTCTAAATCCATTGTTCTGTAATTTTTCAGAAATCAATTTTAACACTCCTTAATACACTACTACACAAAGCGCTTTTTATGTCGGTTAAAAGACACATTTGATGGCGATTATCAACCACCATCATCGTAGGCAACGTCGTAGAAAGTCTTTACTTTATATGATAGTTTCATAAAAAACTGTCTTAGAAAAAAGGTACTTTTCTACGACAGTTCTTTGCTAAAAACCGTTTTAGAAGAATATCTTTCTAAGATGGTTTTTAGTTAAAAATCATCTTAGAAGAGTAGACCTTCTATGACGATTTTTCAGAGAACCATCTTAGAATGTATTTATTTTTTAAAAGAATTTCCAGTAAATTGAGGATTCTAAGACAGGTTTTCCAAAAAAACGTCTTAAAATATAGACATTCTAAGACGGTTCTCTAAAAAACTGTCTTTGAATGTATTTTATTTTTTTAAAAAAAAATAAAATATTTTAAGGATTATAAGACGATTTTCTAAAAAAATCGGCTTAGAATGTAAACATTTTAGGACAGTTTTTCAAATAATCTCCTTAGAATATGTTTTTTTTTTAAATTGAACCACATGCGTGCACTGAAATAACAGAATCCAAACATTTATATAATTTTCTTCAATTGTGAAATAACATATAAGGGATGCAAGGTTAGAACCTTTTAAAAATGAATTCAGAGTATTTTGTTTACCAAAATTAAAACATACAAAAATAAAATCAAAGCACAATGTCAATTCAACATTGTTATTGACACACAAAGGATTTATAATTTTAAAAACATGTTTTTATAGTAATATGGCGTGTTATTAAGTTTTATTCTTAATTTTAATTTCCTAATTTCATTAAATAACAATCATATTTTAAAAAAAATTTGACTTAATGAGAATTCAATCATAATATTTAGATAGAAGTGGAAAGGTACACTTACTAATTACTAAGGCATACACTCCTTTTTTTTTTTCGTAGAAGTGGAAAGCTAGGTGTAGAGATAAAATTAAGAGGTGCCAAAATATAAGGCTTCTTTAAATTGAAAAATCTAGAACTTATTAACTTTGATAGAAAACTTAGAAGGGAGACCTTTTGCTTTACATTGTGTGTGCATTAATTCCTCTGCTCCAAGCCAACTATATGATCAGTGTATTAAATATGAAATGTGAAACTCAACCTTCACTTTACCTCTTCTATTCTCCTTGCACACAAAGGAATAATATTGTTACTGCAGGCTTTCAATTAAGGGTTAAAGACATGCAAAAACTGCACCTATCTAGAGTGTAATAAATATATGCCTAGGCACCTTACTGTGGATACGTAGCAGTCTATTTATGATATTCTACTTCAACATCAAAATTCAAAAAGATGTTCACTTAAAAAGTGGATGAAACATATATTTCCATTATCTCATGATCTCTTTCAGTCGTATGAAAGTACACGGTTTCATTCAATTTAACCCTATTTCTTATGTTGGCAGGTGGTGATACTGATACATAATAATTTGGATGACTGCCTCTCAAGATCTTGTCATTTTGGTGGTTTCATGATAATCTCAAATACACTCATTAAAGCTAACTACTTCTCCCGTGCACATACACGCTTTTATTTATCTATATATTTTCAACAAAACAATTAAAAATAATATTTTTTAATATATGTCTGATCACAAATTACTATACATCATAATTAATTTTTATAATAATTATCTTAAATAAAAAATATTCTATAATTAGCTAACAGTGTGAAGACAGTGCATGCGCAGCCTATAAACTTTTTTTTTATATAAAAAACAATTATGAAAGTTATCTTTATCTAATAAATAAAACTAATAGCATAAGAAATTCCAATTTATTGAGCCAATACAAAAAGTGTAGGAAGATAGAAAAGGAAAAGACAAACCTGAACCACCGAGAACCACGACAACCTTTGAATAAAAAACTCTGCTTTACAATAGGGAGACTCTTTGTGTTATTGGGCGTCTCCTCCCCTTTCATGGTAAGAAACATGAAAAATCTTATGGCAAAGATATAGTTTCCAATAAAATTGAAAGGTTAAAAAAAAAAACATTATGGGATTGTGATTATTTTGGCCACAATGTTAAGGTCTTTGGTATCACTACATCCGTAACTTTATCACATTTGTGATTTCAAAGGTTTTAAACTATATAGTACACATGCATTTGGCCTTAATTACCTTTATATTCTACATGAAAACTCATAATAGGAGCCTCAATTAGTGATAAAGACCTACTATTTCATGGACTAATATCTAAAACAAAATATCATGGTTTTGTTAATTTTCTCAAAATTGAGCATATAAAGTGAAAACACATAATTGCTCCATAAACTGCCATATGGAAGTCATTGATACGTACCTGAGGATGAATTCCTAGTCCAATGAAAAGTGGCCCCAAGATGAATCCTCCACCAAGGCCAAGCAAGCCACCAATTATGCCAGAAATTATGCCACACATGCAATATAGAATCAATTGTTGTACATGCCAACGTGTTTGTTGATCACCCTTTGATGCTATCACACTCTGACCTTTGTATAGAAGCACGACTTCATAAAAAGTTGTTCCTATAGTGATAGGGACCTGAAACACAAGGAAAAAAAAGAATAATCATCATGATAATTGATATTGTAAGCCTATAAAAAAATTGATGTTACATATGTGGTTCTTTGGTTCTAAAACCTGATTTGAAGTTAAGACCAAATCAAACTCTTAATGCTCAACACTAGATTTCATTAGGCCATACTAGCTTGATTAAGTTGGAGAGTGAAAATTATAAGAAAACTTTGGTTTCTAGCTATTGAATACTATATTAGTGTGTACCTGTAGTAGATTCATTATCCAATATAACGCTGAGCAATTTGTAGTGTAATTCTGTTTCACAATAACTGCCTCTGCCACCTTGAGAATCACTACCACACGTACAACACCTTTTGCTCTCTTTGGATTCCCTGCCCCTAGTTCATTTGAAACCCGAGTGCTGCAAAACAATACAAACATCCATCACCAAAATAACTAATTACTATGTTGGAAGCATGAAAAAAGGCAAATTTGGACCAAACCATTACCTTGCAAAGGCTCCCACAACATAAGGAATAAAGTAGTGCAATGTGGTTGTGTTAAGACTGCAAAGAAGCGTATGATCGATCAAACTTAACTACATGAGTTATTTCACTGAGGTTTAAATATGTTTTAAGTCATGTAATAAATGATTGGTTTTTGTTTTGAGTCACTAATAAATAATTTTTTTCCCCGATTGCAACGAAAAAATTTAGGGACTTCAAACAAAAATTGATCATTTTAACATGACACAAAACATATTTTAGCCTCTCAATGATAATGATGAAAATGAAAGAACTGCGGTTTCAAGTTGAGGATTAGGAAAAATCCTCGCAAGTAATGTTTGCACCTCAAAGGACCACCATTCAAAACTATATACATACATAGATAGAAATTAATGTGAAAATGTAATTAGTAGAAGAAAAATAAAAGATGTTGCAGGAGATGGATGCAAAGTTATATAACAATCAAAAGCAAAATTCAAAACTCCCAAGAATTATTAACACATGTCATATGCAACATGGGAAATTATTAAGTACAACAAAGTATTAGTATTATTTTTATTTTCTTGTGAATTATAAAATTTAACTATGTGGTAGTTGGGAATATATAACAATGAGAATCGTGCAATAGTGAGAATAATTTTTCCAGTATATATATATTTAGCACTGAGAATCGTGTAACAGTACCACATTTTGTGGGAAACATTAACATATCAGGCACAGCCCTAGCCCCGTGCTTCTTTCTAGGATGTTGAAATGAGTTTAGTTAATGGAAACAAGTCAAGATATTAGTGTGCTGTTTAGATATTTTTTCTACCATTTTTTGTCTTGAATTCTAATACAATATCATTTGCTATTAATTGTTTTTCCTCTTATTCTCTCTATCAGTAATTTATTCTTTTAACTTTTCCAGGATAAAGCAACAACATATTACTATTCAATCTTGAGATTTAAAAGTCATCCAACAATCGACATATTCACACTATAAAACATAAAAGAACAAAAAAAATGAAGAATTAGAAATTTCTTTACCATGTATTCAAAAATGAAAAATAGTTCATTATTTTCTCTAACAACCTCTTTCAACTTTATGATATTTGAGTGATTAATTTTATGGAGGACCTACAGAAGGAACACAATACACATCAGCAAAGAGAAGACAAATTAAAAGTTAAGAAAAATCTTATTACAATTCCAGGAATGTGAAACCATCTATAACTACAATAAACAAGTATGGTAGCACATATCATAACTTCTCTTAAATTTGTGTAGAAGTTCGTCATGTCCATAACCAGGTCCTTGATCACGAACATGTGTGGCAGAGGAGTGATCGTCATGGCGGCGGAGTTTTTTTCCAAGGGGATCTTGGTGAGGCACGCAATGTTGTTGTAGTCGTCGATGTTCATTGCGCAGGAGCCGCAGATCCCCTCGCGGCATGAGCGGCGGAACGTGAGGCTCGGGTCAATCTTATTCTGGATGTTGTTGAGCGCATCGAGGACCATCGGCCCACCCTCCTTTAGGTTGATCTGGTAGTCCTTGACCTTGTGCTTTGAAGGGTTTTTGGGGTTCCAGCGATAGATTTGGAAGGTTTTGAGGGTTGGGATTTTGCGGGTTGGGCTTTCACGGGCCTTGGGCTCCACCTGCTGGGCCTGTACCTCCGACATGTAGGCCTAGAGAATGGCCAGCTTGAACACCAGCGAGGAGGGGACACGCTGTGCCACCCTCTTTAGTAACCTCGTCACCATGGATCTTGGGTTAAAGGGCTTAAAGGGTTAAAAAATCCGACCTTTTTAATTTTTTGGGTTCGTGAATCAAAGGAAATAACAACTTCTTGTGGTTGAGAAGTTGTTGGATCTTGGTGATAGGGACCTGAATCTGATATTCCTAATAATACAGATGAAACACCTTTGCAAAAATATATAGATAATAATAATAGTAACTATACACAATGGAGCAAAGTGAACGTCAAGGGAGGAGAGCAGGGTGGGGATGGGAATGGGTTTGGGTTGAGGTATGAGAGGAGAGGAGAGGAGAGGAGAAAGGACGCGAGGGGCCAGGAATGAAAAATTGAAAATGAAAAATAAGTGAGGAGATGAATGGACACGAGGAGAGGAGAGCAACAGACTCCAAGAGTGAGTGAAACCCGAGAAAAATAAAAATCCACTCACGACGGTTTCTTTTTAAACCCGACGTTGAGGATTTAATTTTAAATTTGAAAAGATCTTTTAAAGATCATCCTATAAAAATCGTCTTTGAAAAATTGTAATTATTTACAAAAATATCATCGCTATCCAAATGACGACGGTTTATGGAGAACCGTCTTTAAATGCGCGTCGTAAAAAAACCTTTTTTTAGTAGTGCTACTTCCCTAAGGTTTTTTCATGTTCTAAATTCATTTTTGAGCTTAAAATCATTGAATTAAATAATTAAATACTCGAAATTCCCCTGCTGTCCAGGTTCATCAAATTTCTTTCCTAAACTTTATTCAGATTTTTTAGGTGTTCTGAAAATTGGTTTGTCCTAAACCTTATGTGTTACCCTATATTTTTATACTTAAAAAACTCATTTTTGAGGTTAAAAATTCAAGAAAAACATTCCATACAACAACACTTACTACTTAATTTGGTGCTAAAATTATGGTTTCCTAAAAATCTCCTTAACTTGTGTTACGCATAACTTTCTCAAGAAAATTCCATTTTAGACGCACCTTATGTCTAACCCTAGGTTTTTAATAACCAAAATAGTTTAGCACATAAATCCAAAACAGGGTAACAATACGAAATTTTCAAGACAACAATATATTCAAGGAAGTTTAACAAGTATAAGGTTCAAGAGTTGGAGATATCCCACTGCCTTGATGATGCTCGATGAAATTTAGAAATAAGAATGAGGGAGTTTAGATTCAAGTTTTCAACCTTCAAGAGTACAAAAATAAGATTTTGAAACTACAAGTGAGAATAGAGTAAGAAAATGAAGTGAAAATCAAGCTTAGAATTTAAAATGAATGGCATTTACCTAAGATTGATGGAAGAAGGGTTCAAGAACACTTGGAAAAGCTTGGAAGAAGAATGGGAATGGTGTCTCCTTCCCTCATGATCAGCTTGTGAAAGAGAGGAAGAATGACCAAGTTTTGTGAGCTTTTGGAGTTTAAATAAAACTTGTAGAAGAAGCTTAGCATTGTCCATTGAATTATTGTGTAACATTTATTTAATGACCAAATTTGACACATTGAATGACATCCAATACCAAATGTGGGGTGCTTCACTTTTAAAATTTTTACTCAAAAAAGTTAAAGTAGAGTTTTGCCAAAAATGAATATTCTTGCTTTATCTTCTTAGTATTACGCGTAACTAGAGTGAACCTCACATAGAGATCACTCTCACATAGAGCTAAATTACACTGTCACTCAATGTACATTGCAATCTTTCCATAGATGAAATTTTCGCTCAGGCAATTTTTATATCTCTGCCAGTTAAGCTAAACAAATTATTTAGCTCTACATATCACTTGTTCACAAAAATTATATACTTAAGATTATATAGAGAAGCCTATCACAGTGTAACTCTGGACAATGTGGCAAAATAAATTAAAAAAAAATTCTGAGTGTTATTAATAACTTCTTAAGAACTTGAAATTGGAAATTTAAATTATTCTCCAAATACGGAATCACTATTAAATTGTGGCAACTACATAAATGTAACAAATCTTGTTTTCAGTTTTTAAGTCAAAGTTAGTATAATTTTTTTATATTATCAATTAATCAATAATTATTTTTAATGTAATTTTTTAAATTTTATATTATATATTAACTATAACTAAACAATGGATTAACTAAGTTTGTAGTCCTTAAAATTTTTGAAATTTGTTTTTTAGTTATTAAACAAAAGTTTGGTTATTATGGTCCCTTCACTTTTTTAAATTTGATTTTTAGAATGCTAGAAAATGGTTCAACAAATTTTAAATTTTCTACCATGTAATTTCTGACAGTTTTAAAATGTCGAAAAAAAAAGTTGTCAGAAATCAATTGTCATGTCAACATTTAACAGAACAACCTGACAGTAACGACTAAAAACTAAATGGAAAAATAGTTTAGGGACTAGAACTAGTCAACGTTTTGTTGCGAGATTAAAAACAAAAATTATGAATAGTTGAAGGATTATAAATATATTTTGGCCTAAAAATAGTGAATTCAAATTTTTGTTTAATAAAAACTGAATTTTTTAAAAATTTAAGGGCATTGAACTGTCAAACAAAAGTTTATAAATTAAAAATCTTAATGAAAAAAAGTTCAGAAATCTTGATTAGTTAACATTTAATTTAAGGACTGAAAATTCAATTTTGCAAAAGTTTAGAAACTAAATTTTTTTAGTTAATATTAAAACAATTTTGCTACAGCATTGCGCATTTGTCCAGTAATTTGCAATATATTAGTGGGCTTACAATGCTCAATTTTTTTATTGCTGATGAGTGCTGCTAGGTGCACTCAACATTATTGCTAGTGCACCCAACACTAACCATGAAAAGATAGAAATACCCCTTACGGATCAAGTTGATATGTAAGTTGATTTTTAAGACTTACGGATCAAGTTGATCCGTAAGTCTTTTACGGATTAAGTTGATCCGTAAGTTGATTTTTAAGACTTACGGATCAACTTGATCGGCTTAACGTTTGTTTGGCTTAAAAAAATGCTTTTAAAATAGGCTGAAACAAATTAAAAGTGCATTATGATTCGGATTATGTGTTCTCTTGGGCATTACTGTTTGATTCAATTTATTCTTGAAACTAAGTTTCCAATTAGTACAACTTTTACAGATAAAATATTTTTTCCCTTCAAAATATCTTGAAATTTGGTTTTAGTTCTTATAAAAGCTTAAATGTTTTTAGCTAACATTTACAAAAAGCAACGTATAGTTTTAGTTCCTATTTACATACTAAAAAATTGTATTAATGTTAAATATAAGAACTAAAATCATATTAAATAATTCAATAATTGTATTCTCAGAAATATTATTTTTGTAAAAAAAATCAAATATGTAAAACAAAAGGCATATTTGACGGTTAAATTTAATATCTGGAGATGGATCATTAATATCTCAAATAAGGTATAAGTGTATTATGACTCAGATTCATGTACTCTATCGTCATGTTTCTCATACTCCGTGTCAGCCCAACAAATCTGAATTAGAGAAGCAACCATAAGCGATATCAAAGCTGCTAAGGAAAAAATCCTGACATGAGGGAGCTTGTTCAGTTTTATCTGGACGAAATCACTAGGCACAACCCACATCTCAACCCAGGGCAAGCTGAACACCACGATTGGGTCCTTTGCGTTGCTTGGCTCTGTGGTGCAAGGTGATGCTCGTGTGGTCACAAATTTGAAGGATCAACAATATCCACTTCTGCTAATCCTGTGACAGTATCACTTGGAACTGAGACTGATGGATCAATTTTATGCCTAACCAGCTATAATTCAGTTGTAGGCATCAAACCCAGAATGGATCAAATTATCCCACCCAGCCCTAGACAAGATATTGTTGGATACGTAGAACACCTTTCAATATATATATATATAAACCCTAAACCCTAAACTGTGTATCAATCAATATCTCATAATCATCAAAATCTTCTGTGTCAGGCCTATTTACGGTAAAAGATGCTATCTATGTTCTTGACGAAATTGTTGATGTTTATTACAATGATCTTCTTCCTTCAAAGAAATTAAAGGAACATCTCAAAGTTAATGGGCTTGAAGGTAAAAGATTGGGGATTGTGAGACACCCTTTCATTGATCGAGTAACTGCAGATAACTCTGCTGTGGTTCGAGCATTTGAGAAGCATATTAAAACCTTAAGGTAAAGAAATAGTTAATATATATAATAAAAGTTCAATATGCAAAACAAAATAGTTAGTAGAATATTTTATATGCAAAACAATGTGGGCCTAACCACTAGGCCCATAATGGGAAGTGCTTAGATCATCCAAAAGTCTTATTATTCTTTGTATAAAACACACTAGCATTGTTATCACAAAAAATCTTCAATGACCTAGCAATGAAGTCCACAATGTGAAGTCCTATCACAAGATTCATCAATCAAATAGCATGAGTAGCGGAAACAAAACAAAAATGGACTATGCTTGCATAGTAGAAAAGACAACAAGAGTTTGTTTCTTACTCTTCCAGGATATTGCACCACCTGTCATCATAAAGATGTATCTAGAAGTTGATTTCCTATCATCAAAGCACCCACCAAGATCTGAATATGTGTACCCCACAACCTTCAAGTTGTCAACTCTCTTATACACAAGCATATACTTCCTAGTCTTCTACAAGTACCTCATCACCTTCTTAGCAGCTATCCAACGATCATTCCTAGGGTTCAACTAGTATTTACCAAGAACGCCAACTATGAAAGCAATATCGAGTCTAGTGCATACTTGAGCATACATGAGGTTGTTGAAAGCACTCCCAAAAGGTCAGTCATTCATCTTTGTTCGCTCAATCTCATTCTTAGGACATTGGTCCTTGTTGGATTTGTCACCTTTGACAACTGGAATGTCTCCAGGTTTACAATTTTGTATATTGAATCTCTCTAAGATTATCAATTAAGCCTTTTGATATAACTGAGTGTATGGTGCAATCTGTCCCTATGAATATCAATCTCCAACACAAAAGAGGCCTTACTAAGATCCTACATATCAAAAGATCTTGTCTGCATATGCTTTTTCTAATGTAGCATGCCAAGGTCATTAGAAGCCAACAATATATCATCCACATATAGCACAAGGAATATAAATTTTCTCCCACTGACTTTGAGGTATATGCATTGATCAACCTTATTCTCCTCAAATCGCATAGAGGTCACTTCATCAAATTTTGGGTACCACTATCTAGAAGCTTGTTTCAAGTCATAAATTGACCTCTTTAGGTTACATACCAATTCCTCATTACCACTAATACAAAAATCTTCAGGTTGTTGCATGTCTACTGTCTAATTCAAATCACCATTCAGAAAAGTTGTCTTCACATCCATATGGTGCAACTCCAAATCAAAATGAGCTACGAGGGCCATAATGATTCCAAAGGAATCCTTTGTTGATACAAGGGAAAAAATCTCTTTAAAATCAACACCTTTCTTCTACGTAAAACCTTTTGCCATTAGTCTAGCCTTAAATCTTTCAATGTTTACCATTTGAGTCCTTCTTTGTCTTGAAGACCCATTTACAACTGATTTCCTTACAATTCTCAGGCAACTCAACTAGCTCCTATACGCCATTAATCGACATAGATTGTATCTCTTCATTCATTACATGCTTCCACATTTCTGACTAAGGGCAAGAAACAACTTCATGATAGCTTTTTGGATCAACAATGTCTCCAATGTCATATGCATCCTCACTAAGATAGACTTGAAAGTCATCACCAATAGCTAGTCTCCTTTCTTTAGTTGACCTCCTTAAAGGGACCTATGGAATCAACTCAATTAGTTGTGCATTCTCATTCATAGTAGAAGGATCAAGCATATCATTGGCTTCAAATTCAACTATATCTCCAGTCGCAATTATGGTCTCAACTGGAACAATCGAGACCCTAGTCTCAATTGGGACGGTCTGAACCCCAACATTAATTGGAACAGCATTCGAAACACTAACAACTAAATTAGGTAGTGGCAAAGAAAAAGAAATAGTCTCACGTGACTCGACATCAATATCATCAGATGGAACAACAGGGTCTGCCACATCAAGCTCCAAAAACTTAGCATTCATGGACTCTATAATTTTGTTCTCCTTATCTGGATAAAGGAACTTGTAACAACTCATCTTGGGGTCTATCTTTTTTTGCAAGGGATTATAAATTTTCACCTTAGCTAGGCAACCCTAGGCTTGAAGATGGTTCAGACTAGGTTTTCTTTTTTCCCAAAGTTTAGAAGGAGTTTTGGGAATGGATTTACTAGGAACTCTATTCAGGATGTAAATGATTGCTTTCAAGGCTTCTCCCCACAAAAATTCTAGCAAGTTACATCTACTTATCATGCTTCTCATCATATCTTTAAGTGTTTTGTTATGCCTATTAGCTACACCATTTTATTCAAGAGTCCCAAGCATGGTGTATTGTGGAACGATTCCACAATCCTGCAAGTATAAGGCGAATGGTTCCATATGTTTCCTTGTGGCACCATATTTACCATAATACTTTCCACCACAGTTAGACCTTACAATCTTGATGATTTTTCCCAACTGTTTCTCCACTTTGGTTTTAAAAATTTTGAACTTTTTAAGTGCTTCATATTTTTCTTTAATCAAGTAAAGATAATCATATCAGCAAAAATCATCAATGAATGTAATGAAAAACTTGTTGCCACAAATTGTAGATGTTAGGGGCCTACTAATGTCTGTATGAATGATCTCTAGAAGATCTAAACTTCTAGTGTTGCACCTTTCTTTTTGGTTTTAGTAAACTTTCCCCTTATACAATCCACACAAGTACTCAAGACATCAAAATTCAAGGACGGTAGAATATATGTCTTTGTCAATCTCTCAACCTTTTCCTTAGAAATATGACCTAAGTGTGTATGCCACAACATAAAGGATTTTTCTTCAACTTTAGACCTTTTAGCAATAAAATTCTCAACAACTATAGATGAAGAAATATTGTTAAAATCCAAAGACAATTTATATAAACCATCAACTAATGATCCATAACCAATAATTTGGAAGTTCAACATTGGATTTATTTTCCTATCACCAAAAGTAAAACTAAAACCAAGTTTGTCTAAACAAGAAATAGAAATCCAATTTCTCCTAAAAGAAGGTACATAAAAGGTATCCTTCAAAACCAATTCAAATTCATAAGCTAAAACTAGGCTGACGTCTCCCACTTTGTCTATGCAAACTTCAAGATCATTTTCTACCCTTAACTTGCTTTCCCTTAGATTGGGCTCCCTCAAATTTTTGAACACCTGAAAATACCCAACAATATGGGTTGTGGAACCACTATTTAGCCACCAAGAATTTATAGGAACATCAACTAGATTAGGCTCAAGATAGACAAAAGTTGAGTTATTACCTCCTGATTTCTACTTGTTCTCTAGCCAAACCTTGAACTTTCCACAATCAAATTTCTTATGTCTGTTCTCTTTACACCGAAAGGACCAAATACCTTTCTTAAAGTTAGCTGGCCAAGGACCTCCTACATTCTAGTATTGATCCTTACTTGGTTTCCCCGAACCTTGATATCTATGAGAAGCATTAGATGCACTCTTTGTATTTTTCTAGTGTCTTTTCCAAAAGTGGGTTAGTTATGGACTTATAATAGGGCTATGTCACTCTTTTCTTTCTTGAGTTTCTCTTCCTCGACAATAAACTTGGTAATAAGTTCATTCACAATCAATTTCTAACAAATGGTATATGGGCGATTTTAATTTGAGTCAAATTAGTGGGTAGGCTATTTAAGGCATGTTTAACTATCAATTTTTCATTAAGGTCAATTTGGTGAGATTTAAGCTTGGTTTGGATGTGAACCATCTTCATAATAAGTTCCTTTACAGTCCTAACATTATCATATCTCATGTCCGTTAATTGCTTCATTGGACATTCTGACTCTACGTTATAAGATACTTGGTACCTCTTTCCTAGAGCATCGTAGAACTCCTTAGTTGTCACTTTCTCTGGTAAACCACTCAAAACATGTTCAAAAACAGTCCTCTTAATAGCAATCAAACTCAACCTATTAGGCCTCACCGACTTAGCCAAAAGTTCGTTCTGCTTAGGCGCGATCTCTGAATTAATCACGGGCTTATTGTAACACCCAATTTTTCATAAAATAAAATAAAAAAAATATTTTATCTAAAAATAAATAAAGTTTTAGAAAAACAATGAGGTTTTTGTAATTAAATAAACAATGAGAAATAGTTTTATTAATTAAAATAATGTTTTTAAGGTAAATAAAATAAATGTGTTTTCAGAAAAAAAAAAAAAGATTTTTTATGTATTCATTTGATAAAGAGTAAAATAGAGTTATTTTTTACAAAAAAAAATAATATAAAGAGAAATAGAGTAAATAATAGGCTTAGAGTACCCTAGCTATAAATAAAAACATATTAGGTTAGTTTTTACATTAAGATATGTTTCTACACTCTCTCTTCCTTCCAAATTCGTTCTCTTCTTCCTCTCCCAAGATCCTCTCTTTTTTCATATACATTTAAATCTATCTTAATAAAACTAAGATTTCAGACTCGTTAACCTTTAGATCATCTTGAAATTTGGACACCAGGTTTGGAACTCATTTTCTCACATTTCCAACGTTGGAATTTGCAAAATAATGTCTGTAAAGATAGAAATTTTCCTCGCACAGAGACAGTGAAAATGAGGCTCCAATCTCTTTTCCCTGTCTCTAATGCTTGGAAACCCTAGCAGAGCAACTAGAGGAAAAACTTGAGGAATCTTAGGAAACCGCTAGAGACACCATTATCGCTACTGGACTAAGCATGTGAGTTTGCTTAAAGGTATGAGATGTGTTATTCACAGTTGGGGAGTAGTGAGAACATGTGTAGGGATCCTTAAAGGATCAATTGAGATGAGTTTTGGAGTGTTTATGAAATTTTGTTTCTATGTTTACAACTATAACTATGAATTGTATATGTATGACGGGCCAATTAATTCCCCGATGCGAAATTGTTGTGAACTTGATGTATTCTTGTGTTGGGTGTGAACCTTAGAAATTGAGTTTTTTTTCCTAATTAGTATGAATTGATGAAATTAAGTAAGGAGAGATTACCGTAAGAGGGACTTAGAAATTGATTCTTTATTTTTTTCCCCTTTCATGCTTTTTAGGGTTTTTTTATATATAGTTTGAAATTAATATTATAATTTGGAATTAGAATAGGCTAACAAATTGACATTCTTGATTATTGTTTTAGTTTTAATATTTAGTATGAGTTTATATATTGTTTCATATTGTTATTCTTTAAAATTGGTCAAACTCGATTTACCTATAAGGCTCTTCGAAAGTTTTAGTGAATCCTTGATGCAGTTTTGTTAGATTATATTTCACTTTGTAAATTCATGATTAGAATATTTATGTGTTTAGTTATTTATATGTTGTGTGTGTTTATATATGTAATATTATTTGTATATTATGAACTGTGATTGAAATTGAGTATAAGTGGCAAATTGAGCATGTGTTAATTTGTGAGATACACGTGAACATATGATGGTGGATTGTGACGTTAGGAGGTGTTAAATTGTGAACATGGGATATGGTTTTGAATAAGCGTGTGGTTAATACTTGATGGGATATCACTTGTGTTTTGAGTTGTGAATTATACAATAATCCAACTGGTGTTTACCTTGAGAAAAGTATTTATGCGTGAGGTGTTAAAAGGAAAGTGTAGGATTCCAAGTTAGGAACCTGAAGTGTTAAATTGTAGTATAATGTGTTAAACGTGTTTGAAAAAAATTATAAGGTATTGGGTATTGTATAATTCATTAGCAGTGTCTGCGTGCAAAAGTTGTTTTAGGGGTTAGACCTGAATAAGGAAGGTGAGGTCCTAACCCATTCTTCAGAGTCTAGGCCTTGGGGGTAAGTACATTTGGTTTAAGTGCTCCTTTAAGCTATGTTGATCCCATATGATTGGAGCATTCTTGCAAAACAGAGTGATCGACCGGTCACCTTATATTTTACTGAGTGAGAGTGACTTGACATACCCATTGTGTGGCGTGTCTTGTTATGTACTCCTAAGTGTCCTGGTGTTGTTTTTCACTAACATGGTACCACATTGCATATAGGCTCAAGTCTTAGTATAATTGTTGCATAACGCCTATGAATTGTTTACTATGAAATTGATGAGTGTTGTTACATCTTGAGTCGAACGTGTGATTCATGTGAAATGTGATTGAGGATTGAAAAATGAATTTTAAATGATAAAGTGGTGAAATGACATGGATTGTATTAAGTTGAACTATGTTATAATTAAATATTTCTATAATGTATTTTGTTTGTATCTTTGTTTATCTGTATTTTATTTTAAAATGTGATAACACACTCCCTATGTGTTGTTTGTATTTGGATCCTGTGATCATCTCGAACCTTGTGTTCGTGGGAGAAAATGACTAGGTGGATAACTTTAAAGAACTTTGTATTAGAGGACACTAGGACACAATGCTCTAATAAGATGTGATATTGGGGCATGGGTTTTTGTTTTAATTGCATGATGTTCCAAACATGTTATTTTACTTTATTTTATTCTGCTACTTAATTCGAGTTCTTTTGTAAACTTGGACAAACTTGTTTTGAACTGGACATATTTTCAACAAGTTTTATTTGGTAACAATGAAGGGAATATGACCCTTTTACCCACGTGAATTTGTTTAAGTGATTTGAATAAAATTGATTCTGAATTTTTATATATTTTTCATAATTATATGTATGTCGGGGTAGAGGATGTCACACTTACCCTCACATAAAGCTAAATCAAGATAAAAAATTCCCAAAGAGAATTCCAGATCTGGCTTCCAATTAGGGTGGTTTGATCCATTCAAGATATCAATGGAAGCATAACAGTTGTTCCTAGAAAAATTCACTCTTTAAGTCAAAACAAGAATGCATTAGGACATATTATAGGACAAGATATAGCCAGAAAAGGTAACAAGCTATCAATGTGAGGCCAATATAATAGCACATTTTCCCTTTGGGCAAAATGCACAAACCAAGATTACAACCAAGGCCAATATAATACCTTAGATGAGTTAACCCATAAGCATACACAAAGTTCAGAATATTGTTCCATTTGGGTAGACAAATCCCTTAACTTGATGCATTCCCCAATAACTCTTTCCATTCTTAACTCTCAATCCAAATACACAACAACCCCCTTTAGACAAACAATCGCATGCAAAGACCAAAAGCATTCCTTAAAATAAATAAAAAATCATAAATCAATATAAGTGATCTCACTTTAGCGGTAATGACTCATAGTAACCCATAAAAATTCTTGTCTAAAACCATGATCGAGTCAATGTTTTGAACTCAAACATCAATGTTTTGAACTCAAACAGTAATAACCATAAATTAAGGGTGTCTAACTTTTAAATTTTAACTAAACAAATATCAACAATATTCATATCAGCAGAAATTAAATAAATTTGAAATAAAATGTAAAAGATATATTTCAAATATGAACAATAGGTTATGCTATCAGTAATTTTCAAATAGTCGTAACAAATCTATAACAGATTCAACATCAATTAATAATGGCGTATTAAAAAAAACAATTGTCACGAAATAAACTAATATTACATTAGACCATGACAATTTGCTCGATTAAAAAATAAAATAATCAACGTAACATAATATTCTAAATTGAATGGAGCTAAACTTCAAAAGCAATCCCGTAAATAACAGGAGCAAATTAAATCCTTTAAATTAAAGATAAAATTCAAATCCATTCAATAAAACTAAGCCATTGAACCTGTGCAATTATTAGAATTCACAAATCACCAAATTTCAACCCTGATCCAATAATTGTAATCTATCAAACAATCAAATAAAATCTGGTATTATAATTATAACAATTAACAATAATTACCTTTTAACTTGAATGCCCATTCAGTATTATTGACGATTAACCAAGCGATAGCTACTAACAATGAGAATTGAAAAACTCGCACCCAGCCCAACTCAACAATCCGGGAAAAAAAAGTTTCACGCATAGCCAATTAACATAATTGCAAAACAAATAAAGAGCTCGCATAACAGTGATGGGCAAGCATGTGAAACAAATATTACAACAATAACACTTTACAATTAATAATTAGGGTATCATTTTAACAATAGAAACCCAGTAGCACAACGCAGCAATTGAAATACGGGGTGCGTTAATTGCAATCCGGTCGATGAAAATCTTGTAGAATTCTCATTGAATACAAAAGGCAAACTCTCACATGTAACCATACTATAATCTATCAGTTCCTAAATAATATAAATTTACTAAATATAAGATAAATAAATTTACCAAACAGATTTATACCAACATAATACTTGTTAAGAATATGATCAAGAAGATGAAAATTATCTATCTGCCTAATAAGATATCCTGAAATCCAAAAGTCCGACCTTCTTTTACCTAATTACACACTCCATATTCTAGAGTTTTCAAGGATAAACTCTAGAGAACAATGATGACAAAAGAGATCTAACCTTATTATTTATCAACCTTAAACACCTCCCATTATGGACCTAATAGTTAGGTTCACCATATTATTTTTTTACACTGATCAAAATTAGATGTCCAAAACCCATAAATGATTAATCACATTATGAATGAGTTAAGTATCAAATGAATAATATTATTAATTTGTTTTGACAAAACAAAATATTACCATTAATTATAGCCAAAAAAAATATATAGAAAAATTCTAACATGACTTTCTATCAGCTTTTATATAAATTTCTGATTGATGAGCATCAATAGGTAGAATATTAAGAAGAGTATATACTAATATTACTCTTCTACAATTATTAAAACATGAAATAAATTTGAATAAACATCATAAATAATTAAGAATTTTTAAATAAGTACTTGTTATATATATAATTATTGTTAAACCCTTATGTGTAGTTAAGAAATATTGTTAAACTGCTTTCACAAAAGTTATAAATTATTTTCACAAACTATTATATATAAGAACTTACTAAAATAAATTAAAAACCGCTTATGACCATATTATAATTATTTTCAGAAATTCTTTAAAATACTTACATATACAAGCGCTGATATCATAAGATGAGTCAAAATTAGCTATAAATATTTTTTTTTTCAAACAAAACCGTAACCCTTAAAAACTTCTAAGTACGTAAGATGCGTATGTATTACCTCTCTAAGTATTATTAAATATTTTATGCCAATAATATGTTAGTGTTTTCCTCGTCTTCTATACTAGGAATTGTACCACAAAGAGAAAAAGTTCAGATTTACTTTAGAAATATTTGTCGTTGAATTACATACGGGAAATCAAATGAGAAATTCAGATTGATTAATTGATACAAAGTCAACCGTGGCTGCATATAGTTCACTCATAAATAGATGCATAGAAGCCTTGATCTTATGTTCTCAGTCACGACCAAGATCTCACAATGATCATATCCAAAACACTGGCTGCATCAGGTATTGCCTCATTGAAAACAATACCGTTTCTTTGGATCCATATTGACCACAAAACTGCAGACCACACTCCCCGCCACCTAAGCCTCACGGCTTTATGACCAAATTGGGTTCAAAACAAAAACTAATAACCAGAATGGATTGGTAAAGAAAATATTTATCTGTTATGGGTGATTTTTGTTACGTACGATGTTGGAGTGTTGGAGACGTAATCCTGAGTAACACCTTGTATTTTTTATTTGTTCTATAACAGGAAGCGTCACCTTGATATGCTTCATCTCGCCTTGCTCGTAGATACCAGCCCTCCAAACTGCTAGTAATGTGATTCCTCTCCGCTTGCCATGGGCATAACCTGTTCCTACCAGAATAAACATTTCCTCCAGATTAGTGCAGGGGTAGCACAGGAAACAACCATTGATAGGGGTTCTTCCACATTACCATCAGAATGGGAAGGTCATTGTTTACTTGCTTTTCATTCTCTTTTTGTTTTAGCTTATTCTGAGTTATGTCTTGAAGGGGCTACGTGTAGTGGGTTCCTTCATTACGATAACTCCTTATTGAAGGAAAGAAGGGAAGTTCTAAAATAAATCAATGTTGTATCAATTAACAGAAACCATATATTTGCTGTTAATTTCCTTTTTTATATGTACTGTATCAATTAGCATATTTTCTCCAAAAATGCTTTTGTTTTATTTCCCTGTAACAGCAACTCCTCTGTATAATGAGGTTGTAACTTGTTAATTGGATTAATAAGAAATACGTTATGCTGCGCAACTATGGACCACAGTTCGTGATATGTATGGTCAACAAAATAACTCTGATCGCATCTTTGAACTCCAAAGAGACATTGTGAACTTGCAACAATCAGGTAAACCCTTTGTTCAATTACTTGGCAGTCTTAAAAGAATGTGGAATGAACTTGAGGTATACCGTCCACACATTATTGATGTTGTAACATCTTGTTTTTTTTTAAAATAAATAAAAAGAATTTTATTTAAAAATATAATTTTTAAAAATTAAATAAATGAGATAAAAGGGACTTTGTTAATTAAAATAAGGATTTCACAACATTAGAAAATAAATAGAATAAAATGATGTTTTAGAAAATAAAGAGGTATTTTAATTGGTTATTTATTTAATGAAAGAGTAAAATAAAGTTTATTTTTATAAAATAATAAAATAAAGAAAATAGAGTAAATCAGAGTACCCTAGTTATAAAAAGAGAAATATTAGGTTAGTTTTTACATTTACGATATATTTCTACACTCTCTCTTTCTTCCAAATTCATTCTCCATTTTTCCTCTTCCAATACCCTTTCTTTTTTCCTATTCACCCAAACCTATTTCAGTAAAACTACGATCCTGAACTCATTAATTATTTTATTGTCCTAAAATTTAGACACCACCTACGGAACTCATTTTCGCACATCCCACCATTGAGATTTGTGAAATAATATATGTAGAGAGAGATATGCCACTCACACAGAAACAATGAAGTTGAGACTTTAATCTCTTCTCATTCTCTCTAACGCTAGAAAATCCTAGCAGAGCAATAAGAGGAAAAGCTTGAGGAATCTTAGGAAACCGCTAGAGATGCCGTTATCGCTGTCAAACTACACATGTGAGCCCGCTTAAAGGTAAATGATGAATTTATCACAATTGGGGTTAGAATGAACATATGTAAGGATCCTTAGAGAATCAAATTGAGATTTATTTTGGGATGTTTACTATATTGTAATTCTTCTTTTATGATTATAATCATGAGATTGTTATGTTTGACGAGTCAATTAATGCCCTAATGGGAATTGGTTGATAAAATTAAGTGTTCTTTGTATTTTTGTGTTTTTGAACCTATGATTTTGATTCATTTGATTTTGATATAATTATGTGAAATTGTTTGAGGGGTTTTACTCCCCATATTGTGAGAAGCATTTATGTATAATTCGTTTGTGTTTTGAACAATATTTACTAGATTAGCGTGAGAATTAGAATGTTGAAAATGTTCTTTGTACACATACACACACACACACTGTAAAATATATGAGTATTGAGATTTTGTACACATTGAATTGTGAGTTATGAACTGTACAATCACACAACAGTTAGACCCTTTAAGGGCGATGAATATTATGATGGGATCTACTATGGGAACCCGATGAGTTAAAACGATTTTGAAAACCATTGAGTAGTTATGTGTATTGCTTAGTTCAAACTCCAGTATCACATATATGATTTTAAATGCTTGTTTTAATGAGATGATTAGTTATATGAACATAACATATTAATATTATTACTATATGATATGTATATGATGCATGAGGCGTGATAACGCGATGTCTTGGAATTATGAAAGCGTGATGAACCGTGTGTAAGTGACAAGTTAAATATGTGTTAAATTGTGAGGTCACACATGTATTGAGATGTTGTGTGCATTGAGTTATGAGCTATGAATTATACAATCACGTGACTGTAAGATCATTTAAGGGTGACGAGTTAATGCACGACGAGTATTGTAATAGGATCCACTGTGGGAACCCAGCGAGTTGAATCACTTTGAGGCGCAGCGAGTTAAAATTATTTTGAAAACAATTGAGGAATCATGTGTTTTGTATAGTTTATAGATAGAGTTTGTGTGTTAAAATTTTTTCTAGGTGGGACTTGAATTAGGAGAGAGAGGTCCTGATGAACTCTTTGGAGTCTAGGCCTTAGGGGTAAATGCACTCACTTTGAGTGTTCCTTTAAGCATGTGCCGATCCCACATGATTGGAGCATTCTCGTAAAACAGTGTGACCTTGACTGGTCTTCCAATGATTTTATCTAGTGAGAGTGACCTGACTTACCAATGCGTGGTTTGTCTTATCATGTACTCCTAAGTATCCGACGAAGTTTTTCACTAACATGGTATCACATTGCATATAGGATTTAATCTTAGTGTGTCTGTTGCATAACGTCTATGTAATAATCATTATGACTTATTATGTGATGGTGTGTAATAAATTGTGTAAGTGTGAGATGCGATATTGTATTTGAGATGTGTTTTCTTGAATATGTGATTAATCATGAAGGTGTGTAATGTGATTTGTGATTAAATTATAGGACAAGTGATGTTACGTGTTGAGTGTTGAAATGATGTGAACTATGCCAAAGTTGAGCCTTGTTATACCTATATTATTGTGGTTATAATTATATTATTGTTATACTTATATCATACTTGTATGCTTCTATGTATCACTATTCCTTGAGGAATGTGATGACTCACTCCCTGTGTGTTGTTTGTGTTTGGATCATGTGATGATCTCAAACCTTATGTTCGTAGGAATAGATGACTAGGTGAATTGCTTTAAGGAATCTTGTGATGGAGGATGTCGGAACACAATGCTCTGATAGGATGTAACATTGGTACATGAGTTTTTGGTTTAATTGCATGATGTTCCAAACATGTTATTTTATTTTATTTTATTTTGCTGCTTAACTCGAGTTCTTTTGTAAACTTGAACGACCTTGTTTTGAGTCGGAAATGTTTCTGAGAAGTTTTATTTAGTAACAGTAAAACGAATGTGGACCTTTTACGCACGTGAATTTACTTACAATATTATTGAATAAAATTAATTTAATTAGATTCCACATTTTATATGTTTTTCCCATTTATATGTATGTTAGGGTAGAGAGTGTCACAAATGTTGTTATACTTTGTAAACGTGTTGAAGAGGACAAAATTTTCCAATTGCTAGCAAGTCTTGGTCCTAAATACAAAAATATTCGTAGTCATATTCTTATGTCCTCGAAACTCCTGTTATTATCTTCTATAGTTTGTTTGATTTACAATTCAAAGAGAAGAAATGAGGAAGAAAGTTATGACAGCAAAAAATAAGTCTCTGTTATCCGACACTTATGCTTGCATTGCTAATCGTAAACCCAAAGGGGAAATATCTTACGAAGGCAAGTGACCTGATTTGAAGTGTCATCATCTTGAGCATCTAGTGGAACAATCTAGGGTTCTTCACCCAGAACAAAAATGAAAGTTTGCCAAGGACAAAGGATACTCGAAGCAAAAAGCTCATGTTACTAAGACCTTGTAGGGAGATAAGGTAAATTATAACTAATACAATTTTTCTTATAAATGAGTTTGTGGCATATCTTCAACAGAAGGGAGATAAGGAAGTTTCAAGTTCTGCAAATTCAAATTCCACAACCCTTCTTGGTAAGTTTGCTGGTTTCTTGGGGAACTCCAAGCTTCCTTCTCATGAAAGTATTGAAGGTATGCCAACTGCATTTTCAACTTCTATGAAATTTAGTACTGTGAATGATTTTTGGATTGATGATTCTGATATCGAGGATCACATGACGAACAAATTAAGCAATCTTTTAGATTTCAAAAAATTTTCTACTCCATCTCATGTGTCTATTGCCAATGGTGTTCTTGTTATTGGGAAAAAGAAAACTTAAGATATTCCTTAATGATGTGGCCTTGTATGTTCTTGCTTTTCTTGTTCAGTTGTTCTCGGTTCAAAAACTCACCCAAACACTTAATTGTTGTGTTGTTTTTCTTTTGCACATGGTGTTTTTCCAGGACCTTGTCACCAAAAAGACGATTGGTAAAATATTCTTCTTACAAGGTCTCTACCAAATCTCAAGAAATTTTCTAAACACCAAGCGTTCTGCAATTGCTACCTTCTATTCTTCCTTGACAAGCCACACTCTCTGGCATCAACGTCTAGCATATCCATCAAAAAATATTCTAATATAACTATTTTCTCATTTCAATAATGAATCTATCGCTTGTGATACTTGTCATTTTTCTAAGTCTACTAGATTACCATTTATTTCACCGTCATCTAAGTGTAATAAAATGTTTGAGCTTGTGCACTATGATATTTGGGGACCTACCATTGAATCCTTTGATGGTTTTAAATATTTCATTACATTCATTGATGATTTCTCTCATGTTACTTATGTATTTGTTGAAATCTAAAAGTGAGGTTATGGATGTTTTTAAGGATTTTCACATGCTTGTCTTAAATCAGTTTTCTAGCAAAATCCAAATCCTTTGTTCTAATAATGGCACATAATACATATCTAAAAGCATGACACAATATTTAAATTCTCATGGTATAGTGCATCAGACTAGTTGTGTTAGTACTCCTCAACAAAATGGAGTTGTCGAATGCAAGAGTAGAGACTTATTGGAAAAAACTCATTCCTTGATGATACAAATGCACGTTCCAAAAATATTTTGGTCTCAAGGGGTGTTAACATCGGTTTATATTATTAATCGATATCCAAGTCAAGTGTTACCTTTTAAATCTCCTCTTGAAGTTTTGCAAGGAAAATCTATTGATCCATCCCACTTAAAGGTATTTGGGTGCATTTGTTTTGTGCATAAGCAGATTCCTTTCCATGATAAATTTGATCCACGTGCTACTAAATGTGTCTTCTTAGGCTACTCAACAACGAAAGGATATAATTGTTGTCATCTTGACTAGAAAAATGTTTGTTAAAAGAGATGTTCATTTGAAGAAAAAACATCATACTATAACAAGTCTGAAGATTTTTTGAAGGATGTTTTTCTTTTTCCTATTTCATACAATATTCTTGCAGATTCTGAGTTAATTGTCTCTCCAAACTCTCCTAACATTGCAATTGATACATGCAATTGACCCACTTGTCCTGTCTCTGTTGATAAATATACAAAATTTTCCAGTACACCTTTAGACACAAAAGTAACTTCATCTGATTGTTCACAAGCTGATTCATTTGATTGCACTCAAGGTGAGTTAGTTACAATTGAGCACGTGACTCTAGAGCTCCATGATGTTCCTCATCATTGATATCCTGCTCGAAACTGTAGGCCTCCACTAAATTTGTAAGATTTCTTTACTTACTCAGTGTGTCATCCAGTTTCCAAGTATATCACCTATCATTGGTTCTCCTCAAATTATGCAGCATTTCTTTGTGCTATATCTAGTGTGCATTAGCCAAAAAATCTCCATGAAGCAAATTCTCATGAAATTTGGCGAAAGGCTATGCATGAAGAGCTTCAGGCTCTTGTTAAGAATCACACTTGGTGTATTGTTAAACTTCCCAATGGAAAAAAGGTAGTTGGAAGTTGTTGGGTGTATAAAACAAAATTTATTTTGGATGGCACGATCGATAGGCATAAAGCTTGTCTTGTAGCCAAGGGGTTTACTAAAACACTTGGAGTGGACTATAAGGAGACCTTTACTCATGTTGCTAAAATGAACACTATATGTGTTTTGCTCTCCATTGCTATGAATTGTGGATGGCTAATGAGCCAAAAGATGTAAAAAATGCCTTTTTACATGAGGATCTTGAAGACGAGGTATATATGAAATTACCTCTAGTACATCCACAAAGTTTAGATTCTTCCTTGGTTTCCCAACTAAACAAATCAATTTATGGTTTGAAACAATCTCCAAGTGATAGGCATGCAAAACTAAGTATTATTCTTCAAGAGGTGGGTTTCTTAAGCAGTAATGCAGATTATTCTTTATTTGTTAATCATGTCTCAAATGAAACAGTGGTAGTTCTTGTTTACATTGATGACCTTATTATTGATGGAAATATTAATCATGCTATTTCTCAACTCACACACTTTGCTGTCTCATTTTCCTATCAAAGAACTTGACCACTTTAACTACTTTCTTGGAATTGAAATGGTAGTTTCTAGTAAAGGCCTCTTTCTTAACCAACAAAAGTACATTCTTGACTTACTTGAAGATGCTAAGATGATAGACTCTAAGCCAGCTCTTACTCCATTGGATAGTAAGTTGAAACTTGACACAACAAGTGCACCATTACAGGCTATCAATGACTATCACCGATTGGTGGGTAAACTTATTTATCTTACTATTGCTCGACCTGATATCACTTATGTTGTTAGTCTAGCTAGCCAATTTATGCATGTGCCTACAGTTTTTCATTTGGGCATTGTCAAGCGCATCTTACGATACCTTAAAGGGTCTATTGGGTGTGGAATTGTTCTAACCAAGAATGGTCACACACAAATAACTGGTTATAATGATTCTAATTGGGTTGGAAATGCACTTGATCGAAAATCTACTACTGGTTTTTGTATGTTTGTTAGTGATAACCTTGTTGCTTGGCGTAGCAAAAAGCAACATGTTGTAGCTCAATCTAGTGCCATGGCTTCTACTACTTGTGAAATGATATGGATCAAAGGTCTTTTAACTAATCTTGGTTTTCCTAGTAGTCTTCCTATGACACCTTTTTGTGACAACCAAGTAGCTATGAAAATTGCATCCAAATCCTGTTTTTTATGAACGGAAGAAACATATTGAACTCGATTGCCATTTCATTCGACAACAAGTTCAAAATCAGATTATTCAAACTGCCTATATTTAGAGTCATGATCAATTTGCTGATTTGTTTACTAAGGTGTTTCCCAGTACACAATTTCAACATTTACTGTCGAAGCTTGGCTCAATCAATCCCCTTGATCCAGCTTGAGGGGGAGTATTGAAGGAAAGAAGGAAAGTTCTAAAATAAATCAATGTTGTATCAATTAATAGAAACCATATATTTGCTATTAAATTCCTTTTTATATTTACTGTATCAATTAGCATATTTTCTCCCAAAGTGCTTTTATTTTATTTCCCTGTAACAGCAGTTCCTCTATATAATGAGGTTGTAACTTGTTAGTTGGAATAATAAGAAATACATAATCCTTTTGATTCCTTTTTCTACACTCCTATTGTATGCCATCCATTGTCTCTGGTACTACTAGTACCAATATCTATTTATATATAATGATCTTTTTTGGCTGATAAAAAAATTAGATTGATTAATATAGTATAGTAATGAACATAAAAATTGAAAATATATATTAAGGAATAATAATATGTTTTTTTAATTGATACACTTTAATTAATTAATTATTATGAGATGATGCCATGGTGCTTGTATGTATGATTATATTTACGTGTGTGAAAGACCTTGTTTTAGGTGTGAAGAATAAATTTTAGAGTGTTTGGACGGAGATGAATGAACCTTTAGTGATAGAAAGGAGGTGGGTGAGTATAGGAAGTGGTGTGGTGCAAATGAAGAGAATGAAAAGAGTCATACACTAACATTTTCATTTCGCTTTCTTCTTCCTCTCCAAGACAATTCACCATTAAAGAATGTGAGACCTTGAATCCCTTGCACAAATGACCTTGCTGTTGTGATTCTATTCAAATTTTGGATTGATTTTAGAGGTAAGAGACCCTCCCATTTCCTCTTTCATCCTCCATTTTTGTTTTGCTCCATGGGCACTTTTAGGAGCTTCATGAAAGTGAGTTTTAGGTGGGGTATTATCGTCCTAATGTTGTGCCTCAATTATCTCGCAAATCCAGCAAAGTTCTTGGCTTCTATCTTGCTCTCGGTCTTGATCACACGAAGGGTCCTTGTCTTTGATAAATCTTTTTATGAAGATGTCCCTTCTGGATCAATTTCTCTAATCCTCAAGGGTAGTAAATTCTACTATGATGTGACCAATAACTCGATAATAACGACAATACTTGGATTTTTCTACCCTTGGGGGAGGTCGATTCTTAGCCGGTAGCTAGATCAACTCTGAACTACATGCTTCCTCTATTACTTGGCCTCGACTCTCTATCAATGAAGTGTAGTGGTTGAACTTGGACCGAGGTGGTCTATCTGCTCTAGATCTTTCTTGACTATGACTGCTCTTAACCTTTGCCTCTCACTCTATTTTCTTCTTTGAGGGTTCTCCACATAAATTTTCTCTAAATATTGTCATATCCTCCATCTAAATGAACTCGACAACTCTAGCTCTCAATTTGTCCAATGGTGTAGGCGATTTTATGCATAGATTTGTCTGAGAAGGGCCCTGACTTCAAGGCCATAATCATTGAAGTGAACGTGACCTCTGGGCTCAAGTCTCGAATTCGAACTGTGATTGACGAGAACCTCTCCATAAAGTCGAGGAGCGATTTGTCTTCATCCTGTTGAATGTATGTGAGTGTCATTGCCATCAAATGATATGGTATTCTCGTCGCATATTAGGCTCCAAAAGACCCGATAAGCGTCGCGAATAAGTCTATCAAGTTTCTAGGCAAACGAGTATACCAATTGAGTATTGGACCCTTCAATGTTGTTGGGAACACTAGTCACATGGTCGTGTCGTCATTCATGTGAACAGATTCATCTATGTGACGAATGCACCCATGTCTTTTTCTAGATTTGAGAGTCCATCGTAACAATCAATTTTCAACATCTACCATCTAGTTGGGAGTTATGCCTCCGTAATCTCATCAATGAAGGGATGGAGTCAGTCTTCGACATTTGTAGTTCTTTGGATTGGTTGTGTTAAAAAGGGAGTTCTTTCTCGCCATGTTGTTCTAGTCTCATTGGTCCTAACTTGGTGGGTCCAATGAGTTGCAACTGCCAAAATTGAATTTGCATTTCGTTCTTCCTAAAGCTTCAAGTATTACTTGTTAGTTGTTATTTACGACTAACTTTTGTATTGAATAGTTACACAAAATTTGCATCTTTCCCCCAATTTATGATTCTTTTTATAGGAATTGTACATATTTTCATGATTAGTTTGATTTTATACAGTAGATACTCCCATTTTGTGAATTAATGTTGAAACCACTTCAGTTTCTGGCTAAAAGAAAAGAAAGTTCAAGTAGCTGATGTCTCGCTAAGCAAGGCATATGCGCTTAGCGAGTCACATCCGCTAAGCGAGGCACACAGCTCGCTTAGCATGCCGGGAAACCCTAGAAGAGGATCAGTCAGAGATGTGCTCGCCCAGTACGCCACAAGCTCGCCCATCGAGTCGTTTGTCTCTTCTCGCGCTCAGCGTGCCCAGCTCACTAAGCCAAAATTCACTAACTCGCACTTAGCGAGACAATCTCACTAAGCGAGCCAATCTCGCTAAGCGAGCCTTCAGAATCTGAAACGTCAAGGAGCCTTTAAAACACTGAAGTAGGTAGAAACTAAAAGAGTGGAGTCGAAAAACAGAGCCAAGGGAGAAGTTAGAGCGACAAAAAAAAGCCTCCAAGAGAGTTTAGGTTAGAGGAGTGAGATTAAAGTTCCAGAGGTATAAAGGCCTCAGAAAGTAGGTTGGATCAAAGTTAGTTTACCTGAACCTTGATGATCCTCCTTTATAGAGGTGAAATTGGATGATAAGATCTCAATTTTCCTTCTAAGATAATATAAATAGGAAAATATATGATCCTATTTTATCTTTTCTCTAATAACAAATCATTTTCAATTTTTATGGTTATCTTTATCTTTGTGGTAGAATATAAAATTTTCCTTTTACCTTGATTAAATCTATCAAATTCTTTGGATTCAAGTATGCTACCTGACCGACCACTGAATATGGGGTTTCCTAAGTCAAAGTAGTATATGTACTAATATTAAGGGGGTGTTTGTTTAACGGGTAGATTTTTTAGTCCCAAGAATACAAGATGGAAAAAATAATCTTGTGTTTGTTACAAAGTAATAAAATAATTAATCTCAAGTATATTTTTTTCCTAGGTAAGCAATAACCTTACATTTAACCAATATTTAATCCTAATGAAGGGGTGTGGAATATTTATTTTCATGGAACAAAATTCTCATTTGTAAGTAAAAATATACATATATCCTCTTCAAACTCAAAAATGCACTCTTCTCTCAATAATTCCTTAATTTACCTTCTCTAATCTTTGTCATTCTTCAATTTTTTGTTCACGCATCAATTTTTATTTATTGTCAATCTCATAAATTTTACCCACAATACTTTGTTAGTAACATGAGAACGTGTGATATATAATATTTTGAGTACAGTTTGTTTGTCATTTGTTAGTCTTATAATAAAGTTATATATTTAATGAAAAAAATAACATATATATGAAACATAATAAGAATATCTTAGTAATTATAATATATATTTTAAAAAAAAAATTAACCAAACATATGTGTGTTAATTATTCTTGGAAATATAAAATATTTTCAATTAATTTTATAGTTAATCAAACACATTTTTTTTTATTAAATAACCAAGAATAATATTTTAGGAACTAAAAAAGTTGTCCATGAAATAAACACCCTAAAGTTTTGATAAAATTAAATAAATATACACCTTATTTTCATATTAGTACGTGTCCTATGGGCTCCATTAAAAATTATTGTTCGATATTCCTTAGATCTTTGTATACGAATTGGAGTATCTTTATACTCTCTGATATTTTTACTTTCATTTTTTTTCTTATATATTCCCTTGAGATAAATAATAATATATTTGAGATAGTCAGGTACGTACCATATATGGTTAACTAAAGGTGTGGATACTATATATGTAAAATGATCAATTCTTACACTAAGAAAAAAAATCTTCAACAAAATTTATCAATTAATCACACAACTCTAGATGTTATTTTTATCTTTGGCATTATTGATTGCATCTTTAGACTTTATTCTCGTCAAAGTGTGTAGATTATTACTTGCATGTTTTTAGAAAAAAATTCTTTGATATGATCCGATCCCTTGTTTCCCATGTGCTTCTGCACAAGATATCCCCCATATATATTATGCATGTGCCAGAAAATATTCCCAGATATTACTGGTGTCAACATGCTTGTCATATTCTATATTTAAAGAGTTCTTTCGAAAGGTAGAAACTTAAGGTATTAACTGAAAGTTTAAGATTGACTATTTATATATCTAGCATGCATGTGTTTTATGATAAAACAATTTAAAGTTAAAACACAGATAATGTGCATGAGTATTGCCTATGAAACTCAACATTTATATGAAAACATAATAGTGACAATGTGTTAACTTTTAATCATAGAAACTGAGATAATATATATATATATATATATATATATATATATATATATATATATATATATATATATAATTTTATTCTTTTAATTTTTAATCAGTAAATATTAATTTTATTTGAAATGTCGCTCAATTGGAGAAATATTAACCCACAATCTCTTCTTTCTCTTTTTTTTTTCAACCATGAGTTAACCTTATATATCATTTTCTTCTAAATATTTAGGATTTATTAAAGCATCAAAATTGATTTTATATTTAACACACACTGCAAATCAAACACACTAGCTTGCAGACCCAATTAATCTATTCATATCTCCATTTATTCCAAAATTCGACCTACATAATATCATGGCTGGTACCACACCAAAATCCTCGTTGTTCAATCTTAAAGATGCCAAACATGTAGAATATGTTTGATAGATGGGACTAAATTGATAAAACACAAAATATAATAACTTTTTAAAATACATATGACACCTGTCGCATGTTCATTAGATTTCCTATTAGAATTGAATATATATATATATATATATATATATATATATATATATATATATATTACAAAATAAATTTAAGGAATTTTAGTGATTGTAGTTAATTAATTATAATTTGATGTATTTTCTTTTATGGAAATAAAAATATAAAAAACATCTATCGTTCTTTTTTATATTAATTATGTGTAGTATAATTATAAAAATTGTTATATTTTCTAGAATAATTATTGTAATATTTCTTATTTTAAACAAATATATAATTAACAATATAATCAGTGTATATTTATTTAAGAAGAACGAAAAGAAATCAAACTAACGTGCATATTTGTCAGAATGATAGTGTACATTAAGTATCTGAAGAAAAAAAAATCAATTAAGATTTTGGTTACAAAGTAAAGCTCGGAATTAAAGAAAAAGGTTAATTGGTGATCATGCTAAGCTCCCCTCTCCAACCAGTTTTCTTTGAACGTTATAGGTTGGTAAATTAAAGAAGACAAGTCACTAAGCCAACCAATGTTGCATGCACCATGTGAAAATTAAGTCTATCACATAGGTATATATAGGTTGCTTTGCATCAACATCCAATTTAATTCGATTTTCACCCCACTCTACCCTCTTCTCTAGACACGTGCACTTGGCTTCAACATTGCATTGTGCATTTGTCTAACTAAATAAGTTATATTAGTTAATGTCAAGTACTCTCCCACTAGTAATGTGTCATTTCTATGCCCAGCTTAATTTGTCCACGTAAATTCCTTCTAGAGAGCTTCCAAATTGCCCTTTTTGGCAAAAAGTTGAAGTGGTTCCCTTGCTTAGTGGAAATTCCTCATAGTGACCAATTTGGATTCTCGGGATTGTGTTCACAATATTTTCATATAGTATTAATTTTGCCTTTGATACCTGGCTCCAATTAATATTGGAGAATGATATAAGATTCCAGGCGTTGAAAGGACCAAAGGTATTAGACATTGTACTTGTCCTTTGTGCAAAACCAACCAATACTAAAATAGTCGCATATGTGCCAAGGCTAAAGGTTTCTTGACCATAAAGCACACTCAGTACACTGTTACACATTATCCTACTATTTAATACAGCGATTAATTGAGCTCATGACATGAATTAATGATTTGACAAGAATAGAGTTATAGCTAATCAATATTGAGGTACCTAATAGATATAGTTTCATTTTCATATAAAAAATATTGGGTTAGAAATCACAATATTTCGATCTATAATTGAAATTATTCAAATCCTTGCTAGAAAAAGCACTTTCAATTTTTTTTTAAAAATAAATATCATAAAGATTTTGATGTTGATAACTACAAGTCAAATTCCTTATGATGCAGCATGGGGATACTCTAGTTCTTTCTAAAATTATTATGAGTAATCAATTCATAACTAAAGGTCCAAATATAAATTAATAATAAATTCTAACATCCTTTTTATTCTTTTTGGTACATATACACCAATTTTTTTGGCACATTTTCTATTTTGAGGTATATATTTTAGTTAGTTTATACACTTTAATTAAGTTTAGATATTCACGAAAATTTTCTGATGATTCTTATTATCTCACACTGTTGAACACTTTTACCACATTTGAGCCAAGCAACATGCTATTTATTCCTTCAAAGGGTTGCGATACCCATGAAACAATTTCAGAAGGACAACATTTACAAAATGGAATCTTAATCATTCCTTTGCACTGCGGGAGATTTCTATTGGTGAAGTCTACGTGAGATTTGTACGAACTTAAAGAAATAATATGTTTTTTTTTCTTTGAGAATCAAACAGAGAGACAGTGAAGTAGTGAAGTGAAGGATTTATAATAATTTACGTATTTTATTTAATCAATTAAATTAAATTTTTTCGATGAACAAATAATATAAAGTAGCTAAATTAAATTAAATTAATTAAATCTATCTTTACAAACAAAGCGATATTTTAACATCAAAAGAAAAAAAAAAGCCATATTTAAGGTCTTTGAAGTTTAATTACTAGCTACTTGATTAATCAAGACAGGGATATATTAACCTTTATCTTTAATAATATCTTTTTCGTTTATCTAAGAAAATCAAGATAGCTAGGGAGGGATATTTAGATTAGACAAACTCGGTCTTGAGTTCCATTCTTTTTCTTCTACATAAAATCTTTTCAATGATAGAAAAAAGTTAACTTTATGAGCCTCTAACAAGCTAAGTTAAATTATAGTAAGTTATTCCACATTTAATAGAGTCTAATCAATACGTACATTAGTTGATACACTTTCTACAAGAAAATCACGTTTTGGTATAGCATCTGTCTTTATGTGATACAGATATTTTCTGCGTGTGCATCAGATACAGCTTTTAAATCAAGCTGTGATTTTTACCCAAGATATCAAGCAAGCAGAATAAGTATCTCTTCTTAATTAACTAAGAATAAAAAAATTCTAATTAACTTCTTTTAAGGAATTCTGATCTGAAGAAGATAGAGGATGTGTTTTAGCAGAAGAGGATAGGGTATCTCTTCTTATTATGGATGAAAATGTTTTCTTTTAGAAGAAGCTGAAAATGTTAAAGAAGTTATATTTGATCAGAAATTGATAATTATAATTTTAAGTGTATCAATCCTGAATTTTTATTTATTTATTTGTTTCTTTTTTTAAGTAATTTTTGTTTGTTTTCTCAACATGGTTTTTTAATTATTTTGGTTTTATAGCCACTCAACATGGTTAATATTAATTATTAGCTTAATTTAAAGTAATTATAATTATAATTCACTAAAATTTACGTGGATATATTTTTACTTGTTACCTTTAAAAACAAGTATATTTTTTAGATAACTTTTTTTGTATTTTGAAGATTTTTTAATTTTGTTTTTTGGTACATTTTTGTGAAGGATGTTTATTGTGAAATATATAATACTCTTCATATAGATTAATAGTTTTTAATATATAAATTATGTTAGTATTCAAACACAAAAGCACTAAAATGTTTCTGGTTATTGATACATTTAATATTTTGATCACTTATTTAAATACTTTTTTTCTCAATTCTTTATTAACTTCCCTATAGCTGGGTCACTGATCATTATGAGTACAACAACAAAAAGTCTTTCATCAAATTAAAGTCTATCTCTATCAACATGGTATAATTAATAAATAGATTTATTTCTTAAACATGTAATATATATATATATATATATATATATATATATATATATATATATATATATACACCTATTGAGAAAAATCAATCCTTTAAATACATCTAAAAGAATTAATTCTTAACTTCCTATGAAAGAACAACTTGATTCGCATCAAAAGTCTATCTCTTAGGTAAATGAATAATTAACATGGTAGTTTAATTTGATAATAGAAAGAATACTGTTTGCTAGGTACTCCAATCTTTTGATAGATCGGGTCCTTAAAGGGTTTGGACACTTTATTCTCTCTCTCTCTCTGTTTTCTTTTCCCCGTGTATTTGGATACTTGTACTAAGTTTGCATGCAGGCTTTGTCAGCATTTTTTTTCTTTCTTATATGCACATACTCTGTTTAATTAAGTTATATATATATATATATATATATATATATATATATATATATATATAATACGAAGTAACTTTGTATTTTATGACCATTTTCTAATAGTTTAAATTTATTGAAGTAATTTTTTAATTTTTAATTTTGTATTTTATGTAAAACAATGCATAAAATAAAAATATATGAGACAAATATGGTTATGGTTAATTGTTTTATTATGGGGGAATATATCTTTCTGAGCAAAACATGTAGATAAATAAATAACAATTTGGTGTGATAACACCAAAAATAAACTGTTGTACACTTTTTGTCCGTTTCCAATATCATTGCCATGTGCAATAGAAACTAAGATCTATGCATAATGTATATCCGGAAAGCTATAAATGTTCCTAAGAAGAGAAATTCTATACTTTCAAGTTTCTGTGTATCCACTAATGTCAATGATTTTAATATATATAAAAAATTATATATGAAAACATACTATTTTATATATCATGGGGAATAAATCCAACGAATATCGTGTATCACTTTATCTCTACAAAAAGAAAACTATATATTTCAAATTTCCTTTTTTCTGCCATTTCAAATGAATTTTAGTTTTAGTCGCAGAATTGTTTTTGAAGGAATTTTGGCATTACAGAAGTGAAAGGCATCTCTAAATATTTTTTTTCTTCTTCTTTTCAACAATGTAATTAATTTGTTTTGCCTTTATTTTAACTTTTGGTGAAAGAGTATTAATTTTCTCTTTCTCTCTCTAATTAGGTAATGTTCTAATCAAAACAAAGAGTGAACCCAAGATATCATTTGACATGCTGAATATTTGAGAATCAATATTGACTAGATACTTAAAAACATAATTATTTTTTTTAATCATACTGCACCGTGTTTAGTAATGAAAACAGAGAAATAAATATGAGTGATGATTGGCCATTGTAGGCCAGTTTTAAAAACAAAATATCAACATAATAAGACTCTTTCCAAACAATTTATTGGCATCGGGCATATTTGATTTGTTGACTTGGTTAACTCACTACTCACTAGTCTACTTTGAAGAGAGAGATTGAGTGTGCGAATGTACAGTGGTGCCCTAAGGACGATCTAGGTGGATGACCGCTCATGACCCAATTTTTAAAGGGACATCAAAATATTTTATATAGTTATATAAATATTAAAAGAAAAAATTATATAAAAGGTTAAGAAAATGCTAACAAATGCTCTAAGAACATTAGTCAAGAAACTAAGAGTAGAAAATTTTTTATTGGAAGCTACAAAATTATAATTTTATGTTTTTTTACGTTTTCATATGATTTCACATAAAAAAAATTTGTTTTTTAATTTCTTAATCAATATCCTTAGAACACTCGTTAGCAAGACCCAAAAGATTATTATAAAAATAAAATTTCAATAGATTTCTTTTAGAAAAATAATACCAGTAAAACAAAAAATGCAAAAAGGATAAAATTAAAATGATTACAATTTATGAGAATATAAATTTTTTCAGTTCGCCTAGGGCGTGCACCAAAAATCTCAAGGTCGGCCTGTGTGTGTTTGTCCTCTTCTTAAATTTTGCATTCATTAGTCTCGTGTCTCATTTTGCCTCAAGCTTTTTTTTTTTAATATAGCGAGTTATGTCCAACAACTCTAACAAACCCAACTAGTTCGAGTAATGTGTGTTTAGGTCTAGAAGTATGCATTGATAAAGTAAAGTTGATATTGTTAAAGAAGAAATAATAAAATAAATAAATTTTTGTAGAATCTCAAGCCAAAAGATAAGGTGCATTTAATGCATAGTGGGAATTAAATTTATACCACTGAGGTTTAGGTGGTTTAAATCCAAAGTGGAAGATTGCATTTTACTAGATGAAACTTATTTGAATGTATGCGTTAAAATTTGTTTTTTTGTTTCAACTTTCAAGAGAACTTATTTAATATAGTTGATGACAATTTTTACTATAAATAGATAAGAGAATTAGTGGAAAAGACACACATGAAGAGAGAGTGTATGAGAAGAGAAATTGTGAAACAAAGTTACTTTGTTGAGAGAAAAATATCTTTGTATAAGAGTATTATCATTTCTTGTAACCATTGAGTAGAGTACTTGTATCAACTCAAAATGGAGATGGGAGGAGATCTTCATGACCACATCAACAAGTTCAATCAGCTAGTAAGTCAATTGTTGAATGCAGATGATAAACTCTCTGGTGAGGAGCAAGCGCTGTTGTTAGTATCACTACCAAGGTCCTTCAAAGCTTTGGTTCAAACGTTACTTGTGGAAAGATCAACTTTGAAATTAGATGAGGTGACCACCGCTCTTAAAGAAAACGAGAGAATGATAAGAACTGAAAATATTGATGATGAACATAACGCAATAGTTGTGATGGAGTTTGCGCGAGGGAGAAATCATTCAAGGAGACATGATGGGCCAAAAGGAAGATCAAAATCAAAATCGCGTCCACAACGAGATAAGAGTAATATACAATATTATTATTGCGATGAGAATGGTCATGTGCAAGTGAGGTGCAAACAAATGAATGAGGACTTGAAGAAATTAAGAGATATGAACAAAGATGATGCCAACTCCTAAACTAATGTAGTAAAAAGTGTTGAAGATGAAGATGATGTGTTTTTGGCAACAAATGATGAGGTTGCTAGAACAAAATGGGTGATGGATTCTGCTTCCTCAAAACACATTTGTAGATATCGAAAGATGTTTGACACTTTGAAAACCAGTGCAGAATTCGGTCATTTCAAGTTAGGAAATGGTGGAAAAATGAAGGTTGAAGGCATAAGGAGCGTGATGATGAAGCTTCATGATGCTACTATTCGAACTTTATCAAATGTGATGTTTGTATCTTTTGCTGTTGTCAATATCATTTTTATAGGGGAGATGACATCACAAGGGTACAAGTATGTTGGTTTAAAGTGGAGATGCAAGGTGTACAAGGGGAGACACTTGGTGTTGCAAGGACAAAAAATTAAAGGTAACATTTACTATTTGGATGGACATGCCTTAAAGAGGAACCATGATAGCAAAGTAAAGAAAAAAGTGAAGTTTTTTAATATTGTAGAAGTGTTGGTAGATACTTTCATTGGAGAGGGAGTTTGTTCATTTTCAAATTGATCGAAGGATATTTCTCTTTTGGTTTGAGGGGGAGAATTGTAGAGTTTCAAGCCAAAAAGATAAGGTGCATTTAATGCATAATGGGAATTGAATTTTTATCACTAAGGTTTAGGTGGTTTAAATCCAAAGTAGAAGATTGCATTTTACTAAATGAAGCTTATTTGAATGGATGCATTGGAAGTTATTTTTGTTTTAACTTCCAAGAGAACCTATTTATTGTAGTTGGTGACAATCTTCACTATAAATAGAAAAGATAATTAGTGGAGAAGATACACATGAAGAAATAGTGTGTGAGAAGAGAGATTGTGAAACAAAGTCACTTTGTTGAGAGAAACATGTCTTTGTGTGAATATGTTATCATTTCTTGTAACCTATGGGTAAGGTATTCGAATTTGTAGAGTGATACACTATTTAGGGTGAGTTACAATCTTATAATCATTTTTGTGATAGAGAAATACTTTTGAGACGTGGACGTAGGCAAGAGGTGTCGAATCACATAAAATTATTGTGTTTATTATTATTTTTCCTACAGTGTAATTTTTGTTGTGTTCTCACGATTCTTTGTGGGTGTAAGTAATTTTGTTTGTAGAAGCGTTGACTACCCAACAATTTTCTATGCCTATAAATAAATACTTTCTCCACATTACACATGTTTCACAAACATCTAACATTCAAGTGTATTCTTATGTTTTATGTAGCACACAATTGTTAAGATTAGAACCTCACTCGGTTTCATTTAGAAAAGATGAAAATAAGCTTTATTATTTCTAGGAGAGGAAAATATGGTAAATTTTTCACGATCGTGTAAACCTAGGTTTTAGCTAGGTTTATAGGCTTTGAAATAAAGAAAAGGATCTATCTCCTAAACGATGAGATGTTTTTCAAATAGTATGGAACCTGTTGTATAATCATTATATATACATTTGCATAAGAGATTTAAAAAGGTGACCATGTATAACAACTTAGTCCGCAGGTTCTTGATAAATAATTTATAAATATACAAATTAACCTATGTTTACAAGCGAGTGAAAGGGTATCACTAGGGTCGACCTGTAGGGATTCAATCAATCAACCTAATTTAATTCTAACATTTGATCATCAATCTTAACCACATGTTTTTTGTCCATGTAGATAAAAATTACTGGATTAGCCATAATGGAATGATGAAAGGTTGATGAGGATCAATATTGGTTTTATGATCTTCCAAATGTATAGAGCTTTATGTTTTTCTCTGGATTTTCTCTTAATTATGATGGAGATAAAGAAAAAAGAATAATTCAAATTGTAAGTTTTGTCACTTCTCTCTACAAATGGGGATCATAACCTCTCGTAATGATAATTATCATCGGTTATCCCAAATTTGATAATTATAATTTAGTCCATCGTCAAATTATAATATCACTAATGATGTCTACACAATTAACCTTTCATAACATATATACCCTTAGTCATAATTTTATATTGATTAAATCACTTTAATATTTTGACTAATAAAACTCATTTAATTATGTAATATATATATATATATATATATATATATATATATATATATATATATATATATATATATATATATATATATATATGATCCAAATTTTTTAACATGACCTAGTGTTGGGTTTGGATAGTATACATGAAATCTTAAATTTAAACTTTAGTATGACTAAGATTAAAAAAAAAAAGAAGTCAGTGGAAGATTTTTCAAATTGAAATAAAAAAAATACGAATCTTCTACTCCTTAAAGAATTTGGGAAAAGGGGTAGAGTGATTATACATGCATTTGAAATAAAAAAACACACACGCCAAAGAGCCCGTTAATATTGGCCACAGGGTGGTGTTGACGAGTTATAACTATATGCCTTGAAGGAAAGAAGTTTTTTTTTTAAAAAAAAAAAAAAAAAAGCCAAATGGTATTATAAACAACAAACAAAGCACAAGTAGTGCCTAATACAAGAAAAGGGATCAAGAATGTTACCTGACCCACATACGAAAATCATTTAGAGCCCACATACATCCCATACTATGATCAAAATAGCGCATCATGGAATAAAAATGCAACAGAACACTATATGTAAACCATGCTAAACTTAAAGCTGCTCCCATTGATGAAAATAATTGCTCTCCACAGCTCCATAAAAATCTTGTGTCACCTACTTAGGCCGGAACACTTCGAGAAAAACCAAATACCACGAGCAAGGGCTCTACAAACATTGCCACGGAGAATTACACCAACATGAAACTGGATAAATATAACCAGGATTCCCTTTCAGCCATTGCCAAGTGATCAGGAGTATTACTTGCTCTAGCATACCCCATACATCTATCCTTTTTCCATATGTTTAAGGTTTGTGTTAAAATACAATATTTCAACTTATATACTCGTGTAGCAAACAAGCTTTCAATTTCTCAATCGTGTTGAGATGACTCATTGATAATGAACTTTTTCTATAAACGTAAATCATAAGATGCTGGTGTTGTTGGTTAATTGGTGTTATTGTTGACCACTTTATATTTTCATTATTAGATTCTAAACATTTTCTCTGTCTATAGGGTTTGCTCTTAACTGATTGTTTTGAGTTATTAATTATTCAAGTTGATTTGATTGGAATAGTACATTTGGATCTATTATGCAATATATTTAGATTTTTTTAAATTATAGAGTTTAATATTTGTTATTCTTCAATTTAGGGTGAAATCTTGCACAATGAGAATGATGTAGTCTCCTCAAAATTTTGAACATAATTGTTTTCAAGTGATAAATATGTTGTCTATGTGAAGATTGTCGATGTACTTAATGATGGACATATTTTATCCAACAAGTTTTGTAATGTCATCAATGAAAAGCATGAATAGTATTTATATGGAGAGAAATGCTTATAACATACTCTTTTTAACACATTTTTTTTATTGGTTAAAAGTTATTAAAAATTATAAAAAAAAATTAAATATGAAATGGGGTCCACAAAATTTTTTGTTTTTGATAAATTTCAGTTAATAAAAAAGAATGTCCAAAAAAATGTACTACAAAAATTGTGTTACTAATATTTATTTTCGTAAGAATGCTTCTAAAAATTAACATTTTTTCAAAAGTTGTATTAATAAAATTTTAAATTTCTCAATTTAAATATAAAATAAGCTAAATTAAACCCAACTAATTAGTGAAGAAAGAAAACATTTCCATAAATTTTCGATGTCGAAACAATTGTAATGACTTAAACTCAAAACAAAACCTATTTTTAAACCATGCAATTTCTTACACATTATAATCCTACATGTGTATCCATCCATGCACCGCAACAAATGAAGAAAAGGAATAAAAAAAAAGGTGAATTTGCCAAAAACAAATTAATGGAATGCTAACATTAACATAATGCGACATAGGACAGCATATTTAATTGTGAATTAAAAGGCTTGGTCAACCCATATTCTTCTCATAGTTACTAGTTACTAGTTAGCCATGTCATTTAATTGGCATATATATAATAATCCATATATAAATATACATGTCCCAAAAATTGAATTCCACTACACCCCACCAAAGTAGTGAATTAATGGCCAAACGCCACTCTCGCGTTGACGCCCGCGAGTGCCAGGCTTGACGGCCTACGTACAACCTCATCAATTCCTCTATATATGCACATAACCAACTTTCTCTGTTTTTGACACCCTCAAACACCCCATCATCTTATAGCTAACACAACACAACTTCTCTCTTTTTCTCTCTCTTCCTACCACTTTAATTTCGTTTCATGTCACCTTCTTGTTTTCTTTTTTAGAAAAATTAATCCCTTTAAGGCTTAATTTTCTAATTAAGCATGCAATATTGTTTTTAATTAGTCACCTTCAAGTCGAGGAACATACATATACACATATGTTTGTGATCACCACACCAAATTCCACTTCTTTCTAAGTGTGTGTATGTGTGTACATAGATTTTGTTTTATATATATTTGAGGTTTCACCTTCATTATTGCCTCCTTAATTCTGTGCAAAAGAGGATTCACCACCACCATGTTGCAGGATGTTATCCACCCCTCAACACCGGCTGAGCAACTCCCCATTGTAATCACCTCAAGCTTGTTACATTTCATGTCTCAATCATGTATGTTTAGTATTAATGCATGTGGTGGAGGAACTAAGATATATATATATATATATATATATATATATATATATATATATATATATATATATATCTTTGTGTCATGCAATATTTTTTACCTTAGCTAAATGGTTTCCTTCTGGGTTTTGTGATTGGGTGTAACTTCACAAGTTTGTTTAGATCAAGGCTTTTTTTTTCTTTCAAAATAATGATTTCACACTCAAAGAGTGTATAAACCTTGGGAGGGAAGACAAAGATAGGAAAGAGACCCCAGAAAAAGAAAAAAAAAAAAAAAGTCTAAGATTGATGTAATTAATAATGTGTATAAACCTCGTAAGGATTAATTGCAAGCGTGTGTGAAAACCCGTTGAGAAGTAAGAAATCACACCTAAGATGTGAAAGTTGTCAATTAACTTCTTAATAAACGTGAAAAACCACGTCTGAAAGTGAAATCAAACACAGTCTTTCTCATGAGGCCTGAAAATTTTGATGGTTTTTTCTCCTGGGTGCTCTTTCTTATATTTTGTGACCAATTATTACAAATTTCTCTAGGAATTAATCAATTAATTGATCCAGTCCTGCATTTTAATTCTTTCCATGTATGGATGATGAATATGGTTTTGTTAATGTTTGTTGGCATGTTAATTAGTTTCATCCTAAATTAGTCTCTGAGAAACCTGAACAATATTTCCCTTATTTGGTTATATTCCTGGAGCTAAGTGGAAGCTGCTAATGCTATTATTCATCATAGAAAACCCACAAGCCATGCTCACAATTTGTGGGACGGAACGTTTTCTTTCCTCTATTTATATGGTTGGAGAGCATAACGTAATTTTATTGACCGAACAATAGGAAGGAATTAAAGACTCCGTGAGAGTGAGGATCAACTCTTTTTTTATATTCATTATCATCCAACGGCCCTACCACCAAAATGCTTAATGTCATTTTCCAAGGGACAAAGTTGTAAAAATGATGTAACATTTCCGTGATAGTAATTTAGACATAGCTTTCGGTTCGTGTGGAATATATATCTCTTTGGGGGCTTCTTGTGTAAGCTTTGCTAATTTTTTTTATATTCTTTATTCAGTTAGATAGGGAGAAGGAAGGGTCTTTGTGACAAACAATTCACATGGATAGCATATATAGCATTATTGGGTTCCCTTCAAGTGGCTTTCAATTCCCATTGAAGGACAATTTTTTCCACTTAAAATCAACAAAAATAACATAGCATGAGGTTCCTTATTTGTTTTTGCATACTTGTATTTCATAATAACATTGGCTACCTTGGCTCCTACCTGTCACATGAAGGCATAGATGCACATCACTTTCACCAATAAATTACCCAACAATGCAAACCCTTTTGGAAAACTGCTCTCAAGTCTATTACCAAATATGGACAAAACTGACTAGACTATGCAACCAACCACAGTCATATGTAGAATTCTTTGTTGGGGCCTTTGCACATTGATTTATATCGTTTTCTTGTTGATAAAGAAGGAAGGGGTGGTGTTGTGGCAGATACTATAATATCATTTGGCATGTCTTTCACTTTTGAATGCCCACTACATCTACAAGCCAAAGCTTCAATTGATTAGAGAATATTAGCTTTTGAATTTCTTTTCTGTTCTAAGTGATCAGATCAGACTCATGTCTATCAACAAAAATAGGAATTGGATTCAGATTTCAAACCCATCATAATGAAGAAAATAAAATAAATAAAAATAAACTAGAGAGAATCACGTTTCCTAGTTTGTTTTTATAAAGAAGAGGCTTTGTTAAGACTATTTCTCAGACTATGTTTTAGTAGTTTATATGGTAAACATGTTGCTCACAATGCTTATATGTCACCACTCACTGCAGGATGAGATTTCAAGCCCGATTAGTGCTCGAATTTTCGAACTTTGCGAGCCTGATTTCTTCCCAGACACACTGCAAAATTCAGATGTTACTTCCAGCTCAAATTGTTGCCATGAAGAGAAGTCCTCATATGCCACAACCATATCTCCACCTTTAGATTTAGTAGACAACAAGATCAATATCAATAACAATAGCAACATAGTCACTACTACCTCATCTAGCACTACCACAACCAGCACCACAACCAACAACAACAACAACAACACAACGAACAGCAATAACCTGTCCATCCTCTTTGACACTCAAGATGAAATTGACAATGACATCTCAGCCTCCATAGACTTCTCATCATGTCGATCTTTAGTTGTTCCACCACTTCTCTCAATCTCAACTCAGCAGGATCAGTTTGATTTCTCTTCAGCTCAGCCACAGGTGCAACTATCAGCAGCAGCAGGTTCAGTTTTGAAGGGCCTCTCTCACTACCCTACAGATCATGTGATTGCACCCCTTATTGGATCTCCGTTACCATCTGTTTTTGATGAAGATTGCATATCTTCCATCCCTTCTTATGTGCCTCTCAACCCATCATCACCCTCTTGCTCTTATCTCAGTCCTGGCATAGGAGTGTACATGCCTCCTCCTGGTTCCCTTAACACTGCCTTATCTGCTGACAGTTCTGGATTGTTTGGTGGGAACATTCTACTGGGGTCTGAACTGCAGGCACATGAATTGGACTATCAGGGAGAAAATGGTGGAATATTTTGCACAGATTCAATTCAGAGGGTGTTTAACCCCCCAGATCTTCAGGTATGTGCAATTTTTCAAGCTAATTAGCATTTAATAGGCATGTATTGTTAGTGTAAATTTTTTTACATATTGTCAATCAATTAAAAATTATTATTGATAAAACTTTTAAAATAATTATTATTAAAATTAACGAACTATCATACATAACAATTGTGATTCAGTACTAATGTAAAAATCTTTACATGTCAATGAGTATATTTTATTTATTCTTTTTGTCAACTGTCAAGGGACTAAATGAGAATTTTCAATTCCAATGTTCCATGTGTTCAGAAATAAGGAAAAAGAGGTACAATGGTCAAAGAAGTTTATTAATGCTGCAAATGTTACTATACCTTGCAGCAGTGAAGTGTTTTTTTATAAATTAGAAGAGGCTTTATCAGAGGTGGACTTTTGGGGGAAAGCTCAGGGTCCACAAATCTCTAAACTATAAACTCATAGGTGCCCCATGACCATCAAATAGTAGGTAGCAAAAGATATGAGTCCCTTTATAAAGTCAAATGCATTAAAAAATACTAAAATTTGGCCTAGCAAGTAGGAATAACCACTTTCAGCCAAAAGAAAAACAGAAAAAAAGGATCACAAACAGTAGCATCATTAGATAGAAAGACCCACGTCAAGGGTGGCTGTGTTATATCTCTTTCTAAAGTCTCTATAAAGTTAATGTGCAGTTTTTAATAGTGTGTGGGCCAACATCTTTCCACTTTGTGTTGAATAAGAAGTAAGAAATTTATCTTTGATTATAATGTCTCTCTCAGGCACTTGGTACTGAGACTCAGAAACTTGTAGCTGGGGCTGGAAGTTCTGCCACTTTGACACCAGAAATCTCACACTTGGAGGACTCTAACTTGAAAGTTGGAAAACTCTCTGTTGAGCAGAGGAAGGAAAAGATTCATAGATACATGAAGAAGAGAAATGAAAGAAATTTCAGCAAGAAAATCAAGGTACTACATCTGAACACCAACATTAACAAACAAATTTGAAATCTTATATTATGTTATACATGATTTCCAATCTATTGCATCAATCAAGCCTTGTGCATATTTTCAAAATTCAACTAATGATCCAATGTTTTTTAAAAAAAAAATGCAGTATGCTTGCCGCAAAACTTTAGCAGATAGCCGGCCCCGGGTTAGAGGAAGGTTTGCAAAGAATGATGAGTTTGGAGAGAGCCATAGACAAGGAAGTAGCAATCATGAAGAAGATGATGAAGAAGTAAGATTCCCTTAATTGGATACTTTTGTTCAACTTGCCTTAGTCTAAAGTTAAAATACAAAAAAATTCCTTATCACTTTTACCTTTTCAATTATTTGATGGCATAATTCCATGATGCTATATCCCTTCCATTTTTTGTACTTGCAGATAATTGTGAAAGAAGATGATGATATGGTTGATTCCTCAGATATCTTTGCACATATCAGTGGAGTGAACTCTTTCAAATGCAACTATTCCATCCAGTCCTTGATTTGAATTAAAATTAACTATTAGTTTGACTAGTGAAAGCTTATCTATATAATCAGCTTCTGTAGATTAATTTTGGCAGGGCCCTTTTCCCATCCCGGTTCTCTACAAATCCGGGTTTAGTGGCTTGAGGAAACTGAATAATTGAGGTCCAAATAATTATACCAATAAGTGAAGTGAGTTAGGAACGTACAGAAATTAGAAACTGTGTACATTTTTGCAGATATATATTATCTTTTTCATTAAGTTGTAATCGAACATGGAGTTGCGTTAACTAAGGAAAATTCCAGTTGCCCCCTCCCAAGATTGATGTAGCTTCTTTTTATAAATATTTAGGAACTTGCTTTTAAGTAGCTTTACATGCTCTAATTATTCTTTCTACTTAAATATGATTGATAAATATTGAAGCTGAGAATTGTTATAATGTTACGAATTAAATTAATAGATAACGTTTATAATGTTACGGACTAAATTGATGTTGCGTTGATTTATTGGTTTAGTTTAAGGTGGCTTGAATCTGATTTGGGTACTCATATTATATATTATATAGTTAAAATAAGAATTTAATAGTAATGTAGTAATAATTTAATGTTTTATATTATCGTTTAATTATAAATTATCGTTAACTTTTAAATTGATTACCATAAAATTAATAAATTTATTTATAATATATAAAAGTTGAACTTCTCAACATTAATTATTTAAAAGAATGAAAAAGAAACATTTTGTATCACTATATTAATTAAAATAACACTCATGAATAGTCTTTGATATATTTTAGTAAAATCAATAACTTCTCATATTAATATTAATTTAAATTATTTGTAATATTTAATTTTACGTGTTGAATTAATATGAATGAAAAAATATTAAATAAAATAAATGTAAAAGTTTACACTAATTTAATATTATTATATATGCATAAATTTATTTATTTTTATAATTAATTACTTTAAAATATATTTTTGGAAAAATAATAAATTAAATTCATGACTTTAAAGTTATAAAATAATATAGTATAATATAAAAATATAAAAATTATATATATATATATATATATAAATTAAATTATTAACATTTATATTTAATGTTAAATATTTAAATTAGAACTAATTAGATAAATGTAAATTAATGATAGAAGACTAATAGTTAATATAAATATAAGGATTTTTATATTATTTTTATTGTAAATTTTATTTTATAAACTATTTTTAAAAAAACTATAAATGTAATAATTAAATTATAATTATTATTGGCTTCAGTTTTATATAAAAATAGCTATATGTAAAAATATATGTTACAAAATTTATGGTATGATAAAGTTAATAATATTTTTCAATTTTAAATTATATTTTCTAAAATAATTTTTTTTCAATGAAAAAAATTAATTATATTTTAGATTATTTTAATACCATATTGAAGTTACACAATAAATACCAATAAGATTTAACGCTCATGTATTAAAATATTATTGAATCATATCAAACAAGATTAATAGGAAATCATTATATATACATGAATGAGTTTTAAGATTAAATTTTACGTAAAATAAATAAATCCAAACTCTAAGTTAACTTATTTGTGAAATATAATTTTCAATTAAGTTCATCCATAATAATTTGAATGTATTAACCCTAATTATATAAGTTTGATATTATTTTAAATAATAATTTTCACATTAATAACAAATTAAATAATATTTTACTAAGCTTGATTTTATTTTTTTAAAAGATAAGGTACATTAAAGTATATATTTAAAAAATAACTAAAAATATTTTTAATATTATATAGTGTAAAATAATATATATTAAAATTTTCTAAGACATTATTATTATTATTATATATAGTAAAATAGTAAAAAATTATTATTATTTATTAAAATATTATAATATATTATTATTTATTAAAATAGTATAATATATAATAAAATAATAGAAATTATTTGTATTATCATTTTCACCGTTCATTATCTAATTGATGGTTTTATTTTTTATATGAACTCTACTTCAAAAGGTTGTAAATATTCACCTAACTTCTTTCGAGTATGCTTTCTATCTTCTTCTTCTTCTTCTTTTCATTATTATAATATCATTTCTTTCCTTCTTTATTTTCATTTTTATGTATGAAAAATTATACTTGAATGTGTTATTGATCATCGTCAAAATTGATCATTTAGTTCTTTTAAATCGATAAGGTATAAGGTGAATCTATATTCATAACGGATAAAAAATCACCTGTTTAAATTTTTATTTTCAATGTTATTTATATTTTGATTTTGATTTTAGGTCTAACGATTTATTTGAATGATTTTTGTGAGATTGAATAAACATTTGTATTAATATCATGTTTTTATTAGAAATTTCTTATATGAATCATTTATTCAATACATTTTGGGAGGAATGGAAAGTGTAAATTAGATACCATATTTGATCAGGTATATCATCTCACTCTTTATTTTTTATCATTATTTTTTTTTCTTTGCAAGTATCACTCTTATTATTTTTCTTTTCTTCATTTTATTGTTATGTTATTATATGTTTTGATATAATATCATTTATTGTATTCTTCATTTTTATGTATGAAATGATAATTTGGATGTGTTATCGATCATTGCCCAAAATCAAAATTTAACTCTTTTAGATTAGTAAGGTATCATGTGAATCTATATTCGTCATTGATAAAAAAATTATTTAAATTTTTATTTTTAGTGTTTTTTATATTTATATTTTAGATCTAATTGTTTCTTTAAATAATTTTTGTGAAATTGACTAAGCATTTGAATCAATACCAGGTTTTTATTAAAAAGTTGTTACATAAATTATCTTTATATTGCAAAATGGATACTCTATTTTCTCTTAAAATAATAGGTTAAGCCTGCAGCTCTTATTGGCTAACGTGGTGACAATAGAACTCTTATTTGCCTACTGTAAAGAAGAGGTTCACGATGGATGGAAAGGAAACAGTTATACTTCTATTTTGGTAACTTTAGAATATTTGGCAAAATTCTCACATAAACTTTTAGAATACTTTATTCGTTAAAAAGTATAGTTATCTTTTTTTTTTCCTTTGCAAATAGTTTAATCGTCGAACATAGCATTCAAGTGATAAATGATTTTTACACTCGTCGTGGAGATAATTGAACGCAGGATTTGATCTCACGTTTTTCCTATCGTTGATAAAATATTGGATAACTTATATTTTGGTTGCTACTTTTGTTTGATTTGAAAATAAGTTAACTGATGTGATGTTAAGTTACTTAATTGGCATATCAGACCACTCGGTTTAATTTTTTGTTTTTACAATTAAAATTCTTTTTTTTTTTACAAATCTGATATTGTATTTTAATTTATTATTTTATTAAAAGATCTTTTTATTTTTAATTAATTCGTATTCTTTCTACTTCTAAACTTAATATTTCTTACAGTAAAAACTTAGTCTTCCCTTCCTTCAAAAATAAAAATAAAAAACTTAATCTTTCATTTCCTGCGTATCAATTTCCCTACTATCATCAAGTAGAAGAGCACTTTGTTGATCGTGTCTCCTACTTAACTACCAACTAGGGTTGTAAAAGCTACTATAAATTAACAAAATTGAAGAGTTTTTAAAATATAAAAAAAGTATACATTTAAAAAACTCTTGCCGTCAATAAATCAGTTTGACAAAGAATTTTTTTTAATACGCATTATTAAATGCTGCAATTAAGATTCGATTTTGGGTTGAAAGGTTCAACTTGAGTTCAACGCATTCACCTTTTTATAAATTATTATTATTATTATTATTATTATTATTATTATTATATTTCTTTTTTAAAATAATTTTTGTATTGATGGATAATGTACAAATTTTGATTAATATTCAGTGTTAGTTGCTTGACTAAAGTCGATTGTGATATATTATTATAATTAATTGTTAGTGTGTTAATCAAACATTCAAACATGTGTTAACATTAATGGGGTTTACATTGTTTGTCTTGTAAGTCAAGATTGTTTTCACTGCATCAAATCAAGTGGTCTAATTCAATTGACTGTAAAATGCAATAAAAAAATTTATATTTTTTTTTATTTTTACGGATGAAAAAAGTTATGGTAAAATTAGGAATCACAATCCTATTTAAGAGGATTTAACTCGGCTGAGCAAAGTGGATGAAAATTATAAACTCTTTAATATTGTTTTTTATTACTGCAGTAAAAAAAAATCTTGATCCTAATAGCATACAATAATAATAATAATAATAATAATAATAATAATAATAATTATTATTATTATTATTTAAAAAATAAGATAATTAATTATTGAACGCTCAAAATGTATATATTTTTGAGTTATTTATTACCGGATTAACTGTGTTTTTAATCTCTAAATTTTTTAAGATTTTTATTTTTAGTTCCTAATTTTTAATTGTGTTTTTAGTGCTTACTTTTATTAACCATCCTAGTAACTTGAGTTAGTTGTTAGTTACCTAACTAACTAAGTCTGTTAGTTGTTAGTTACCTAACTACCTAAGTATGTTATAATTAGTTAGAAGTGGTTAGTTTTCTGTTATGATAGTTATAGGGTATATATAAGTAATGAAAGATACTTTATATTAATAATTCTGATCCATTTTCTATGATCAGATATTATTCATATTCTAATAGTTTTCTTCACAAGCTATCTCTTCTTCTTCATTTGAGTTCATCCATGGCATTCCTATATACCTTTATGGTATCAGAGCTCTTCATTTGAAGAACTCTGTTGCGCTACTATATCCTTCATCTTTCTCTCATTTGTTTGTTCATTCTTGTTTGTACTTTGTTGATTCTTCAAGATGAGTGAAGAACAAGATGGATCTCTCAGTGTTCATAGTCCTCACTACCTGCACCCTAGTGAAAATCCAGCAATCTCATTAGTTTCGCCTCTTTTGGATCCAAAAAATTACAATTCTTGGAGCAGATCAGCTCTCACGGTCTTGAGTGGGAAGAATAAAGTAGAATTTGTTGATGATTTCCTTCCTCAACCAATCTCGAATCGTAGATTGTACGCAGCTTGGAAAAGAGCGAATAACATGGTGGTTTCATGGCTTGTACACTCAATTGCAACTTCCATTCGTCAAAGCATCTTATGGATGGACAATGCGGTTGATACATCGGCCATAGGTAATATACTATCCTTTGTTTGTAATATTCACAAGTCTGAAGCTGTAACATGGATCTTGGTCTCTGGTGCTACAGATCATGTTGCATCCTCATTGACTTGTTATTCTACATACAGAGAAATAAATCCCATAGTAGTTCGCCAGCCTACTGGTCAACAAGTCATAGCCACACACTCTAGAACAGTCAAATTTACTGAGTTTCTACACTTAGAAGACGTGCTATACTTGCCATCTTTTAATTTCAATTTAATCTCTATATCAAAATTGGTTTCTGCATTGAATTGCAATTTAACCTTCTTTCCTAATTCATGTTTGATTTAGGATATAAGCAGTCAAAGGATGATTGGTACAGTTGATGTAGTGGAAGGTTTGTACAAGCTTAGAATACCTGCTGCCAATTCAGTTCCCAAGGCTAACAACAATTTCATTTCTATTAAGTCTGTGTTGTCTTGTAATAAAGAAGTCATTGATATTTGGCATTTCCATTTGGGTCATCCTTCATATGATAGGATGCAATTGTTAAAACAAACTTATCCTATGTTGACTTGTGATAAAACCTTTGTTTGTGATACTTGCCATAGAGCAAAACAGAGAAAACTTTCATTTCCCAATAGTGACTCATAAGCTTCTAGTCCTTTCTTTTTTATACATGTAGATATTTGGGGTCCTTGTGCCACAACTGCTTTGAATGGACATAAGTATTTTCTTACAATTATGGATGATCATACTAGATTTGTTTGGATTTTTATAATGACTTCAAAAGTTGAGACTCAAACTCATTTACAAGCCTTTGTTTCCTATGTTGAGAGGCAATTTAATACAAAAGTGAAAGCTATTCGATCAGATAATGGTGCTAAGTTTATCATGAAACAATTTTATCATAGTACTGGTATCATACACCAGACCTCTTGTGTTGAAACCCCACAGCAAAATAGAATAGTGGAGAGAAAACATCAGCATTTATTAAATGTTACTCGAGCCCTTCTTTTTCAATCCAAGTTACCACCAATTTTTTGGTCTTTTGCTTTACAACATGTTGTTTTACTTATCAATTGTTTGCCAACTCCAATTCTTAATAATATATCTCCTTTTGAAAAATTATATGGCACTGCATATGACATTTCTTCTTTAAAAGTCTTTGGTTGCTTGTGCTACACCAGCACTCTCACTAATAACAGGAAGAAGCTTGATCCTAGAGCTTCTGCTTTTGTTTTCTTGGGCTTCAAGCCTCACACTAAAGGGTATATTACCTTTGATCTTTCCTCTAGAGCCATAATGGTATCTAGACATGTCATTTTCCATGAAGATTGTTTCCCTTATGTCTCTCCTAGTGCCTCTCAATCTTTTCCCGCATTCCCTGTACATTCCTATCCTACCATTTATGACTATGGTAAAGATTTGGTTTTTTCTTCACCATCTTGACACTCTACTATCCTTGATAATTCTCAAACGCCTAACACTTATGTTGATCATTCACAATTGGATTCCTCAGACATTTCTTATGATGCATCAAATTCACCAATTATTATTGCTCCTAGAAGATCTAACAGGGAAAGAACCAGACCAAAGAAGTTTCAAGACTTTCACACTACATTCACATCAATTGCTACTGGTCAATCCTCAGGTACTCGTTATCCTTTAGCCTCTATTTTATCTTACAAAAATTTGTCTCCTATATACCATAGTTTTATTATGGCTACATCCTCTGAGACAGAACCTAAGTCATTTAAAGAAGCTTCCCAATCAGACAAATGGATCAAAGCAATGAATGCTGAAATTGAGGCTAATCATACTTGAATTTTGACTGACCTCCCTCCTAACAAATCTACTATTGGATGTAAATGGGTTTATAAAGTTAAACACAAGGCTAATGGGTCAGTAGAAAGATATAAGGCTAGGTTAGTAGCCAAGGGGTATACTCAGATTGAGGGTCAAGACTACCTTGATACTTTTTCCCCAATGGCTAAGATAACTACTGTGAGATTGTTACTTGCTTTAGATGATGTTAACAATTGACATTTATAGAACTCAACAAAATCTAATCAAGTTTGTAGACTACAAAGATCTTTGTATGGCCTTAAACAAGCCAGTAGACAGTGGTATGATCGATTGTCCACTTTCCTCATCTCACATGGCTATAGACAGTGCTCTTCTGATCATTCTTTGTTTACTAAGCAGCATCTTCAATCTTTTACTGCTTTTCTGGTTTATGTAGATGATATTGTCTTGTCAGGCAATGATCTTCTAGAGATTAAGTCCATCATTCAGCTTCTGGATGAAGTCTTTAAAATCAAAGACCTTGGTGACTTGAAATTTTTTCTTGGATTTGAAGTGGCTCGTAGTAAACAAGGGATCAATATTTGTCAAAGAAAATATGTTCTTGATATATTGCATGATGTAGGCATGTTAGGAAGCAAACCTGCCTCTACTCTAATTGATTGTGTAGTAAGACTACACCAACAATTTGGTACTCCACTTGATGATACAACAACTTCATCATATCGTAGGCTCATTGGTCGCCTTATTTACCTCACCAATACAAGGCCCGATATCACATATGCAGTGCAACACTTAAGTCAATTTGTAGCTCATCCTTCTTCAGCTCATCAACAAGCAGCCTATAGGATTCTTAGATACTTGAAAGCAGCACCAGGTTCTGGTGTATTTTTCTCTACTTCCAACATATTGCAACTCAAAGCATTTAGTGACTCTGACTGGGCAGGATGCATTAATACCAAGCGATCTATCACTGGCTACTTAGTTTATCTTGGTAATTCCCTTATTTCTTGAAAATCCAAAAAGTAGGCCACGATCTCTAGAAGTTCTTTGGAGGCTAAGTATCGTGCACTAGCCAATGCTACATGTGAATTACAATGGTTAACCCACTTGCTTGATGATTTTGGGATTGTTTACACTCAACCAACTCTTTTGTTTTATGACAATCGCTATGCTCTTCACATTGCTGCTTATCCTGTCTTTCATGAACGCACAAAACATATTGAGATAGACTGTCACATTGTGCGAGAGAAACTACATTCATGCCTTATCAAGTTGTTGCCCATTGCTTTTGCTCAGCAACTTGCAAACATATATACTAAAGCACTTCCACGAGGCACTTTCAATTTTCTTCAGTGCAAGCTAGAATGTCAGATATACATTCTCCGGCTTGAGGAGGGATATTAATCATCCTAGTAACTTGAGTTAGTTGTTAGTTACCTAACTAACTAAGTTTGTTATAATTAGTTAGAGATGGTTAGTTTTTTATTATGATAATTATAGAGTATATATAAGTAATAAAAGATACTTTGTATTAATAATTCTGATCCATTTTCTATGATCAGATATTTTTCCTATTCCAATAGTTTTCTTCACAAGCTATCTCTTCTTCTTCATTTGAGTTCATCCATGGCATTCCTATATACCTTTATTAACTTTTTTCTTACTTTTAATCCTTTCAAGTGGTTAAAAGCCTAAAAGAACTAAAAGTAACAATGATTTTTTTTTTTAAAAAAAGGTAAAGGACTAAAAAAACATAAAAAAATAAATAAAGGACTACAAACAAAAATTATAAAAAAAAATTAAGGATTAAAAATAGAAAATCCTTTATTATTTATCCAATGAAAAATGCTAATATATTCTTTTGACATTATTTCTATTATTCATTAATTTTTTTAGAGGATTTATTAAATTTTACTAAAAGTTACGAAAATAAAATAGAGATTATTTAACGCTCAAAAGCCTGAGGTCTTGAGTATTATTCACCTAACATGCCAATCACTAGCTACTACATTCTTAGGATTTTGTTGATGCAATTCGAGCTGCACTTCAAGTCTTAAAAATTTCAAGGCAAAATTCATCAATTTCTTGTCAATCTTATTGAGTTGAGTACGTTTTTCTTTCATCTTTTGAGTTGAATATGATCACGAGTTTCGCTCTCAAAAAAAATGATCATGAGTTTACATTAATTTCATTCCTCAACGCTGAAGTTTTCATTTTTATTTGAAAGAGAAAGTTTTCATTCCTCAATGCTGAAGTTTTCATTCTGCTTGAGCCTTGTAGATCATCGTGAGTGGCAAGTTTCCCCTCTAAATATTGATTGCTTAGCTAAAATAGATTACTTGTCTAATTGATCAGTTTGAAATGATTCAACCAAATATAGGATTGGACCAACGTATATAATTTAACAAAAAAATTTAACTCGACTAGAGGTTTTTTGTTTTTTTGCAACAACTTGACTTGAGTTAACTTGATGATATAATCCTGTATAGGAATCACAATATTTTTATGGATCCTCGTTGAGTAAATTTGTGTTTTAAGGGAATTAAAGAAAAAATAACAATAAGAAATTGAAATAAACTTCCTTAATCCTTATAACAATGGTGCATTGAGTCAAAGAAAAGTTGTATGGAAATGATGTATATATAAACAAAGGAATAGATAAAACTCTTCAAGGATGAAAGCTTTAAATTATTAAGCACATCAAACTAAGAACAAATAATTTAAAACAAAAATGAAAAGATAGATAAGAATAAAAGTGTAAGGAAAGATGTCACACTCTATAGAGAGTGATAAATCTAATGAAGATTTAACACAAAAGTATGAAAACCTTTTATCAAAATCAAGAAACGTTTAAGAGACACAACTCACAAAAAGAGTGAGATTCTTATCTTATTTAATGGGGGAAAAAATAAAGGAATTACATCCCCATTTATAAGTAACAGCTAGGGTTAGTAGTAGATTCTGCTTAGGGAGTTGCTACGTGCACCAAACAAATAGTGAATGGGCAATTTTGTCCTTCTGCGAAGGCTGTTCCGGAAGACCCCTCTTCCGAAATTTTTTTTGGAAGACGTTACTCCGGAAAACATCCGGAAGAACCTTCATCCGGAAGAAGAAGGTGGACTTCCGGAATACGTTCCGGAATTTTTTCGAAAGAAGGGTCTTCCGGAAGACCACTTTCTTCTTCCGGAAGAAGGTTCTTCCGGAAGTTATTTTGTTAGCTTTTTTTAAAATGTTGTATTTTTCTAATTATTTAATTTTAATAAATAAAATACGTTATAAAATAAATAATATTATTATACATAAATTATTAGTGAACATAATTATGACTAATATTTGTAATTCTTTTTTTACGCACATGTAAATGTAAATAATAATTTGTGTGACAATTTAGTATAATTTAAATCATAAAAATTAATTAATTCGTATATTTTATAAAAAATATTAAATATTTATTATGATAACATTTAATTTGTATTACAAAACTTAATATATAATAAAAAAAATAATTATGATTTTATAACAACGTAAAGTAAAAATAAATTTCATTTTATAATAATAACTAAAAATAAAATAATATTTAATGCATATGTAATGACGATTTTGTCCCTGTGTTGTTTTCTATAAATTTACTGCGCTGCTTTTTCGTTTTACACCCTTCCATTTCACTTTCATTCCCGTCTTCTTGCTATTGCTATCCATTCCGTAAAAAGCATTGAAGATTTGGTGGTCTCGTGAAGTAGATGTTCCGTATTTGAAGATTTGGTGGTCCCGTGAAGCAGTTGTTCCATATTTGAAGTTGTGTTTGTCGTTGTTGTTCCTATTTCGTCGGAGGTACGCATTTATCGGTTTTTTTTTTTGTGTTTTTTGGGTAGTTGTTTAGAGAACATGAACAATAAAAAGCTATTCCTGGAAGAACTTTTAACTACAGGAGGAAGTAGTTCCGGAATGAGAATGTTGAATTTCCGGAAGAACTTCTTCCGGAAGTTACAATGCTCAATTCCGGAAGAAGTGGTTCCGGAACAACTTCTTCCGGAATTGGACATATTAACTTCCGGAATAAGTTCTTTCGGAAGTTAATATCATCAATTCCGGAAGAAGTGGTTCCGAAAGTGTCTTCCGGAACCACTTCTTCCGGAATTGAGCATAGTAACTTCCAGAAGAACTTCTTCCGGAATGTTAGTTTATTAACAAATTTTTTTAATTCTGTTTTAAAATATATATATATATATATATATATATATATATATATATATATATATATATATATATATATATATGAATATTATCATTTATAATATCTGTATTTTCAATTGTGGATATAATTAGTTTAATTAGGTATAATGATTTTGGTATAATATTAAATGATTTAGGTAACATAATTGTATTTTGTTGTAGTAGAAAAATGTTTTATTAGTTGTTTATTATAGTGTTAAGTTTAGTTTAAGTAAATAATATAGTTATAAATTTAGAATGTATTTGTATTAGTTGTTAATATGTTTGTTAGTTAATATGTAGTCAATTTGTGGATGTGGTTATATGATAATTTGAATATACTTCTGTATGATGCATATGTCCTGTTAATATGTTTGTTAGTTAATATGTAGTAAATTTTTGGCTGTCGTTATATGATAATTTGAATGTACTTGTGTTTGATGCATATGTCCTTAAGATGGACGAAGATCAATGAACGTATGACTATGCGATATCACAAGAAGTTCATATGAATTATGATTATGATAATGAAGAAGAATGTGGTGTGAATGAACCACATGTCGATAGTTCAAATGCTTTTAATACGTCTCAGGTAATCATGTTGATTAGTTTGAGTCATTTGGTTGAATTGATGTTTTGTATAAAAATTAATATGTTGGGGTTACGTTGTAGGTATTTGGTGCAGTGGGCTATGAGGTCTGACACAGATACCGGTAGCAGAGGAAGAAGTTTATTTGTCTTAATTGGGTGTGAAAGGAGTGGTACGTACAAGTGTAGGAATAAAGAATTCGTTAGAAAAGACACTGGGAGTAGGAAATGTGGTTGCCCCTTCAAGCTTCGTGGGAAACCAGTGCATGGAGGGGAAGGTTGGATGGTGAAGTTGATCTGTGGGATTCACAATCATGAATTGGCCAAGTTCTTAGTTGGACATCCATACGCTGGGCGATTGACTAAGGATGAAAAGAAAATTATTGTTGATATGACAAAGTCGATGGTGAAACCAAAAAACATCTTGCTAACGTTGATGAAAAACAATGCCAACAGTTGCACCACGATAAAGCAAATTTACAATGCAAGAAGTGCATATCGTTCTTCAATAAGAGGAGCTAATACCGAAATGCAACATCTGATGAAGCTTCTCGAGCATGATCAATACATTCATTGGCATAGATTGAAGGATGAAGTTGTGGTGCGTGATATGTTTTGGTATCACCCAGATGCAGTAAAGTTATGCAATGCATGTCATCTGGTGTTTTTTATAGACAGTACCTACAAAACAAACAGGTACAGACTCCCACTACTTGACTTTTTTGGGGTGACACCAACGATGATGACATTCTCTGCTAGGTTTGCATATTTGGAGGCTGAGCGTGTTAATAATATTGTATGGGCTTTGGAACAATTTCGAGGCCTATTTTTAAGAAACGATCGCCTCCCTGTTGTTAATGTCACTGATAGAGACCTAGCACTGATGAATGCAGTGAAAACTGTGTTCCCGGAGTGTACAAATTTGTTGTGCAGGTTTCATATCGATAAGAATGTGAAGGCGAAGTGAAAATCTTTAATCGGTGAAAAAAAAGCCTAGGACTATGTAATGGATAACTGGGGTACTTTGGTTGATTGTCCGTCCGAACACCAGTTCGCTGAGTCACTTCAGAAGTTTCAAATTGCTTATTCGCCTTGGCCGATGTTCATTGACTATGTTAACGACACATGGATTATCCCCCACAAGGAAAAATTTATTACAGCATGGACGAATAAGGTCATGCACCTAGGCAACACAACAGCAAACAGGTATTAAGAACTGATTTTATTTGTTAGTAAGGATTATTAATAAATGGTATTTAATTGTTGTATATTTTTCATGTTTGTTGTGTATTTCAAATGTAAGGTTGAATCAACTCATTGGGCTCTCAAAAGAGTACTACAAAATAGCCTTGAAGACCTATGTAGTGTTTGGGATGCCATGAACAACATGATCACGCTGCAACACATTGAAATTAAAGCATCCTTTGAAACCAGTACGCATGTGGTTGGGCATGTATTTAAAAAAACCTTATACAAGAGGCTTCTTGGGATGGTTTCAAGGGACGCTTTAAATCAGATTGCTTCTGAGGTTGACCGTCTATGTTATCTCGGCAACAATCCCTCTTCTTGTGGTTGTGTGATGAGAAGCACGCATGGTCTTCCTTGTGCATGTGAGCTTTCTAGGTATACTGCTGGCAGCATCCCAGTGGAGTCAGTCCATATTTTCTGGAAGAGACTTTGCTTTTCAGACCAAGGGTTATGTGAGGCGGAAGTCAGCATCAAGGAAGAGATAGAGACCATATCTAAAAGGTTTGATGAACTTGATGTGTCTAGCAAAGTAACTCTGAAGAGTAAACTTCGAGAAATTGCATACCCTGATCATAACTCTATGTGCCCTCCTCTGTCAAAGGTCAACACTAAAGGTGCATCGAAGAAACCGATGAAAAAAAGTCAAAGATCCACAAAGCGTGATCCGTCTTACCGGGAGTATGTTGATGCTTTTCATTTTGTTCAAAGCAGCAACTCTCCAGTCAAACGTAGTGCATCATGTTCTGAACCGCCTCAGCCAACAAGGATCATCCCGATGTTGGATCAATTTGTGCCATTCATTCAAGGTTTCATTCATGACGTTGTGGATGTGAAAGCGGATGATAACTGTGGATATCGGTCCATTGCCGCTTTATTAGGTATGAGGGAAGATTTGTGGCCGTTAGTGCGTAACAAATTGATTAAAGAACTTGGCAGGTGGTCGCATGAGTACATGAACCTCTTCGGTGGCACATAGAGATTTGAACAATTAAAGTTGTCCCTACTTGTTGATGGGTTTTCGAAGGTATGTTTTTAGGTTAATTTTTTTAATAACAAACTTTAAATTACTTACATGTGTATGTTTGGTTGATTCAGGTTAGTGTGAACAAGTGGATGGATATAACGGAGATGGGATATGTGATTGCATCACGGTATAACGTAATCCTTGTATCGTTGTCCCGACAACAAAGCATGACATTTTTTCCTCTTAGAAGTCAACCACCACCTGATTCTTCTGAGCACCGCATGATATGTGTCGGTCACGTGTTTGGAAATCATTTTGTTCAGGTACATTGAATATAGTTAGTATAACAATTATGCAATGACTTCCTTGGTTCATTTGACTCGCTCACCGCATGATATAATCTTTGTTCATGTACAACAAGTTTATTTGAAAGACCATTGTCCCTTACCGCCTCCAGCGTTGTTGTGGTCAAGCAATTGTTATTCTCAGGCAAAGCAGTGGACAACTCCATATATTAGTAGAATGCAGCAATACACTAGCTTGATGTCATTCAAAAGACACTATGTCGACCTAAATGAAGACTAAACATGCATTGTTTATGTAATTGTATTCATTATGCGATATAATTTGTTGTAAGCCATTAATAACCAATTAATATTATTAAGTACTCATTTCGTTAAGCAAAAAAAATTTTGGTCCAACATAAATCATTTACGCGTGTAGGATACATCATTGTCATAATTGACAACACATAATGACATGCATGCGTATTAAAGTTTGAGCGCGAAACCACATTGACTGACTTGACTACACATTCACGCGTGTCTATTTTTTTGTAAACAAAGTGAAGCAATCTGTCGGTGACAACCATGTATATATATAGCAGACACGGCTAATAAATCACACATTATCTTGCTTTCACATAGTATCCCAATTGATACACAAAGTATGACATTTTTAGGAGAAACTAGCAGTCAGACGATTGTCAACTCAAGGTTGGCTTTCATTTTTCCAAATGGATCTATTATTCACAATGATACTGGGGTTTACTTCCAAACTTCGACTCTGGTGCCCATTCGAGTACCAAACAGCTGTGATTTTTAAGCCTAAAAATCAGAATACACAATACCCTTCAACTATCCGACAAACAATTTTCGGATGAAATTCACTACCGGAAGCCATTCACCCATACAGGTAACCAAATTCGCTTTCAGTGTATGAAATTGATAAATGATGACGATGTCAACACAATGTTAATGTGTAATGATCAATTTTCTTGTGTTGGTCCGATTGAGTTATTATGCACCGTTGGAAGAACACCAAATGGAATAATAAACTTACTTCAACGCACTATGCCCCGTACTCATGACGCGGTCCTATATTACAACGGGAAATGGAACATGTCACCGCAGAACAAATTTGTTGGATGCGCGTTCACAGCAAAGAATTCTAAGAAATTTCAAATTCCTTCAACATGTACCATCAATGAACTGAAGGATTTAATAAAGCAAGTTGCACCTAAAGGGATTCCCCCCCTTGGAATTCACGAATCACAAACGGTAAGATGATTATTTTTCCGCCAACCAGGTCGCTTTGAGTATTCAGATACACTTATAAAATATGAAATTAATGAGCTAAAGACCAACGAAGAACTGCTGAAGGTGTTAGTACAATCTAACTACTGGAAAAAATATGGACCAATAGAAATTTTAGTTGTCTTTACTAAACATGTGAAATTGAAAGAGGTCACTGCGACATCGCTAAACAACTGAATGCAATGTTTATTTTTTTGCTTTTTCGTTGATGTAACCTTTATCTGTTTACGGCGTGTTTAAATCCCATAATAAAGTTCAATGTGTTATTTCAATGGTCCAAAGATAATTTATTTTAATTGTTTGACCTTCAAACCTTACGCATACTTAGAAGGGTCTGATTCCTATGTTTTTGGATTTTTGCCTCTTTTTTGAGGTGTTATTTGATGGAACCAGGGAACGAAAATAATTTTTTTGGGTTCTTTGACGTCCAAACATGACAAATAGCACCCCTCCAATGTCTTACGCCACTCGCACACCCACGAAAAAAAACCCCAAACATGGGTACTTAAACATAAAAAAGGGTCTGATTCCTATTTTTTTGGATTTTCTGCCTCTTTTTTGAGGTGTTATTTGATGGAACCAGGGAATGACAATAATTTTTTTGGGTTCTTTGGCGTCCAAACATGACAAATACCGCCCCTCCAATGTCTTACGCCACTCGTACACCCACGAAAAAAAACCCCAAACATGGGTACTTAAACATAAAAAAGGGTCTAATTCCTATTTTTTTGGATTTTCTGCCTCTTTTTTGAGGTGTTATTTGACGGAACCAGGGAACAGATAAAATTTTTTTGGGTTCTTTGACGTCCAAACATGACAAATAGTGCCCCTCCAATGTCTTACGCCACTCGCACACCCACGGAAAAAAACCCCAAACATGGGTACTTAAACATAAAAAAGGGTCTGATTCCTATTTTTTGGATTTTATGCCTCTATTTTGAGGTGTTATTTGATGGAACCAGGGAACAACAATAATTTTTTTGGGTTTTTTGATGTCCAAACATGACAAACAGTGCCCCTCCAATGTTTTACACCACTCGCACACCCACAATAAAAAACCCAAAACATGGGTACTTAAACATAAAAAAGGGTCTGATTCCTATTTTTTTGGATTTTCTACCTCTTTTTTGAGGTTTTATTTTATGGAACCAGGGAACGACAATAATTTTTTTGGGTTTTTTGACGTCCAAACATAACAAATAGCATCCCTCCAATGTCTTACACCACTCGCACACCCACGAAAAAAAACCCCAAACATGGGTACTTAAACATCAAAAAATGGATCTGATTCCTATTTTTTTGGATTTTCTACCTCTTTTCTAAAAAAATTTATTTTTAATGTAATTCTTACGAACAAAACTCATGATTTTAGCTTCACTTTTTTTTAAAAAAATTTAAAACAGTCCAAAACTTCGCTTAAGGACCACGATCGGAATCAGAATCGATACGTCAGTTAATATCATAAAATAATAAACTGTGCAAAACAAGTCAACTATAACAACAACAACAACAACAACAACGCCTTATCCCACTAGGTGGGGTCGGCTACATGGATCAACTTCCGCCATAATGTTCTATCAAGTACCATACTTCTATCCAAATCATTAAGTTCGAGATCCTTTTTTATAACCTCTCTTATAGTCTTTTTGGGTCTTCCTCTGCCTCGAAATGTTTGTCTTCTCTCCATCTGGTCTACTCTCCTCACTACAGAGTCTACCGGTCTTCTCTCTACATGCCCAAACCACCTAAGTCTATTTTCCACCATCTTCTCTACAATAGGCGCTACTCCAACCCTCTCTCTAATAGTTTCGTTTCTAATTTTATCCTGTCGAGTCTTACCACACATCCACCGCAACATCCTCATCTCCGCTACACCTACTTTATTCTCATGTTGGCTCTTGACCGCCCAACATTCTGTTCCGTACAAAATCGCCGGTCTTACCGCAGTCCGATAAAACTTTCTCTTTAGCTTGATCGGTACCTTTGCATCACATAACACCCCCGATGCTTTTCTCCATTTCATCCATCCTGCTTGAATGCGATGATTCACATCCCCTTCAATTTCCCCATCATCCTGTATTACAGACCCAAGATATTTAAACCGTGTGACTTGAGGGATAATATGGTCTCCTATTTTCACCTCTGAGTTAGAAACCCTCCTTCTTTTGTTGAACTTACATTCCATATACTCCGATTTGCTTCTGCTTAGGCGAAAGCCATGTGTTTCTAAAGCTCGTCTCCAAGTTTCCAACCTCTCATTCAACTCCTCCCTCGACTCTCCAAGGAGGACTATGTCATCTGCAAAAAGCATGCATCTCGGCGCTATCTCTTGGATTTGTTCCGTGAGGACATCCAGAATTAAGGTAAAAAGGTAGGGGCTAAGGGTTGACCCTTGATGCAAACCAATTGTGATGGAAAAATCGTCTGACTCTCCACCCTGTGTCCTAACACTAGTCGATACCCTATCATACATATCTTGGATAGCTCGAATATATGCAACCCTAACCCCTTTCTTCTCTAGAGCTTTCCACAAAATCTCTCTAGGCACTCTATCATACGCTTTTTCCAAGTCAATAAAAATCAAGTGCAAGTCTTGTTGGGCCATGCGATATTGCTCCATCACCCGCCGTAATAAATAAATCGCTTCCATGGTCGACCTTCCCGGCAAAACAAGTCAACTATATTAAACTAAAAAGTGTAACAAATACAAAAAATTATGTCAACTACAAAACAAAAAATAAATACAATAATCAATGCTCTGTGCGCCATCTCTGTCGAGCCCTGACACTTCCATCAGCACTGACTCCCCCTTTGGCGATCGTTAGGCAATCCTGCATAATATCATATAACTCTATGCCTGCAGTGACCATCCTAAGGCTGAGCACACGCTCCAACCTCTGTGCAATCGCCTCATAGCCATCGTAATCATCCTGTGACAGTCATTAAAAACATTTATTATAAAATTTAAAATAAATAACAACTCATCAAACATTAAACGCACAAAAAATCTTACCACTGCATGTGGAGGGGGGTCAAATGCCACTGGAACCTGGGGGCTGGGCGGCTGCATGTACTCCTCAGGGTTTGCGGCAGGTGCATCTCTAGGCTGGTCACCTACCTGGGTCGGTATCATGAATGGGTGAGATATCCGGAAAAACCACTTCATGTAATCCGCAGATACCTGCCTAGGCACTAGACAAAGCTCACCCACAGCTAGTACGTGGTCCGCGAAATGCATCCACCTGTCATCTATATCATCATGTGACAATCGAGCACTAACAGGCGGCAGAGGGATGCTCTGAATGTAACCAAACTGCCGTAGCACCCTCTCTGGTCGAGCTGTGATCACCATAGGACCCCATCTCAGTTGACCATGGAATGATGAAATCAGCTCAAAGGCCCTAACCCCCCGATGCTCAATGTAAGGCAACCAGGACACATCTGTGATGGTCAAAGCATCACAACGTGCCTTGTATGGTGCTCCTGTGATTCCCTTCATATGCGCCTTCGACGTCAGCCATGGGAAGCACGTGGGGACGTCTCCTGGTATGCATCATCTATGACGCACTGATGCACACTAGGAAAGTGCTCACAGATCCAGCACTACAAAAAAAATGAGGTTAACATAACATAAAAACATCTTTACATCATAATCAAACGTAACATATTTAAAAACACAAAATTTACCTGTAATAGAGTCAGGTACCCCGTAATCTGTCGTGTGGTGGTCCAAGAAGCCTCATCTAATTGGTTATACATATGAACCAGTGCGGCAACTCACCAAGCATAACCACCACTCTGACCCACATGAACATATGTTGCACTCTTATTAGCAAAAAGAGTGCAACCGACCAGGTGCAGCAGATAAGCACGAGCTGCTACAATCCACCGCTGGGCCTAACATCTCATCTCATAAATGTCTCGAACCCATCCCAGCCGTATGTATGCCCCACGTGATCGTGTTGTCTCGACTCTAGCCTCCTCAGCAGACACCTCAAGCAACTCGGTCAACAAAAATATCGCCTCCTCCGCAGAAAGAGCATGAAAGCTGTGCAACGCGCCAGTGATAGGCAAATGGAGGAGTGACGACACATCATCCAATGTGATCATCAACTCTCCTACCGGAAGGTGGAAGGTGCTGGTCTCGCTATGCCACCTCTCCACAAATGCGGATATAAGTCCAGGATCGCCAGTAACAACTGAACAATCGACCAGTGGACTTAATCCTGTGGCACCAACCAGTCCTTCAATCTCAGGCACTGGCCTCCCAATCAATGTCACCTTCCTCCCATGTGACACCAACTTCAAATCAGGACGTTCCTGATTTGAAGTACAAATTATACAATTATAAAAAAAATTAATGACAAACAAATCAACAATGATAAATAATTAACAAATTAAAATACCTGTCCACTCCAAACGGCGTGTGCAACATGGTCCGCAAATGATGTCAGCACTGATGAGTTACGTGGCCCACCTGGGAATCCCTCAGCATCATCAACATGTGACCCCTCAGCACCATCATCACCCTGTACGTCCGCAGTCATCTCAGGTGCATCCTCAGCCATATCAGGGACATCCTCAGTCATGTCAGGAACATCCTCAGCCATATCAGGTGCATCCGCAGTCATCTGATGAACTCGTTGCTTTACTGGCTGATGCAGTAGGCCTACGCCTCTCGGAAACATCAATTGCATCATGGTCATCCTGTCTATCTCTGCCTATAAGTCTACCTATTGCATGACCTAAACCTCATGTTCTAGCCATGATCTGCAAATCATGTGGAACACATATTTTTTTCGGTCAAAATATACACAACTTTCTTTGTAAAAATAAAACAAGTTTATTTATAAAAAAATAAGACTAATTTAAATAAAATTATTTGAAAACACACACTACATAATTTTTAAAAAAAATAAACAACTTCATTTATAAAAAAACACAACTAATGTAAAAATAATTAATTATCCACAACTTAATTTTAAAAAAAAAATAAACAACTTCATTTATAAAAAAAACACAACTAATGTGAAAATAATTAATTATCCACAACTTAATTTTAAAAAAAATAAACAACTTCATTTATAAAAAAAACACAACTAATGTAAAAATAATTAATTATCCACAAGTTAATTTAAAAAAATAAATAACTTCATTTATAAAAAAAACACAACTAATGTAAAAATAATTAATTATCCACAACTTAATTTTAAAAAAATAAACAACTTCATTTATAAAAAAAGCACAACTAATATAAAAATAATTAATTAGTAAACATCTACAACTTAATTTAAAAAAAAATAACTAATGTAAAAATAATTAATTAGTAAACATCCACAACTTAATTTAAAAAAAAATAAGCAACTTCATTTATAAAAAAACACAACTAATGTAAAAATAATTAATTAGTAAACATCCACAAATTAACTTATAAAAAAAACAACTTCATTTATAATAAAATAAATAACTATTTATAAACAAAAAACACAGCTAATTTAAAAATATATAATTAGTAAACATACACAACTAAAATTATATATAAAAATAAAACAAAAATGGGAAAAAAATTTCAAAACATACACAACTTAATTTATATCATTTATAAAAAAACAATATTTAAAAAAAAATTCCAAAACACACACAACTTTATTTATAAAAATAAACAACTTCATTTATAAAAAAAAAACATAACTAATTTAAAATTAAATAATTAGTAAAATACTCAACTAAAATCATATAAAAAAATAAACAAAACCAATTAACAAAAATAATCAACTTTATTTATGAATAAAATACACTAATTTAAAAAAATAAACAAAAACACACACAACTTAATTTATAACAATAAACAACTTCATTTATAAACAAAACACAAATAATTTAAAAATAAATCTTTAGTAAACATACACAATTTAAATTATAAAAAAAACAACTTCATTTGTCATGAAAAAGACAAACCTTGTTTTTTTATAAAATTTCAAAAACATACACCTACTTAATTCATAAAAATAAAATAATCATTCATTTAAAAAAACAATATTTTAAAAAAAAAAAACTTCCGGAGAAGTAATTCTTCCGGAAACTTTCCGGAAGAAGTGGTTCTTCCGGAACACTCAAAGGTCATTTGGAAGAACCCTTCTTCCGGAAATTTTCCGGAATAACTATTTCTTCCAGAAAGTGTTCGGAATAAGGTGTTCCGGAAGCTTTCCGGAAAAAGTGTTTTTCCGGATGACCTTTGGTTACTTTCGAAAGAACCCTTCTTCCGAAAAGTTTCCGGAACACCTTCTTCCGAAAGTTCTGGAAGAAGCCTTCACGGTTCTTCCGGAAGATGCCACCGTAACCACTCCTTTCCCCATTTTTTCCGGCGTCTTCTACCCTAAGGTTCCGTTATCCTACCCTAAATGCTACAACTATATTGCATAATAAAAGCAATGGCAAGTTAGGGACACCTACCTCGAAGGCAAACAGGAAGTGGTTCGAGGAGAAGAAGAAGCATGCTGGTCTCGCGGAGAAGAAGAAGTCGCTGGTCTCGCGGAAGAAGAAAAGAAGCAACAGGCAGGAAGTGAGTGCTTCTTCTGGGAGGAGGGGTGCTTTTTTAAATTTTTACTTAAAGGGCAAAATGGCCCATTCGTTAAAATTGCTAGGTGCAGCAGCAATATTGTTGGGTGCACCAAACATATCCCTTCTGCTTAACCTAGTGCAATTCAGCCTAAGCCCAATAAGGAGGCAACACCTAATCTTAGATCTTGCCATATGCTATTTCCACTCCCATTTTATACTAATAGACTCATATTTGCCTCTCTTTTTACCCAAACCACCTTACAAAATGCACTCCCCTTGTCTTTTTCTCCCTAATTTAATTATTTTCCGAAAAAAGCATACACACCCTCCTCTTTCGTATAACTCTTCTAGAATAACACACTCCCCTTCCACCCACTCAACCTCCGACAACCTATTCAAGCAAAAAAATAAAAAAACCATCGCTGACGAACCTATCATGATAGCGACATCGAAACTCAGACTTTTCATCGATCAGTGACTCAACTGTGGTACAATTTGCGTGATCTAAACATAGGCATCAATCTCTTCAAAATCAACAAATTGAAAGATAGGCATGGATGATTAAGCTTGAGTGCTTCGTGAGAACAATCTCTTAGAGAGAAAGACCAATTTTCCCACATACCAAATTTAATTCCGCTCACCCCTTTTCTTTCTTTCTTCATGGAAGTCAAATAACACGACACAAAGGGAGGTGTTCTCTTAGCATTAGGCTTATACCCCAAGTTTCTCCATCAAGTCCATCAATTTATTAGCATCTCAGGAACCCCTTGAGTTAACAAGAAACTGGATCCTGACATTGAAAGTAGCTAATTGGGGCATACACCAGGCACCTTGTATCCTTGCCTCTCCCAACAAACCCTAGCAATCATCAAGCCTCCATAACAACCGCCCACCCAACATTAGTTTGACTGGGAATCTAGAGGGGGAGGGGTTGACAATCAAGGTTTTCTTTAAAATATTTTATCACAAGAATAATTTTGCTAAAGAAAAGCAATTGTTTCTTGTAAAAAAAAAGAGTTTTAATGACTTGTTCAATTACAATTGCAAATACTCATTCAATTCAATTTCAAGATCAACTCAATAATAAGATAAGAGATAGAAAAAAAAATTAAAATAAAAGTTTTATCCTGCTTCAGAAGAAAACTTATATCTAATCTATTCTAAGAACCCTTAAAACAATTATTATAAAGAAATCAATTTACAAATATTATGCAAAAACAATTGTTGAATAAGATAACAATATATAGACATTCATATATTACAAACACTTATTTAACATCCATTTTTTCCTTTATATCTCTTTTTTCCTCTCTCAATATATTACTTGTTATTGTTATACTTATATTTTTCTTTTTCTTTTTTTTAAGGTGTCAAATAACATGCACTATTCATATATCTTTATCCTGAATAGGCCTTGTCAACAGGATATCCACCTTCGCCAACTACCATGCACTGATCAATTGTTTGGTCTTTCACTGTCTCGGCTTTCATAATTCCACTTTCGAATTCTTGTTCTTCGTTGGGTACCTTGGACCAAATAATAATCAAATACGGCTAAAGTAATTTCAATTTATAGATGGGGAAGTTTCATTCACATGCAACACTTCATTTACCCTTCTCCTAATCCCTATTCTATTTCTCTGTTTTGCCTAGGGGAAAATAAGAGTTAAAGTACTAACATTAAATATTTGCCTGCCTGTGTACGTGCCTGTCAACGGTGAATTTAATTGGAATATATACTTTTACACTCATATAATTACTGATTACTATATCTGTGTTTGGATGCTGATTAAAAAAAACAAGTGTGTTTGGATAATACACAAAAATTAATTGTATCCACAAATTAAATTATGACGATATCGTGAAAAAATTGAAGTAACTATTTATTACTAGTAATGCATTTTTATTATAAAAATTAATTAATTATTTCACACAATAAATCTAGTTTAAACATTGTTGTTAGTTTTTATGAAAAATATTAATAACAATTAAAATTCGTACCAAATAATCTATTAAATAAAATAGTTTTTTTATTCGTAGGAATAAAAAAAACAAGTACATGAGGGCTTACATGTTCAACATTTTAATCAATCAACTTAGTTATATTCTCATTTAATATTATATAAAATAATCTATACATTGATAATAAAAAATAATTTTATATTTTATCAAATCACAAATCTTCGTATATAAAAAATTGTTAACTTTTATAATAATTATTTTAAAAATTATATTAATAATGATTTTTATAGTTAATTGATAGTATAAAAATCTTTATTTTAATAATATGAAACTATTAAAGTAATTCATTTATAATTTCATAATCTATTTATGATTCTGTAGTTTATGAACCCAGCAATTAATATACTACCTCCACCTGCAAGGGAAGAAGAATAAGAATGTGTAATGCGTACAATTTAAGAAGTGTAACTGCAACTGGGGTCAAAATTGGGTCAAATAGGTTCCCCAAAGGGATATATGTTCCTCCTCCGAATCTGAACAATTGCCTAGTTAACCCCACTTTCTCTCTCCTTTTCACATGTCATAAAAACAAGAAGTTTCAATCAATTCATGTATCATGATCTCTATGCATTAATTTGGGGGGAACAGTTTTGAAGTCTGAATGTCTGCAAGTGTAACAAGTAATGTTTATGTCAAAATAATTTTATATTATTATTTAATTATAAATTATTTTAAAATAATTATTTTAAAAATCAGTAAATTTATTATATATAATTTAATGATCTGTATAACTTTTTTTCTCATTTTTATATGTAACTAATAACTTTAGAAAGAAGTCAAAGAACTTATCATAAATTCATAAATAATTAATTCAAGTAATTTTTTTTAAAATAAAATAGTGGTGAAATCCGTTTAATATATAATTAGTTAAAAGTTTAATAGAAAAACCAATAAAAAAAAAACATTCTTAATATAACTTTGAATGTTGTTATGAATGAGTAAAATTATTAATTCTTATATACACTATATCCGTATATAAATTATTAATTCCTTAGCTAATTATAAATGAGTAAAATTTAAGTTTTCTTGATACGTGTAAATATCGTTAATCATAATCATAATCATTATCATTATGAAAATCTATGTTTTTATCTTTAATAAATATTTGATTTTTGTATTTCCTTCTTGATAAATTTTTCTTTGTGTTGAATATCTAATAAAATAATATTTTTATGTTTGATCCTTGATAGTTTGTTTTAGTTTCTGATAAATTAGAAAATTTTATATTTACTTTCTAATAAATTAACAAATTCTATTTTAGTCTATATTAATAACAAATGAGAAATATTTATCATGAAACAAACACAAAATTAACTAATTTATTAGGGGCTTAAAGTAAGTGTTAAAGACCAATAAAAAATAATCAGACTCATCACAAAACAAAAATTTATTAAAGAATAAATACAAAATCGTATATTTATTAGAAATCAAGAACATATTTAAGTCTTATTTAAAAAATTAAAAAAAATCTTATTCAATAAGAAAAGTGTCTTGCAATTTGTTAAACATGCAAATGATACATCATCTAAATGATGTGGTAGAGCTAAAGTGTAAAAAAAAATAAGGTAATTCTTTTTTATGGAAAAAATATGGTAAACTTAAGTATAATAAAAATTATGCACCTTTATATATGATTCTTTTAAAGGCATTCACATTTTGAATTGGGATAATTATTTCTATAGTCACTCTTCTTATATTCTTTTTATTTTTTAATTAACTATACTCAACTAAAGAATTTTATTTTGATGAATTTATTTTTTAACAATTATTTTTTCCACAAACATTAAACATAATCAGATATCTATAAATCGTCATCATCAAAATAATACTAGATCAATTGAACTGATTTTTCATTTTTTATAATAATAATTTCAGTGGCATATATTTTTATACTTAAACTTATTTTTATAATCAATAAAATGTTTTCTTTTTACTGATTAAACAGTTTTTCTAGAGTATTTTTCTTTATATTTTTTCATGTCTTTCATTTAAATTTATATATAATATAATGTACTGTAAACTAAGTACTGTGGCAACTCTTGCTTGCCTTCATGTAACAACAAATATATGGATCCTACCAATGAACATTGATTTTTAGGAGTGTGCACTCTTTCCTCCTCTAATCAAGACTCAAGTGTACAAATTTTCAACCATGAAACGTGGCTTACGAAATCTATGTTCGTACCTCCCATTATGTTACTTAGTTTTTTTTTCCCTCCAACACTATCTCCAATATGTCCACTTCTAGTACAGTTACATTTTCTTTTGAAAGATTATAAAACTATAGTAGAATAAATAATATTATAATCATTAAATTATTTACACCTGCTGTTGTTTGTGTGTTGACTTTTTTTTCCCACCATTTGCAACTTGGTCTTCTTCAGTTCAGCCCCTTTTTCCACCTCCATCCACTCTTTTTCCCAATTGAATTCATTAGGACTCCTCATTCAATTTTGAAGAGTGTTGGTGTGTGAGAATCAACACTACTTCTCTTCAGCTGGTTGCTGGTTTCTGTGCTTTTGATTGAGGTAGGTTCTTCTTATATAGTATGTATAGTTTTTTTTTTTAATATATAGTTCATTTTTTTCCATCTTTATATTGTTGAATATCTTTGTTTGTTGATTGAGTACTTTCCTGGCTACTGTTTGTTTCAGTTGATTTCTGTTTTAGAATGTTGGTTGACCATTCTTTTCTGGATTGAAGATAGTAATTATTGGTGTTGATTTTAGTACAAACAGCACATATTATCTATTAAATTAAATCATAGAGCACATATGTTCTGGGTTTGATAACCTTAGAAATTTTCTTAAATAATTTATATAGCAAATTTGACCAATTTACTCTGCAAATTCTTTTCCTTTATCTTGACCATATACATGTATATGAACTGCATATTTCATTGTTTCTTTTTTTTTATTTTAAATGTAAGAAAGTTTTATCATTTTGTGCCATACTGCCATGAATTGTGGAACAGAACAAGACTATATAATTTAGTTAGAGTCCTATAGTAAACCATTGAAGCAAAACTGCTGTTTTTGAATTTTTTGTTTTGCACACTTTTTCTTTTGTTATGTTACCTTTTTATTTATTTATTTCCCTCCTTTTCAGGATGCTGATATTATCATGCTTAGTTTCTAGTTGAAAGAAGATTACTGTGAAAAAGTGTTCCTGTCATCAAGGCAGTAGTTTGATAGAGGAAGAAGTTAGAAGATGGAAAATACACAATGTTGGGTTCGAAAAAGGGGTCAAAGGAAAAATGATTCATTATCCGAAGCATCTAAGTTAAAAAAGTTAGCTAAAAGGGGAATTTCTCACCAATGTTTGTAAACATTATCCAATCACAAAATAGTAATGTTTTCCCAGAGCATTTGTTCTTCCTACTTGTTCATGGACACTACAAGATTCCAAAGCTTATGGCAAGTGCAGATGAGATGTATCTTCGTTGCTGCCTCGAATCTGTACACAATAGTGCATTGAAAGCTTCCCAACACAACAAACCTGTGAGCTTGAATACAGTTAAATTTGTTGGTGAAGCAGAATGTGATTCTGGTCAGTTAGTCTTGGGACATTCTGTAGCTGTAAGTAATAATGCTTCTGATAATTGGACTCTAGGCACAGTAATGGGGACTAAGAGTATGATAAATATATTGAATAGTCCTTTGCTTCAGCACTTTGGTGCTTCAGAAGGAAATGATAATTTGAACAGCATGAACTTCACTGATGCTAAAAACATGACATGCTATGATTTTAAGGACTCTCCTAGTTCATCATATAAACTAGAAATGGAAACACCAATGGTGCAAAGTCATGAGTATGGTTCCATTTCTGTTCATAAAAGAACTACTTCCAAGACTAACTCTACTTGTCTGGATTGGTTGTCTTCTGCTGCTTCTACTGTGTCTCAAGGAATGCTCCAGTGAACTTGGAAGCAAGGTGTTCCTCATTTTGTTTTTTCTGCAGATGATCAGAAGGAGGTCTATGTAGCCAAATTGAGCAAGGTAGACACAACACATGATGAGGATTTGGACTATGTGTACCTATTTCACTTGAACAAGGGCTGCGAGATTCCTGACCGTGATTTGCAACTTGTTGGTAAGATGAATTTATCAACATATTACCGTTACACCCTCTCCCCTCCCCTGACAATTACAGAGTAATGGAAACATTAGTCTATATGATAGTTATATAGAAGTGTCCCTAACATTTGCAATGGAAAAATTAGGATCTATTTTGGATTCAGAATATACAACAATAGTGGACAGAGAGAAATAAATTTGTATACCCGGATGCGCGTTCTTGAAATACCAAAATCTTTCTTGAATAGTGTGAAGACTTTGTGTGTATTCATACACACACCAATATTTGTTATCAACTCTCCGAATAGAACTCTAAAGAGCAAATTCTTGACCTTTCCTATGTTGTGCCAGGTGTCCTAGATGTTTCTATTTATAAAGAGATATGAATTTAGGTCTTTTCAAAGACAAAATGAAAAAATTTAAAATATTTTCACATCTCTTTACAAGAATAAACATTATTTCATATGTTGTTTTATGTTAAGAGGTTTCCTAATATAAGACAAAGATAATTTATAACTAGTCACATTACTAATTTACTAATTACGATAATCCTAATATGTAGCAATAGAATATTATTCTTATTTTATGAAAATCTTCCACATTTATAAAATAATATTCTCCTTTTATATTAATATTCTTGATGCTAACAAAAAATATAATAATATTTTACTAAAATATTTGTTTAATTAAATTAAATTCTCTAATTTAATTATCTAATAAATTATTTTCTTTTACAAAAATTAAAACATTTGTTTATGTGTGACCCCATAGATTCAATAATAAATTGGTAGTAAATTAATTAATTTACTAATCAAGGTAGTCGTCTAGCAATAACGTTCGGTGAAGTAACATTTTTTACCTTCAAGAATCAATAGAAAAATAATATAATATTTTCTTCCATCATTTATAGCTCAAGGTTAACCCTAGAGTATAGTATTATTGTCAAACTCTATTAAGCTACACATTTAATCAATGAATGACTTAAGAAACTCTTTTCTTCTTTCATTCAATTGTCTTGGTCAAGCTCTTAATTTTATTAGAGTTCAAACTCATTATCTAAAGTTGATGGATTCTTCCTTGATTAATAATAAATTCTACAAGTATTTAATCATATCCAATATTCATTCAATTAGTGCCCTAAGACATTAGGTGCCTGAAATTAAAATATAACAAATAGCTTGTTAATTACTATGATAATCTCAGGTCAAAAGAAATTATTATATTTCTTCTTGATAACTTCTTCCTATTGACGTATCAAGGTTATATTAACTATTAGGAATTCTCAATTAAGTCAATTCAATGATGATATCTACATATAAATCATCTATGTATGTAATTTAATAAATGAGATCTATTAGTCTTTATCCAAAAAGACCATTACATATGTATTGATTTATCCAGATGATTGATGTCTTATTTAGAATAATCCTACGATCAAGAACAAGTTAGATTAAAATTATAAAGGACTTGTTTCTCATTATCATAATCTCTAATTTTAATCAAGGACTAGTCAAATTAACAATTCAATAAAACAATAAATATGATAATAAAATAAAGAACAATTCTTTACTAAAATTGATAACATGATGGATTGAATATTGGACATACATATTTATTCCTAACAATCTCACACTTTCAGTAGAGCCAATCACTCATGTACTCCATTGCTAATTCCAACTTATACTCATGAAACTACTTTAGTTTTTAATTTTGAGTCTCCATAATAAGATGCAATCTTTAGTTCTTCTTAAGTACTTAAGAATGGTCTTACCCACTTTCAATGCTCCCCCTAAGACTTTCTTGATATCAACTTGTTACACCTAGTGCATAAATAATATTAGAACATGCAAAAATCATGTCATATATAATAGCTCCCACTATGCTAGCATATGATACTCTAATTATGTATTCTCTCACTTCATGAGTTTTAGGACAATCCTTCATACTGAGAGTAACTCCAATTCCTATAGGCAAATAATCATTTTTGGAGTACCTATATTGGGAGACACCGAGCAACCTTCTAGATCTATCTCAATAAATCTTTATTTCTAAAATATAGGTTGTTTATCCCAAATCTTTCATGGATATTATATTAGTAGCCAAATCTTTCTTCCTTGCATTGTGTATTATTTTATATGTCATCTACATATAAATGCAATGCTCTCATTGACATTTTTGTACTCAAAAAGTTCTTCTTCATAGCTAATAAGATTGAACCATTCAATTATCTTGTTAAAATAAATGTTTCAACTTCTACACACTTGTTTCAATCCATAAATGAATCGTTGAAACTTGTAGACTTTATTTTGATCAGACAAGGTGTGAATCCCTCAGGTTGTGTCATATACACATTATTTTAGCTCACCATTAAGTAAAACCATTTTCCATATCCATTTCATATTTCATGATCATAATATGCTACTATAGCAAAAAGAATCCGAATTGATTTGAGCATTGCCACGGGAGAAAAGTTTTGTCATAATCTATACCTTACTTTTGACATATCCCTTGGCAACAAGATGAGCTTTGTAGGTTTCAACCTTCCAATTTGCTCCAATCCTTTTCTTGTAAGCTCATTTACAACCAATTGGTTTTATATCCTTTGAAGCTTCAACTAAAGCCCATACTTTGTTGATCTTCATTGATTCTATTTCGGATTCCGTAGTTTCTTGTCATTTCTTACAATCCAAGCTTTGCATAGCCTCTTCATAGCTTCTTGGATCATCATCATCATGATAAACCTCATTTAATGTGTCATCTAGGACCATCAAATTTAATCTATCAAGTGCACAGTGCACTCAAGTAGATTTTCTAGAAGGCTCATGCATTGGGTTCATAGATTGTTGAATTGGCTTTAAGATTGGTTCATTAACCTAATCTTGAACTATAGTTGGCTCTTGAACCACAATTGTTGGAGGTGATGACCTTTGGGGTAACTTTAGAACATTAAAGAAATGTATCTCAGTTTCCATCTCATAGCCCTAAGTTGTTTCATTGGTTAATTGAGTTTCATAAAGCTTACTTTATTTACCATGACTTCCTCCTACAAGAAATTTCCTTTCTAAAAAATTATAGTTCCTCTTGCCACAAACATTTTATGGTCAGAAGGCTGGTTTAAACAATATCCTATAATTTCTTTGGGATACCCAATGAATCTACATTTCTCAGACATTGCCTCAAGTTTGTCTATTCGCAATATCTTAATGTAAGTGGGACAATCCCAAACCTTGTTGTGTTTGAGATTCATTCTAGCCCTTTCCATATCACATACGGAGTTATAGATACCAATTTTGTAGAAACTTTATTTGACAAATAAGTTACTACTTTTGAAGCATATATGTATATAAACTTACTAGAAGATCATAGGTAACTTGATTCTCATAGTCAATTAGCATATTAAGCATCTTATGCATGAAAACAATCCTTAGGTAGCGATACTAATCGTCATAATTGGATCCAACCAATTTTGTTTCAATGTTTCTTTATGTGGGAAATTCCTTAAAACTATGAATGAGTCACTTGGTTGTCAAGTCATTTCTCAAACATATTCTAAGGAAGAATATATCACATATATTTTTCTAAGACATGATGTATCACATACACTTTGAAAAATAATCATACCAAATAAGTATCTGGTTGTCACGTCAATTTTATTGGTATCTACAAATTAAATTTCATACTCCCCCGGGTAGTTCAGATGTTTAGTATAAAAATTAATTTTGAAATCCACATCTCATGCTTAATTAATTATAAGTTCCCTAGTTGTTAGGTCATTCCTTATTATTAATCAAATAAATAGTTTGCATCACATGCTTTTATTTTAAGCTACAAATCTCTTGGTTGTTAGGTCGTTTGATGAGAATCCCAAAGCTTCCCAAATATAGGGACCTATGACATGGGGTAGGACCAAACAGTCAAAAGATACCCTCCAAAAAATGGTAGTAGCTATAATTGACAAGGCTCAAGTGGAGAAGGACGAAGGCTCAGAGGCACTCTCAAGAATTTTGATTGTTGTAGGTCCAACCTAATTTCAAGGCCCATATCCAATATTTTTTATTTTTGTAATTGTAATTAAATAAATTGGTGGTTGAATCCTATGCCTTTTTAGTTGCACCAATTTTAGTTAATGCTACACTATATGTATTCAACTCTTTTTGAAGGAAAGGACTTTTGGATTTTATTTTTCCAGAAAATACTTGTGTATTTCATGAGAGCTTCTCCCTTGGTTCCTTGTCGAACCAATTCCAAACTTATCAAGGTTAAACCTTTGTGGCGTCTACCCCTGACTTATCTTCCATCTCTAGAAGTGGCGTTATCTGATTCGGTGACTTGTACCAAGCGATCCGCTCCTAATAAGAATCACATCATTGTTCTTTGTAATAAACATAATTTTCATCACATGCTCCAATTTATTTTTCAAATTTCAAGTCTCTTGTTAGTCAAGTCGTTCCTTGTAATAAAACAAATCAAAACAATTTGCATCATTTGCTCCATTTTATTTTCAAAACCATAAGTTTCTTGATATACTAGTCGTTCCTTGTAATCAAACAATTTAATATATAAAACAACATGAATAATATATCACCATATAATAAAACACATATCATCATATGTATTTCCATAAAGACTATAAACAACATGTGGAGAAACAAATTTTTTCTCCTAAAACAAGATTTTTATAGTCATGGACAAGATACAACTTGAATTAAATTATTTTAATTCGACATCTTATTTCTATGTTAGTTATTTGGAAATGAATTAACTTTTGTTGTCAACTTCTTTGACAAGCGGAGAAAAAACTTAAAAAAAGATTTGGTGCTTTCATTGTGAGAGAATAATAAGAGAAGAGGTCATTGTGTGTTTTTCAATGGACAATCTAAGGCTCTTCTTATAGCACACATATGAAACTTCTTTTTCTAGCCATTCGGACAAAACTCACAACACATTCTCTCTTGTTTCTCTCTAATGTTTAAATTTAAAAACAAAATTTATTTTTTGTTTCTATCTGCTAGCTATTAACATATTTAAATTTTAAAAAAAAAATCATCATTTTTTATCTACCAACTTTTAGCATATTTAGAAATGAATCCATTTTTTTTTCTAATCAATAAATCAAATATCTCTATGTAGAACAAAAGGATATATAATATCACATATTATTAACTTTTATCACAACAATCAAAATTTTAGCACAATCCTATAAATTATATACTACAATATATCTACATATATTACAATCATATAATATAATAACAATTATGAAAATAAATCACAAATCAAAATGGACACATATCAGTATATGTGATATTTCACAAATTAGTACCAACAATAAATTATAGATCAATTTAAATATCTCCTTATATATTTAATAAATATTCACATAAAAAACATGAGATATTAATTTTAGAATTTCTAAACATCTAAACAAATATATCATAATATATAAATGTATACTCTGTGAATGGCTTCACAATGAAAAGTGTCCGAGTCTAATTGTTCTATAAATTATACAAAATATAATTTCACTTAAAATGAATGAACTCATTAACATTTAATCATATACCTTTTTCATGATTTTAACATTTTATATACTCAATTATATCAAATTTATCAATTTATATAGAAATGTTGAAGACAATAATTTTCATCTTCAAAGCTATTGAAAACATGTTACATCTAACAAAGATTACCTTAACATCTTATAATTCACATATTTAATCTATAATTGTATAACCTTTCAATATGTGAAAAAAATTAATCTATTATTATATATCCAATATATGATAAACAAATATATATCTCAATACATTGCATGTACACCAAATTTAATATCACACGATGATCAAGATATATTATTTTTACTTTAATTTTCAATCATCATATATTATACAATATATAATATAATAATAATAATCTAAAGTATATATTAGAATCTTGATTCACATTTCAAGTATACAAAACTCATTAAGCATAATCCAACAATTGAATATAGGTTTTAGATTTAACAAATAAAGTCAAAAATATTTCAGCAAGCTTATATCACAATATATGCATTTACGATTTTGATCTCAAGAAACAATTCTACAATATATTTTTTATTATTCACAATGAAGTCAATAAAAGGTTGTGTAACAAAAAAAAAAGAGCACACAAACGGTGCTTTATTTTTGTATCGGACTTCCTTCCAAAAAATAAGAGATATCACATATCTATTAATATAATATAATGGTTATGCATCTTAACATGTTTCAGATTCACTAAAACACATAATAGCAGTATGTTTGATGGCACTCAGCAAAAACATATTCACTTTTAGAAGAAAAACACATTTAAAGTATAGTTTTAAACACAAAAGACCCATGACTCTCGTATCAATTGATAGTTACATAGAAATATTCCTAACACTTGCAACTGAAAAAGTAGGATATATTTTGCATTCAAAATATACAACAATAATAAATAAAGAAAAATAGATTTGTGTAAAATTTTTTTCTTCAATAGTGTAAAGACTCTACGTGTCGTATATCCACACCGAGATCAATCTCTGCTATCAACTCTGATGAATGAAACTCTAAAGAGCAAATTCTCTCTTTACTTTTCAGGTCTAAAACTAGACCCGGACTTTTCTAATTTGTGTTTGATGCATTTGGCCTCATGTAGATGTTTCTATTTATAATGCTAAAGAGATATGGGCTTGAGCCTTTATAAATAAAAAAAGAAAAGATTTAAATTATTTTCATATCTCTTTGTCTTTATAAAAATTAAAAATAAACATTATCTCATAGATTTTATTTTAAGAAGCTTCCTGATATAAAACAAAGAGAATTCACAATTAATCATATGACTAGTTATGATAATTAATCATATTCCTGGTATGAATATTATTCTTATTTTATGGACAACTTTCACATTTATAAAATAACACTCCCTTTTTTATATTAATTATATTCTTGGTGCTAGCAAAAAATATAATAATATTTCACTAAAATATTTATTTGATTAAATTAAATTCTCTAATTTAGTTTTCAAATAAATTATTTTCTTTTGCAAAGATTAGAATATTCGTTTGTGTATGACCCCTTAGGTTTAATACTAAATCAGTAGTAAATTAATCATAATTGATTGACTAATCAAGGTAGTCGTCTAGCAACACTCCTTAACATCCGAGTAGCATGAAGTAACATATTTTTCAAGAACCAATAGAAGAATAATGTAATATTTTCTTTCATTATTTATATCTTAAGGTTAACTCTAGAGTATAATATTATTGTTAAACTCTAATAAGCTCACACATTTATCAACTAATGACTTAAAAACTTTTTTCTTCTTTCATTCAATTGTCATGGCCAAGGTCTTAATTCTATCATAGAGCTCAAACTCATTACCTAGAGTTGATGGATTCCTTTTTCATTGATCATTAATTCTACAAGTATTTAGTTATATCCAATATTCATTCAACTAGCGCCTTAAGACATTAGGTGTCCGAAATTAAAATATAACAAATAACTTGTTGATTACTATGATAATCTCATGTAAAAAAATTATTATATTTCTTCTTGAGAACTTCCTATTTACGTATTAAGGTAATATTAACTATTAGGAATTCTCAATTAAGTCAGTTGAATGATGATATCTACATATGCATCATCTATATATGTAATGTAATAAATGAGATCTATTAATCTTTATCCAATAAAGACCATTATATACATATTGATATATTCAGATTATTGATGTCTTATTCATAATAATCTTACGATAAAAAATAATTTAGAGTAAAATTATAAAGGATGCTTTTCATTATCATAATCTCTATCATGATAAGAAGTCTCTAATTTTAAGCAAAGACTTGTCAAATTAACAATTTAATAAAACAATAAATATGATAATAAAATAAAGAACAATTCTTTAATAAAATTGATAACATGATGAATTAGATGTTGAACATACATATTTATCTCCGACATTATATTATTCGGTAATGATAAATTTTATGACAAAGAAATGTACACTTCAAGGCATTCTCACATGAAGAATAAGGGCATGGCTAAGAAAGCATCAAAAGTGTTAAGACATAGTCCATCCCTTGTACACATAACACTCTCAAAGTTCAATAGATCAAAGGCCATAAGAGAAAGTTGTTCATTGGGTCAACAATCATGTGGTCTAGATGAGACCGATTTATTAGAAACTAATGTTCCTACAAATTTTGAGTTGGCTGCCATTGTGGTCAAAGACCATCTTCCCTCTCATGACTTGGACAAAGTAGGAGGCTGGGGTTTGAAATTTCTCAACAAATTCAGTGCGAAATATCGGGAATTTCTCGAGTAGCATAAGCATTATCATTCTAGCAGGCCTTCATGGTGGACCTAGAACAACACATGGTGGTTCATCGGTGGTTCATCTAGTCCCTTAATAGTACTTCAGAGAAGATCTAGCAATGAGGAGATTCTGTCTCATGTAGATACACAAGTAGAGTGCAAGTCAGTTGATTTAGTTACTCAGGTATGTTAATGTCCCATATTTTTGTGGTTAGTTTTAATTGATAGTGTTGGTTAGAAACCGTAAGAATTTGGTTTTGCAATATGTGTATTTCTTTTTCTTGGTTTGTGTTTCTCCACAAAAAAATTGTAGGGAATGTATTGTATGATTTGATAGGAAAATCACTATGTATTTTCATTACTCTATTTGACAGTTGGTCACCAAAACTAGAATGCAATAAATCCATAATCTGTTTGTGACACTTAAATCTGCGCTGCTATTTTTTTCCCTTCTTGAATCCAAGCTAATTTGTATAAAATTTGATTGTTTGCATCTATACTCTTACCTGTAGTCTGTGTTTGGTTAACAAGTGGAAATCATTTTTCTATGCAATGAGATGATACTATTACCCTCTAATTTCAGGGTTCAAGCAACTTCAGCCCCACCTTGAGAATGGTGAATGTTCATGATGGTTTATATTTTATTGATCATTTTCAACCATCCTTGTCTGCACTACCGTCTTTCTCCATCGCCGTGGTGATTATTCACACGCAGAGTCCTACTCTTGAGCCTAATAATGCACAGGAGTTGTGATAACAGATGAAAAAAAGTTGAGGTTATTTAGAAGGCATATATCAGCAGGTGAATGAGTTGATGAGAAGATTTAGTTGAATACATGAATCAAGTTTTCAATTTTCATTCCATTGTTTATGGTTGTTATTTGTCATACAGTCTATGGTAATCTTATCTAGGAGAACTAGTTCTGCTCGTCCATTTCTCTCAATTCTTGTAACCATCTTTTCTCCCCTCTTCTTTTTGCTGAAGGGGATGGAATGCAAAAGCTTCTGATGATGGAAAATTTGGTAAATCCTAGGCATTGTGATTGGATTTGTTATATTTGTTAATAAGAAGATATTGTGATTAATCCTTAAACCGATGAATCAGTATTTGAAGATAGCAGTTGAAGACTTGAAACACATTGGAGATGTTGTTGTATCTTTAAATTTCTGTTGGACAAATATGGGAGTTCCAATTTTCTGAAAAGTTCCTGACCCACGTAGCATCTAATTAGATGACTATGATTAGGATCTCCATAAAGACTGCCATGGTTATCTAATTTCTACTTCACTAGCGGGAAAAGGATGCAAAATTCCATGAATATTATTAGATCTCTCTTTGAAAGGCCAACAATTTAGTCAATGATACAAAGTGTCATGAATTCAATCTTTCAATTATGCAAATGTCATCAAATTAATTGATAAATTATGACTATAATATTCATTATTTTAGTTTAACAAAGAAAACAAAAATTACTATCATTTCATTAGTTTTAACATAACTAGACTCAAATTTATTAAATAAAGTCTTAAATTTAAATATTTAATTAATCCAGTTCTTCGATGGATATTAATTATCAGTGAAAATCGATACTTTATACTAATAACATAGTTATTCTAAAGAAAATAAAAAATAAGACTCTTATTATATTCAATAGCTTTTAGGTTGTAAGTTAAAGTTTATACTTCTTTTCTTAAAGTGAGATAAAAATATAATTTTTTAAGTCTGATATTTTTTTTCTTAGATCCGATAACTATCCACTCCTAAAATTTTGGTAACCAAACAAAAATTAATAACACTTAACATATTTGAGAGATTAAATTAACAGATACTTGGAAAAACAACTAGAGTAATAATATTTGGAGATGGAAAAGGGGTTTACTCACAGAAATAACAATCCACCAAGGTATTGTGATTTTCATATTATCATATTAGCATGCCGAGTGGCTTTCTGGAGATGTTACATTTCGCTGTTAGTTTTTCTTAAAAATTTATTCAACGAATTTTTTTACTAAGAGCTAGAAAGTCAAGAAATTAGGTGCAAAACGCAGTCAATAAAGATCTGATAGACCCATTTGGTAACATCTATACTGTACGCGTTACTACTATGTATAAATGATTTGTTTAGATACAAGTTATAAATTTCTTTCAGAGTTTTTTTTATTGAAAATATAAAATATATTTTCAGTAGAGAAACTCTAAAAAAAACCATATTTTCAATATAGAAACTTTTAAAAGAATTTATGGTTTGTATCCGAACAAATTTATATAAAATACATAATTAATTTAGACTAGTTAGATATAATGAAAGGAAATGTAATATTCTAGCATGTTATTATTTTGTCAATACTGATATTTTCTTTCCTTTTTAATACTTTTTGTCTTTTTTTTTTTTATCATATTATTTTATAACATTTATATTTTTTTTTCTATCCCTTACTTCTTCGGAAGGGATATATATAACCTCTTTCTTTTCTTATTTTATTAGTTTAAGTCTTCCTTTGGGGGAATATTAGTTCAAGTCTTCTGCAAACTCATTTCAATTTAATACCTGAGATTTCTTTTGAATTGCATATAATACTCATCATTGTTTAATGCTTTACAATAACTTCTCTTACAAGGATGTGGATGTAATATATAATGAGAGTGTCAATGTTTTTAAATATTATCGGGGTCGGTGTAATACATAATAATGTGTTAGTATAATATTTTTAAATGTTAAGGAAATTAGTGTAAAATTAGAAAAAAGAGTGCCATTTTCTGTAATTTGAAAAAAGTTCATGAGATGTAAATATAATTTGCTCTATATTATTTTGTTTTAGTAATATTTTGTCACTGTTTGAAAATTAAATAATTGATATTTTTTTAAAAGGTGGTTTGGTTAGTGATACAAATAGGCAGGGCTATTCAAAATAAAAAATTGCCTTGAACTCTCTCATAAAAACTGTTTTGTTTTATGTAAAAATCGAACTGCACTGTCTAAGAGTTCAATTTTAAAAAGCTCAACTTCTAAAATAATTGATATGGGTAAATGATTTAGTTTTTAATTGTGTAAAGTGCAATATTATTTTAGGCGGTTAGGTTTGTAAGATTTTTTTATCGTTAAATTTTAATGTTTAAAAATTAATTTAATATTAAATTATATTTTTTGAAGTTCAAATTTGACGTTGTAAAAATCATGGATCAATATAAGACATAATTATTATTTCTTACATTAATTAAAATCAAATCAGAATTTTCGTCCTAATATAAATTATGTTGTCACTGAATATTAATTTTTTTTATTTACATAAAAACGAGTATTCTAATTGTAATAGTAATTATTTTTTTTAGAGAACAAAATGGTTATTTAATTTTTTTTATCTAGATAAAACAAGCATTCTAATTGTAACAGTAAATATTTTTTTTTTGAGATGGTAATTGTAATCGTAAGTTTTTAAAAAATCCAAACAAATGACTTTTTTTATTATATTTCTTTTTACTGAGTTAGCACTATTATACCCTAGTCTGAATTGCAGCGCCGCTTGTGTGTGTCCTAACTTGTAACTTCCAACCAAAACCCTAATTCAAACCCATTCCTTATAAATTTTCCCAAATAAACCCTAATTGCATTTTTTGTTACCCCGGCACCCCAAAATGTCGAAGCGAGGTCAGATTTCTTCCATGCTCACGCGTTACACCAGCACTCGTTTTTTCTGTTACTTTCCAATGCATGAATTTTGCATTCTCAATTTCTTTGTTTTGCACTTTTGCTTTCTGCTAACCCAGATTCACTGATTGTGTAGCTCGCAATAATTAAACCAAAATAAAAAAGAAGCAAAAACAAAACTTTTTTTCTTCTCTTTTGGGTTCTTTATTTTATTTTTTTATAATCCAATGCGTGAAATGAGGTTGGGGTAAAATGAATTTTTCTCTAATGTTCTCTTACATTGTAGAGTTAGTGGGTCATAATAATTTGGCAAAACAAAGAGGAAAAATCATGCCTTTCCCCCTCATTTGGGTTGCATTGTTCACAATCTAAATAACGCATGGAATGAAGTTGGTTGGAGTGACATGATTATTTTGTTTTTCATATCATTTCACTTCGCTGATTATTACAACATCTTTTAGCCTGTGGTCACTTGGTTGTAGAAAAAATGTTAATACTTTGAGTTCATGTCTCAGGGAGTGGTGGTTCTGCTGGTAACAAGTTCAGGATGTCACTGGGTTTGCCAGTGGCAGCTGTGTTGAACTGTGCTGACAACACATATCGGTGAAAGGAATCAAGGGTCGTCTTAACAGATTGCTGTCTGCTTGATTTGTTGACATGGTCATGGCTACTGTGAAAAGGGGAAGCCTGATCTTTAGGAAGAAGGTATTGCCAGCCGTTGTTGTGAGACAGCGCAAGCCGTGGTGAAGAAAGGATGGTGTCTACATGTACTTTGAAGGTAATTCCCTCATTCCGTTAACTATATTTGAACATAACATGCTTATTGGGAAGAAGGAGCATGAGATTTAATTCATACTTCTAGTGAGAGTTTACAATTCATACTTCTAGTGTTTTTATTTACAAAGGTGTTGTCTCTTACTTTGTTCTGGCAAATGCATTTTCTTCCTGAATTGGGAGGATTGAAATATTGCTGGTTGAGCAGTGCATATCCTATTATTCGTGAGGATGAATTGTGTATGGTGATTTGATGCTAGTCTATAACCAGCTAGATAAATGCATGATATCGAATATATCGAGTTGGAACTCTCATGGGATCTTACTTTTCGCTATTCGATACATTGTTTCTTTCCCTAATTTTTTTTCTTGTTTATTGTCTTCAGTCAGTCGTGTTTTTTTCCCTTGTTGATACTATTGAAAAGTAACTGAGCATATTTTGTCAAAAATCACTGGTAAAGTAGTGTGGAGATTTTGTTTTTGAAGGTTTCTCTGCTTCTCTCAAGACCAGCTACATCATTATGGCCAATCTTACCCTTACTGGGTGGTTACTTTTGTTTATCATCCCTGTCGATGTTGGGGCTTTTTTGTTTTTCTTCTATATCTTGATTTTGATTATGAAAGTTCAGTTCATATGGGAAAATGGAATGTCAGAACAGATACAATTTATGAGGAAAGGATTTTGTGGTTTTCCCCTCTCTCTCTCTCTCTCTCTCTTTAAAGTTTTTAGTTCTCTATGGCATAGTTTGTCTCCAGACATTAGTCAGGTATCCTCCTCAACATACAATGGTTGATACAGTTACGAGTCTGGAAAATTAATGTGCCCATCGTTACAGATGTGATTGTTTTCTCCATGCTCACATCTGCTCCATTGGGGCCCTACACATTTATGGCCTGAATTCTATTTAGTTCTTTGATATAATATAATGTAATGTTATACAAAAACAAAACAAATTGTTTTCTAGGATTCTGTCAGTTGTCAAATGTTTTAATTTTTTGAAATCATATATGCTTAGTTCATATTTTCACATATTTTCGAATACAAGTCATACTTTAGGATACGTTTGTTTCAAGTTATTAAGGAAGATTCCTGGTAATGTGGACTTGGGAATATCACATTCTCATGTTTGCTACAAGTTTTGTGAAAATATTCCCAAATACACATGTTTCTGTTACTTCTTACTCCCATGCTAAGAGGTGGGTATCCTGAATTCCCATGGGAAGGTAGTTATTCTCTATAATAACTATCCATCCCCACTTCTTTCTTCACATTTCTTATTTTGCTTTTATTTTTAATTAAATAAATTTTATTTTATTTTCTAAAATACCTAATGACAACCGAACATGTTTACGGGAATGCTATTCCCAGGCATAACATTCTTAGGAACATAATTCCCAGGGATAAAACTTTATAACTTGAAACAAATCCCCCCTTACACATTTGGATCATTATTGTCTCCGGACATTAGTCAAGTATCCTCTTCAACAAACCATGGTGGATACAGTTACAGGTCTGGAAAATTAACTGAGTCCATTGTTACAGATGTAATGCTCTTTTTGTCATGCTCACATCTGCTCCATTGGGGCTCTACAAGTATAGGGTTCGTACACCTCAATTTTTTATGTTATCCCATAATTTGATTGCATGCTACGATTCTGCCATTCAGCAATTTCTCTCTATCAACTGAAATCTTTTAGCAAGTTTTGATGGGGTATTTCAAAATTTGTAAAAATTCAAAAGGCATGGGAATCGGAATGGTTCCAATTTCTGTCTTCTGTACAATTATTTGTTTGGATAATCTTTTTTGAAGCTATAATTTTAGTATAAAAAAGAAAAATCAAAATAGAAAAACCCTGTAAGAAACCATTTCTTACATAAGAACCGGTTCTAAACTTGTCAGCCACATCAGCAAGCTTCAATTGTGGAAACCAATAAGGTAGCCATTCTGTTGGTTGTTTTGGACAGAAAATTCTCCGATACTTTGCTCTGGTGTGCCCTTTGCAAGAGCTCAGGAGCATCACTTTTCTTTCATCAATATAATGTCTCCTTAATACTATTCTGTTTCTATCAGTTACATGCATCTGGATTTTGGGCATCTTTGAGTCATGTATTTTTTTTGCTATTATACCCGTAGAAGATTATGTTTGACCCATCTTCTTTTTGTTCTGGATAGTACACAGAAGGGAGGCAGTGATGATGCTTTCAGCATTTAGATCAGATAATGGACATTGAGTAAGATCCTTAGTCCTGGCTAGGTAATTCAGTGTCTGTTGGACAAGACCAGCATGGCCCTTTATACAGATGCTGATGATGCAGCTATGGTGAGGCTCTTCTCTTCTGTCTCTTGCCTGAGTAAAAGTGAATCTGAGCCTCACTCTGGAATCCTGCAATTAGGGTTACACTCATTAGTCATTATTTAAGTATGAGGCTGCACACTTAGAGAGATAAGGTTGTCTTGAGAGCTGTTGCCCTCTCTGAGTTGCTGTGTAAGCCAATGATCATTATAATTGAATTTGCCAAACAGCTCTCCATACACACACACACACAAAACAAACATACCTCGCCTCATTCCTTTCTGCTTCTTCTTTTGGCTTCTTCTTCTTCTTCTTCTTCTTCTGGGTATAACAAGGCAATGACGATGTTTACAGCAGTTGGACTAGACATGAGTGAAGAGCAGTGTCCTGGCAAGGTGACTCAGTATCTGTGAAACTCCATGTGGTCTTTTGCACTGATGCTGTTGATGCAGCCTGTGTGCATGACACTTCCTCTCCTGTCTGAGAAAAGGCGAATCTGAGCCTCCTTTGTTCAGCCCTAACCCAAAATGCGGTTGGGTTCCTTGTTTTGTTTGTTTGAGTGGTTATTAAGAATTAAATGATGGCAGCAAAGCATGAAAAGTTTCCCATAATGATTATAACTTTTTGACACAATCATAAATTTGATTATTTCCATCTGAGTGTTTTTAAATAGTGGCTGACAGGAAAAAAGATGGTATTTTACTCCATTCATTGTTCACCCATCTGGCCTATATGCTTTCTTTTGTGCATATATTTCCTGGCAGTGATTTTCTGAGTGCACTTATATTTGTGCTTTCGTCCAGTTTTCATGCTTGTCCTCATTTGTGTTTCAATGTTTTTGCATTTGTATGTAAACCAGGAGTGAAATGTGGCTAAAAACTTCCCCTTTTGAGCATTGATTCTTTCTCTTTTTTCTTCTTTCTAGAATTTCTTAAGAATCCAAAAATGGTACTCCATGGAACATGCGACCTAGCTAATTGGTTCTGTAACAACATAAAAAATAAAATAAAAAGACCCTTGGGAGATTCTATACATCATGGTGGCTACCAGATATGATGCAGATTGGGTTATTACATTGACGTGAGGTTCAAACATTGAAATAACTGCCTCTTCATTAGAAACAGGTTTTATCACCTATCAGAATTTTTATTCCATGTCATCCAGTAGTTGGTCTATTGTGACATAATTATCACTATGAAGTGGTATGCAACCCCATTTAACGTAAGATATAAATGCACATGGCTGATCCAAATATATAAAATCAAGTAATTAACTCTTGTTTTGGTCAAATATACTAAACACATGACGTAGTACACTTTACTAAATACTATATCTGAAAAATAGGATTCGGGAGGAAGCTCAGAAAATTTGGTTCTGGGCGAACTACTAAGCTCTAAGATTTGCTCCATTATATGTATCTTATTCAAATTTGATTCTCTTTTGCAGATAATGCAGGTGTTATTGTAAATCCAAAGGGAGAAATGAAAGGTTAGAAGAAATGCATTTCTCTTGATATTTTGCATTTTACATGTGTTGATTTTGTAGATCTTTCCTGATGAACGTGGAAGATCTATTTGGTGTTTATATCGGATTCTCATTTGATTTGCATAATTGTATTTGACTTGTAATCATTGATATCAAAAGAAATTTTCTTCAGTGGCCTGCAGAGCCTGCATGTGTGTTTTTTGGTTTGCACTCTTCTGCAATTTTAAAAATGATCTGTTTTTGTTTTAAAATCTGAGATTGTTATTTGTGTGCTTTAGGTTCTGCCACAACTGGGCCTATTAGGAAGGAGTGTGCTGATCTGTGGCCCAGAATTGCTAGTGCTGCCAATGCCATTTTCTAAGAGTTTTCAAGCTGTCAAATAATTTTGAACCTGGTTGACATTCTAATAATTTTTTGTAGGGGAAAACGAATTAACCATTGAATTTTCTACTTCTACCATTTTTGAATGTGAAGATGTGTTTTAGTAAGAGCTATACGAATTTTTGTTGCAGTTTAAGTTTCTTACAGAAAGCAATTCATTGGTACATTATGAAGATTAACTGATGCTGTAGCTCGCAGGCAGTCTGTTTTGAGTTGAGGTGCATTGGATTGAAAAAGGTTTTGATTTCAGATTCATGTTTGGTTGTACATAGTGAATCCGTTCCACTGAAATGATCCAAGGATATCCACGGAGAAAAATAACAATTATTTTGGAAGATATCAGTATTTTATATGCCTAGTTACGCCATGAATTAAAGACTTCATATATGATGTGATTGAAGGGTGCATATATGGTGTAAGATTGAAAAATGATATATATAGACTTGAGTTGCACGGAGTGGTAGCAAGATAAAAATAGAGACAATGTGAGAACGCGTGAAAGAATATGAAAGATAAAATCAGTCGGTGATAGAATATCATAGAAGTGTGCAAATAAATGTATGGATGGGTTTAGGGATTAAGTCTGTTTGATAACTCATTGATGTGAAAGCAAACACCCGTGTTGGTGATAAGCTAATATAAATAATTTAATTACCTGAGAATTTGTGAAATTACATTATTTTTAATTATTTAAAAAATCTAAATAATTTTATAACATATAAACTTATATCCTTAAAGATTGTTTAATTACATTTATTTAAAGTTTAATAAAATTTAATATATTTATGTTTAAAGCTTTTAATATGTAACATATTTTTTCAGAATTCAGCATATATAAATAATCTTAATCTTAAGTTAGAATTTAAAATGTTATTGTTGTACAAGGACATACATAATTTAATGCACGTGTACTTACAAATTAGTTAAGGAAAAATTAAAAATGATAATAATTTTATCATCTCAAATTTTAAGAATGTGGTATATTTGGTAAAAAAAAAAAAAAAAAACTAGAAAATACATGACTTGTAGAGTTAACCAAGTCTGAGAGTCATTGGTTCAAGGTTGAGTCTTATTGAATCAGATTGGATCACATGTGTGATCGATCTAACATATTACTCAGACCCATTGAATGCTTAATTCTTATATCAATGAGTCGATCCTACTAGTCCAAGTTGAGTTTAATAACTATGCATGCGAATGCATAATTTATTATTTGTGCTAGTATAGCAACCTAAAGGTATTGGTTGGCACTAATTTTAACTGAGTCTTTTTTTTTTATCACAAGCAAAAGAGGGAAAAAAAATATAACTCTTATTCTTGTTTTGAAAGTTTTTTGTTATTTAGACTATAAATATTCATTTCAATCTTTGAAATGATTTTTATGTAATTCACTCAATATTATAACTAAGTTTAATGATTATGTACTAATAATAATTTTTTTAGTTTTATTTAAAATATGTTTAATGATAATAATTTATTTAATGATTATAACTAAGTTTAATGATTATGTACTAATAATAATTTTTTTAGTTTTATTTAAAATATGTTTAATGATAATAATTTATTTAATGATTATAACTAAGTTTAATGATTATTCCTTCTGGTCTTATATATTGGTCACATTCTAGAAGGAATATTTGGTCATATTTATTAGTCACCAACTAACCTATTAATAATGATTTTCTAATTCTATCCTTTATACTATTCTCAACACTTCATTATTAAGGAAGCCTATTTTCCATGATCGTCCACCCACTCTTCTCACTCCATGCAATTAATGAAAATATGTGTACCTATTCAAATATTCCATTATCTTTTTGTGTCTCGTATTACATTTGTTGGATCAAGTGACCTCAGAATAATTAAGAAGAAGAGGTTGAATTAATTATTAATGAACCTTTACTAATTAAAAATATATCCTTCTTAATGTTACTAAATTCAATTAGGCTTTTACTATAATGTTAAGAAAGTAAAAAACAGAAATAGAAACTTAAGCAAAAGTAAAAGCGATAATTAAAGTGCACAACGGAAATTAAAGAGTGTAGGGAAGAAGAAGACAAACACAAGAGTTTTATACTAGTTCGACAACAACCTGTGTCTACATCCAGTCTTCAAGCGACCTGCGTTCCTTGAGATTTCTTTTCAACCTTGTAAAATCCTTTACAAGCAAAGATCCACAAGGGATGTACCCTCCCTTGTTCTCTTTGAACAACCAAGTGGATGTACCCTCCACTTGAACTAATCCACAAGAGATGTACCCTCTCTTGTTCTCAGTTTCAACAACCCAAGTAGATATACCCTCTACTTGTACCCTCCAATGTGTTAAGACAAAGTTCTCAGGCGGTTAGTCCTTTGAAACTTTGTAAAGGGGAAACAAAAGATATCTTAGGTGGCTAATCCTTTGAAATCTTTTGTTTATGGGAAACAGAAGAATCAAAAGAATTCTCAGACTGTGTCGTTTTGAATTCTTTGACAAGGCAGAAGGGAGACACAAAAGAATTCAGGCGGTTAGTCTTTTGTTCTTTTGGAAAAGGGAGAAAAGAGACATAAAAAGAATTCAGGCGGTTAGTCCTTGGCGAATTCTTTTTGGTAAAGGGAGAAGAGAGACACAAAAGAATTCAGACGGTTAATCCTTCATTCTTTTGGAAAAGGGAGAAGAAAGACACAAAAAGAATTTAGGCGATTAGTCCTTGTCGAATTCTTTTTGGCAAAGGGAGAAGAGAGACACAAAAAGAATTCAGGCGATTAGTCCTTGTTGAATTCTTTTTGGCAAAGGGAGAAGAGAATGAAAAAGATGAATAACACAAGTTTTTGAACAAAGAACTTTTCTTGGAAGAGAAAGTTTTGAACAAACATTTTTAGAAAGATGAAGAGAAAAAGAATTAGAAAAATTCTGTAGAAAGAAATGAAAGAAGATGTTGAAAGAGATGATGGATGATCAATGAATGAAGGTTTCATGCCAAGGTCACATATTTATAATTTCTTGATGACTGAAGTCAAAACTTGTAACTCTTGGCAATTTCTTTAAAACTAATTACTTAAAAAGTTATGACTTTTGAAAGAATCTTCAGAAACAAGTCACTTGAAAAATTGTGACTTTTGGAAATGAATTTTTCGAAAATAGTCACTGGTAATCGATTACCATTAAGGTGTAATCTATTACACATCGACAAATGTGACTCTTCATTTTGAATTTTGAAAATCTTAACATTTTAAAACACTGGTAATAGATTACATGTTTATGATAATCGATTACAGCTTTGTAAATCAGTTTGAAAAATAATGCTGGTTATTGGTAATCGATTACTACCTTCTGGTAATCGATTACCAGAGAGTAAAACTCTTTGGTAAAAGATTTTGTGAAAACTTCATGTGCTACTCAATGTTTTGAAAAACTTTTTTAATACTTATCTTGATTGGTTCTTCTCTTGATTCTTGAATATTGAGTCTTGAATCCTGATCTTGATTATTCTTGAATCTTGATTCTTGAAACTTGATTCTTGAAAACTTGATTCTTGAATCTTTGGAATTTGCTTGACTCTTGATTCTTTGGCATCATCAAAATAACCTTGGGAGGCATTGCTTCCACAACATTCTCTCTCATATTACCTATGTATTTTGTTTTCTTTCTCAATTGAAACTTGAATGTTTTCTCTCCATGGAGAAAGGCAAGGAACCCATTGTAAGCCATGAGGATTTGTTGGCAATGGTTTTTGAGGACTCAGACACTAAACAAGAGTCTCAATGTTATGAATATTTGCTTGGAATGGTTGTGGAAGACTCGCTAGAGTCTGAACATGTCCTCCCCTTCTACTCGAACCACTAATAAGAGGAGGAGGTGAATTCAAATACGCTATTGTAAAAAATGATTGAAAGTTCAAATGTGGCGTCGTCTTCAAGCGGTCGAAGGTTCAAGTGCGGCAAAAATGATTCAAGGTTCGAGTGCATCATCATCTTCAAGTGCATCGTCGTCGGTTAGTAACAAAGTGCTCTTGTTCGATCTTAACAAGTTCCCAGAGGATGAGTGTGAGGATGATACTGAGGAGGAGAAAGAAAAAAAACTTGTTGAGCGAACACTGCTAAAAATATATTTTCCTGATATTACTAATGCCATTGTGGAGAGATTTTGTTGGTTCTTTATTAGGTTCATCCATCCATGTTTCAATGTTAGTGGCTTAAGAATATCTTGATGTGAACTTGTTAGTAACATTAATCTAGTTTAATTTGTTCTATTTCTCCATAATCCCATCCATGCGCTTTTTGGCATTCTATTTTATGTGAATATTAGAAAGTTTTTATATTTTGCATTTGATGTACTATTCTCTTTTGGTCCAATAAGAAAGCTTGTCCAAATATATAAGCTAGTAATACATTATATTGAACAGAAAATGATATGACTAGTAAAATCGATGTCAACATGTTTATGTGGCTAGTATCCTTATGGGAAGGACCAAAATATGGCCATGGTAATTTTTGTGACTAGGAACCTAATGGGGTTGACAAAAAAAAATGAGGAACAACAAAAGCTACTAGATATAAGGACAGAGAACACTACATAGTAAATTAAGAACATAAACTAGGAGTATTAGAGAAAGAACAAAGCATAACTAAACAAACATAATTAAAAGTACTAAGTGGCTACATTATCATTTCCACCAGCAAAGAAACAAAGTCTTTGAGCATAACCAAGTTACAACGTTTCAAAAACAAGAGGAATTCTTCCAAACAAGTCTAGTAAAAAAAATAAAGTCTTACAGTGGATTCCATTCAATCAACCTACATGTCTTAAGTAATCCACCACTGCTTGGACCAAAGATGGATCACAATTTAGTTGCGTAGGAAGTCCTCCTTGTCTTTATTGCATGTCTTTCTTACAATGGGGGATTTTATACCTATTTGAACCCCTAACTTTCATAATCTCAATCATACAAGCTTGCAAAGTTACAAATATTTTGTTTGATTATGATGTTGTGAAGTCAAGGAAAGATTTTTCTACTGCCATGATTAGGTCATCTGTAGTTTTAGGAGCCTCTTTGTGTTGTAATGACCGAATGACATTAAAGAAGCCAAGATCTAAGACGTTAAAATCTAGCGAGTTTAGGGGTTGAGAAACCAATCGAATGTCAAAATCGCCTTCACTAGCAGCTTGATGGAAGTCGTTGTCATCTTCATCAATGTGACATGGAACATTGTCTTGTTGTATGAAAATATTTTCTCCTCTATCTCCTATTGGCCATTTAGCTTTGATTGCAGGCAACACATGGTGAATAAAAAAATGCTTGCTTACTTGTTTATTTATTGAAGATATTGGTTTTTTTTTCATAGTCCCTGCATCTCTGTTTGCACTCCTTCTCTTTGCCGGTTCCTTTGTAACAAATGGAAAAATACCAATCTTGCCATCAAAAGTCTCATTTCCGTTAGAGTTGAATCTTGATCTAGCCACGACACATAAGAACATAACCTTACAAATGAAATTCTTGCTTCTACATGTTCGATGTGGCTCCTCCTCCCCAGCAGCCAAGTAATAATTCATAGAGTTCTTGGTCATATGAAACCACTTTTCATCAATGAATACATGTCGTGCATAGATTTAAACATTGGATTATGTGGAATGGTTTTGATTATCAAGCATGGATAAGAAAAATCACAAGCGAGACTTTCATCTTTCAAAAAGGGCTTGATTGCATTTGAATGTCATCGTATAATTCCATACTTATGGAATCTAATGAGTGATGTTTTGTTAATCTCCAATGCATGCGATAGAGACCTTAAAGTAGTTTGCTTTGAAAGAGGAATCTCACGAATTCTTTCAATATCCAATCCAATCCTCTTCCTTCCATAATTTTTGGTCTTCTTGTGCAATGTTTCTCCGATTTCCCTAAGTTGACGCCATATACATTGAATGACTCTTCTTGAAATGCAGTACAATGTGGCAATGTTCTTTGTTGTACCTTCCTTCAGCTTTCCATTATAAACTGAATTTAACAAGAGACAACAAACGAACCTACGCTATTCATTTGATAAGAATCTTCGTTGCTTGTTTAATGTAGCATCTGTATTTATAGGAAATTCCGTTTCTGCATTTGCTTCCTCCTCTTGGCCATCACTCATTACCCCGTGTAAGCTTGCATCTTCAGTGTCGTCAGCCATACCATCTTCTTCCTTGTCAACACTCATATCAAAGTCCATTTCAACACTTGGAAGATCATTCAAGTCCGGCAGCTGAGATTGATTTCCCTCACCACTGATGGGTTGTTGAGAATTTGCTCCATCACCACTCATGGTACAATATTCAAATCAATAGAATTTGAGGATTTTGATTGTACGTTATTGGCATCATTATTCAATAATGGAGCTTCATTTTCGTTTTCTGTTTCAGGGACTACATTCAAGTTGAAATCCAAGTTCACACTTTCATTGTTTATGGTGTTTGTGAAGAGTAGGATACCTCTCTGATGCCGTGAGCTTAAAATCAATTTCAAACTTCACCTTTGGTATTTAAAGATACAAAACCCACACTAAAAAATGAAGGAATTTTTTTAAATAATTAGTTCAATTACCATAACCATTATTAAGAGATTGATAGTAGAGAATAATGATCCTTGACTTGTTAATTCTTGATGGCCACTGGGTAAGATTTCATTATAAGAGAGATTCAAAGTTGCTATTGGTCTATATTCATTGATGAAGATAATGGAGTGATCACTAATGTGTGTTGTTTGTTGAAGTGGTGGAAGAGAAATATTGATATTGAAGGTTGTTATTGGTCCATATCCATTAATGAGGATAGCAGAGTAATGGTTGAATATTAATAATGGTGCGGAAGAGAGAGAATGTGAAATAATAATTTAGGCTAAGCATTTAATTAGTTATTAGTGGAATTAGTTGGATGTGTAATTATGTTAGAGTATAATTGGAAACTTGTTTTATTTTCAGACATATTAATGACTTAACTTTTCTTCCTTGGTCTTGATGATTCGGTTGAAAGTGACCAATATATAGGATTGGAGGGAGTATTTACTAACATGACGTAGTACACTTTAATTTAATTATTTAATAAATAATGTATTTTTACTTTTATTAGTTTTATTTAAAATATATTTTTGAAATGGTTTTATTTAATAGTTTTATTTAATGTATTTTTTATATTTAATATTTTCTATATTTTTTATATGGTTTTATTTAATATTTTCTTAATTTTGGTAGATTATTTTATTAATATATTTTCTATATTTAATATCTTTTATATTTTTTGATATGATTTTATTTAATGTTATCTATATTTTTTGTATATTTTTTTTATTTAATGCATTTTCTATATTTAATATCTTATGTTTTTTTATCTGACTTTATTTAATATTTCAGACACTTCGAATTCCTCGCTCACATGCAATTGTAGCGTGTGTTTTTTGCAATTTAAATTACGATGAGTTTTTTTGATCTTGTAAGCGAAGATAAATGACTTCAATTTTTAGGTCTATATTTTATATCTGATCCTTCGAAGCGACAAACACACCTCAAAAAAGGTCAACCACTACTCCTATATATAATGAGATGAATGAACCAATCTCAAATAGATCTAAAAATACTCATTGTGTAGGACTGAAGGACATAATCGTAACAACTCTCCATATAAGCAAGTTGACAACTAATATTATTTCTACTTTTTATGCTTTTGTTTAATTTGTATTGTTTATTTTATATTAATGTATTATGTTATTTTTATTTTAACAAATACTTTATTAGTAAATTATTTTCTATTGTTAATATTTTTGTTAAACGAATATGTAGTACATTTTAATTTTTTAATTTAAATTTAAGTATTTTGAATATTTTTTTTAATTTACAAAAAAATCATAATCCTTAAAATTAGTAAAAAAATATACAAAATATTAAATAAACTCATATAAAAATGTAGAAGATATTAAATATATAAAATATATTAAATAAAATAATATAAATAATATAGAAAATATTAAATAAAATAATATAAAAAATATTAAATAAAACTAAAAAAGTAAAACATATTTATTTATTAAATAATTAAATTAAAAATTATTTACAATTTTCCTAAAATGAAAAAAAATTGAAACCGTAAATTCATTTACGACTTCAATAATTTTTTTAAAATATACGACTTTAAAGTTATAAAATAAAAAAAAATTCTTGTAATTTAAAATTTACCTCAAATGATAAATTAAAAAACAAAAATTACACCCTTCTGATACTTTCCCCGAGAAAATAAGAGACTATAAGAGATAAAGATAAAACAAATCAAACTATACAAAGGGCAAAAAAAAACAACAAAATGCAGGAGGGAGTGAAGCGAGGCATTTAACTCAAGTAAACAAAATGATCGGACTCATATCTCGCGAAGATGTAGCTTCAAATTAGCTGCCGATATAAAAAATCTTGGTAGTAGAGGATCTGTACTTGATAAGTATATCTGTAAAAAATTTTAAGTCTTACAACATAATCTTAGTAAGTCTCAAGATATACAACTCAATTCAACTTTTTAATGAAAAAAAACTCGAGCAAGTAGATATATATCAAACAGAGATAATTAATTATTAATAACAGTTGATATAAGTATTAATTATTTGAATTTCTTAATTAAGTAATTCAAGATTTTAAATTCTAATTGACCATTTGATATCAAATAATAGTATTGAGAGAGAAATATCTATTTCCTGTACGCTTAAAGTTCTTAATGAAAATTTATTATTATTTCCAATGGAGAAAATTTAGTATCAATAACATATTAAAAAAAAACATTGATAATTAATTATCAAGACATGGAATAATAGCAAATTATCTATAGCATATAGCCATACAGTCACGTATTGAGGATAGGAGAACAAATGCACCAAGAAGGAAACTATGCCCCTGATCATATATCATATGCACTCTTTTCCGGATGAAAAGGCAATTAAATTTTATTTACTTTTACATGTGTTAGTGGTGTTGATGTGGCTTCACATTGAGAATCCAACGCATGAATTATCATAGGAAGAATGCTCTAAACATTTGATTCTTTGCACATGAATTATTAGACAAATAGGAAATTAGTACATGATGTAAATCAGATTCCAATTAATCTCAACATAATACATATCACTAAAATAAAATTAAAATTGATTGTGTTGTGTAGAGATCGGTAATATCTGATAATATAGGATTATCTAAAAATTATGGGTTATGAATTGTGATGCTAGAAAATATTTTAAGAGATAATTAAGAAAACAAACTAAAAAAAATACATAAAAATTAAAAACGAAATGATGCTATATATGGTCTTCGCATTAGATGGACTTAGGCCCAAAAGATGGGTTGAATGTAATCAAATGGGTGCTTGGGAATAAAGTGATGGGATAGGAAAGATTAATATGCATTAAAATTAAAATTGAATCGTTTAAATATTATTTGAATTTAATGTTTATAAAAAATAATTTTTATTATATTTTATTTATCTTTTAATCGAATTTTGAATTAGTCAAGATTTAAATTTTTTTGGATGAATCTAGAGGGTTAAGATAAAAAAATGAATGGTTTAGTTTTACAAGTTGCAGCTCAATGTTGTGAGGGAAAAGAAAATACTACTTGTATTTTAAAGAGTTTTTATATAAACAATTTTTGGTTTATGTATTTTTTTACCAGAAAAGTTAACAATAAACTGAGTCCAACACTATCTTATCATACAACAATTTTTTCTCTAAAAAAAACTATATAACAAAATTTTGGGTCCTGAAAAAAATAATTTAGGTAATTGAGCCAAAAGAATACTGGACTAATAACATTTCAATTTGCCTACAATATTTGGCTATACATACAGTTTGTATCGCATGCACAAGGCTACAAGAGATAATCATTAGATAAAGTTGGATCCAGGGGCATAAATTTTGTTGAAATACACGCTGTATATGAGTATTTCCAATGCTTAGTTCTTAACAAGTTAGTATTGTATTTAAGAATATATAGAACTAAATCGGCTAGTTCTTAAAAAGTTTAAATAGTTTTTTTTTTTTAAATTCAGTTATTTCTCTAAATTAAGTCTTATTTAATTTTCAGTCTTATTTAAAATTTTATTAATTTTGTAAACAAATATAACAAAAATGATCCAACACAAGGACTTGCTTTGGTCTAGATTCTCTATAGCCATTAACGTAATCGATGAAAAGTAAAGAAGTTGAAGATCAATGGAATATTCTTTACTAAGATGTTTTACTTTCTTATCATATTTGATATTTTTAATTGATTTTTTTTATTTTTGGATTATATATATATATATATATATATATATATATATATATTGCATATTTATAATTTTAAAATTAAAATGCCAATGAATTATTATCTTGAAATAAAAATAAATATAAAATACAAAAACTAATCAAAGTCATCTAAAGTAATAAAGTAACATTAAATTTTAGGTGTATAATGTGTAAGCTTATAACGTGTATGCATGATCAATGCAAAAGACACATGTACTATATCGTAATTAATATTTATAGCAAATAAAACTAATATGTTTTTTTTAAAGATAATAAAACTAGCTTCCTAGTGTCTTCCTTTTGTATTACTTTCATATTATATTAAAGTAGAAGCATCTAAAAACAGCACGTTTCACAAAAAAAAAAAGAATAAAAGAAACATATAAAAACATTAGTAGCAGGCAACTAACCAAACAATCTACTTATATCACATATTAATATAATATTGAGAAATAAAAGAAAAAAAAAAGATCTCAAGGATTAAAACTTCTATCCCTAAATTTTGGACCTATATTTTGATAGCATTAGTAACATAATTGATATCTGTAGACTCATCATATTTATAACACCTATTCAATTGAACATTTGATTTAATAATAAGAAATTATTAATCACAAAATATCAAAATCACTTTTATATATATATATATATATATATATATGTATATATATATATATATATATATATAATTTAAAATTATTAAATTTATTGTTATATTTTACTCAATAATTATATGATATAAAACAGAAGTTATATATCCATCTTTATATTGTTCAATGAACACCTTAATGGTAAATATATAAATATTTTGTTATTAAATAGATCAATAATGATATTAAATTCTTTTATATAAATTTATATTTTTTAAATTAATAATGTTTTTTTTAAACTTTTAAAAAATTTAAAAATTTAAAATGAATTCTGTGCATCCCACGAGTTGGAATCCTAACTATATAATAAGGAAAAATAAGCATCAGGTTCCAACTTAGAAAAGAGTTACATTTTTTTTCTTCAGATTATATATTGTTTGATAATAATATTTTTAATAATTTATAGATATATCTAAGAACAATGAATGCAAAACATGAGCTAGTAAAGTTATTTATAATTATATATTATTGGTTCTTTCTACACACTGTATGTTGATTTTAATGAATAAAGACAATGTAAAAAAAAAAATAGAGAGAATAATATGGAAATATTTTGAGGAGAAACAGAATCATAAGAGTACTTTTATTCAGCTACCACACAATATATTTATAACGCTTGCAGTAGTAAAAAAAAACAAAAAAAACTAAACAGAAATACTTTCTCCTAAAGTTTAGCAACCACTACTTTGACTAAAAAGACTTATTCAATAACTGAAATAATAAAAGATAAAAATGTCACGTGCATTCCATAAAGTAGTTTTCTTAACACTCCTCCTTGCTTTAGGATATGCAAAGTCCTAACTTCTTTCTTAGAAATTCAAACTTGCTAGCTGGTAGTGGCTTGATTAATAAGTCTGCAACCTGGTTTTCTATTTTGCAGTAAACAAGAACAACAACTCCATCTCTCTGCACTTTGTTTACAAAGAACAACTTGATATTAAAATGCTTAGTTTTCCCATGAAAAATAGGATTATGGGAAATGACTATGGCAGCTTCATTGTCAACAAAAATCTGTGTACTCTCCTTCTGCTCTATGTTAAGATCAATCAAGATTTTTTAAGCCACAAAACTTGGTTAACAGCAGCGATAACAATAATAAATTCGGCTTCAGCTGTAGAGTGAGCAACTATATCTTATTTTTTTTGAGCTCCATGAGAAAGCACCTGATCCAAAGCTAAAACAGTACCCTAAAGTACTCTTCATATCATCGATAGAGCCACCCCAATCACTATATGAGAAACCTGTTAACTTGAACTCTTCAGTTTTCTTGAACTTGATGCCAAAATTACTAGTGCCTTTGACATATCTTATCACCCTTTTTGCAGCCTTGAGATGCATTTCACTTGCACAATTCATAAACCGAGATAAAATGCTTACATCATTTAAAATATCAGGTCGAGTTGCTGTAAGATACATCAAACACCCAATCATGCTTCTGAAATATGCTTGATCTATCTTCTTCGTTCCATCTTCCTTGCAATGTTTTTCCTTTTGATTCATTGGAGTGCTAATTTCTTTGCATTCTTCAAGTTTAAACTTCTTTAAAATCTCCTTGGCATACTTCTTTTGACAAATGAAGACCTCATGTTCTCTTTGTTTGATCTCCATGCCAAGAAAGAAGGTCATCAAACCAAGGTCTGTCATCTCAAACTCCTCCATCATTTCTTTCTTAAGCTTTTCCACAAGACTTGTGTTGCTTCCTGTTACAAAGAGATCATCAACGTAGAGTGAGATGATAAGAATGTCAGCTCCTTCACTCTTAACGTACAATGTCGCTTCAGCTAAGCTTTTGGCAAATCCCAAGTTTAGCAAATGTTCATCAATTCTGCTGTACCAGGATCTTGGGGCTTGTTTCAGCCCATAAAGAGCCTTCTTGAGGAAATAAACTTTATTGCTCAACGTAGATTTCTTCTTGTAAGAAACCATTTAAAAAGGCTGATTTAATGTCAAGTTGATAGACTTTCCAATTCTTTTGCGCAGCAACAACAAGCAGCAACCTTATGGTGCCCAATCGAGCAACCGGTGCAAATGTTTCTGAGTAATCTACTCCAAAAACTTGAGCATAACCCTTCACCACAAGTCTTGCCTTATGTTTATTAATGCAACCATCAACATTAAGCTTAGTTCTATATACCCATTTGACTCCAATCACGTTCCTGTCTTGAGGTCTTTCTACAAGATGCCAAGTTTGATTTTTCTCTATCATTGAGAGCTCCTCCTTCATTGCAGCAACCCAAATTTGATTTTTCTTGGCTTCTTCATAGTCTGTAGGTTCACATACAACAATATTGCACCTGTCATAAATATCAGAGAGAAGTCTAGTACCTCTTACTGGAACATCATCAACAAGCTCATCTTACCAATTTTCTGAACTTGGTGCAGGAAAGTTTAAGTTCAGATGTCTAAGGGCTTGATTTATCATCCTTGGATTATCCCAATTCCATTCTTCATCTTCCACAAAGTGAACATCCCTGCTAACAACTACTTTTTCAATTAGCGGTTGGAAAGTTTTATAAGCTTTGCTAACTGTGCTGTAGCCTATAAAAATTCCTGTTAATGCTCTTTTATCTAGCTTGTCTCTCTTGCTCTGCGGAACATGAGTAAAGCACAAACAACCAAATATCTTAAGAAATTTCAGAGATGGTTTGTAACCATACCAAACCTCAAACGATGTTTGATCCTTCAATGCTTTGGTGGGAAGTCTATTTTGAAGAAAAACAACAATACTTGCTGCCTTTGCCCAAAATTTCTTTGGCAAATTCTTCTCATACAACATGCATCTCGTCATCTCCAAGATATATCTATTTCTCCTCTCACTAACCCCATTTTGTTGTGGGGTATAGGGACTGGTAAGTTGATGTTCAATTCTGGAATCCTCACAAAATTGATTAATTTTTGCAGATGTGTACTCGGTGCCATTGTTAGACCTTAAATTTTGAATCTTGAGACCGCTTTCATTCTTTACCTTGACTTTGAACTTCCAAAAAATTTCAGCCACCTCTGATTTGAACTTGAAGAAAAAAATCCAACACATTATGGTGAAGTCATCAATAAATATAGTGTAATACATATTACCTTTCAATGAAGGTGTTCTTTGAGGCCCCCAACATCTGTGTGAATCAATTGCAACTTTCTTGATGCTCTCCATGATGTCTTTGGAAAAGGTTTTCTATTTTGCTTGCCAAATTGACAAGCTTTGCAATTTGACATTTTTTTTCTCAAGCATAGGGACATCAAGCACTAACCTTTTTTCACTCAACTGTAACAATGCTTGATGATGATAATGCCCAAGCCTTTTGTGCCAGATTTCTGTGTGATTCTCTATGAGAGAGAAAACAACTTGCTCCTCCTTCAATGGATTTAGAGCAAAACTTTTTCCTTTCATTTTTACCTTGAAGATTTCTTGACCAGCTACATCTTTAATTAAGCAATATTTGTCTTCCAATACAACTTTAAATCCTCGTTCAATCAATTGGCCGACACTTAATAAGTTTTGGTCAATTTTCAGAATGAATAGGACATCAGCAATACATCTTGTGCCTGCAGAACTTGTGATTGCAACTGTCCCCTTTCCTTTGACTAGGATATAATCACCATTACAAATTCTGACTTTGGTGACATTTGTTGGCCTCAAATCCTTGAAGAGTGCCCTATCAAAGGTCATGTGATTGGTACAACCACTATCAATCAACCAACTTTCACTTGATTCACTACTCAAGAAGCATGTGGCCACAAAAAGTTGGTCCTCCTCCTCTTGATTAGCAATCTGAGCTCCCTCATCATGGTGATTTTTGTTGGGGCAGATCATTGCTTCATGCCCTATCTGGTTGCACTTGTTACATTTTGCATCCGGTCTCCTCCAACATCTAAAAGGTGCATGAACTTTTCTGCCACAATGTTGACAAGGTGGAAAGTTTTTATTTCTTCCCTTGCCTTTGATTTTGCTGTCTGTTGTGTTTTCACTGGTTGACACCTGATTCTGCTTGAAAAAAATTCTTTTTGCTTTTATCATCTTCATTATGTTTGGCAGGCAAAGCACCTTCGACAACACGATCTTGCGTCATCAACCTTCACTGCTCTTGAGCTTGCAGGGCATGTAACACTTCTATCAATGTGATTTTCGACAGATCCTTTGTGTTCTCCAATGAAGCTATAGATGCTTCATACCTCTCCGACACCGTTACCAAAATTTTCTCTACAACTCTCGAATTAGAAAAATCACTTCCCAACAACTTTATCTTGTTGCCAATACCCAACAATTTGTTTGAGTATTCTTTGATTGTCTCTGACTCTTTCATCCTTTGAAGCTCAAATTCCCTTCTTAAATTTAGCACTTGCATGCTTCATATTCTATCATCTCTAGCATATTCCTCTTTCAGATAATCCCAAATTGCTTTGGATGTTTTGAGAGTCATGATTCTGGTGAATATCATTTGTGAAACACCAGTGAACAAACATGACCTCGCCTTTGCCTTCTTCATCTTTCTTTCCTTGTGATTTTTAATTTGGGCCATGGTGGGATTTTCAGGCAGTGGATATATTTCATAATCCTCTTCCACAACATCCCACAAATCCAAAGACTCCATGTAGGATTGCATTTTCACTTCCCAAAGATCATAATTCTCTCCATCAAAGATTGGAAGAGTTACGTGGGAAAAACTTGCTTCACCTTCCATGGTATAGGTCCCATAAGAATAAAGCTCACGATACCAATTGTTGGTTTTAATGAATAAAGGCAATGTTAAAAAAAAAAACAGAGAGAGTAATATGGAAATATTTTGAGGAGAAAGAGAATCGTAAGAGTACTTTTATTCAGCTACCACACAATATATTTATAATGCTTGCAGCAACAAAAAAAAACAAAAAACAAAAAAGCTAAACAGAAATACTTTCTCCTAAAGTTTAGCAACCACTACTTTGACTAAAAAGACTTATTCAATAACTGAAATAATAAAAGACAAAGATGTCACATGCAGTTCATAAAGCAGTTTTCTTAACAATGTATATCTTTTTTATATTCAACAATTATATCATATCAAACTATTTTTTTTCCATTTATCTTATATTATGAAATGAATACTTAACAAAAAATAATTTTATAATGAATTAAATTATATATCAATTTAAACAATGTTTTTTTGGTTATTGAACACATGTAAGTATGTATTATAATATCTTAATGTTTAGTTAATATAAATAATATGTATTTATATGAAATGTATAAATATTGGTAAGATAATATCAAACTTGAGTGTATGTAAATCATAATTTTATTTTACTATTTATGATATACTTTTTTTTTCTAAAATAGTTGGAAATATTTAATTTATATAAAAAATGATAACATTAACCGGTGCATCTTATCGATCTGTTTATTCCACAGCGTGTATTCAATATAGATAAACCCATTTATCATGTGAAAGCAGGTGGAATCTATTTTTGTCTTTTATACTAAAGTTTGTGACCTTCAAATGAAATGTGTAGTCACGTCCCCTCTCATAATTGAGATTTTCTTTAGTTTAGGTATTTTGCCAGCTATAGTTGCATGTGATTTGATGCAAGTCAAATTTTGGCTACCGCATTCAATCAGACCCGTGTGACCTGGTCACATTCTCAAACCATTAATTGCACACATAAAAGAGAATGCTTGTTCCATTACATTTCCTATATATATAGTCCTTATTTTCATGCACTTTTTGTCAAGAGAGAAAAAAATATGGGGAAAACACTTTGGTCCTTTGTGGTTTTCACATGCCTTTTGATTCCTCTAGCAGTTGCAGATTGGAACATACTGAAGCTGCAGACACAAGATGGATTGAAGATCAGCCTGAAGAACTATTGTGAAAGCTGGAGGATGAATGCGGAGCTGCACAACATTAGGGACTTCCAAGTTGTGCCTGAAGAGTGCACTGAATACATAGGAAAATATGTTAAGTCCACACAGTACAAAGTAGACTCACAGAGGGCATCTGAAGAGTGCTTGGTTTACCTTAGCACCAGCTGTAATTTGAAGAAAGATGGATTCGATGCTTGGATTTTTGACATTGATGATACCCTGCTTTCAACTGTTCCTTACTACAAGAATAATCTATATGGGTAATTCTAAAATTCACTCTCATTTGCTAACCTTATCACGATGTTTCGCTATTAAGTTGCTCTCTGTTTGGAAGAGCATTTACAAGATTATTTTTTGTTAAAATTGATTTTTAAGTGACATGATTTTTGTTAGATGTTTTTATTACTAAAAGTAGTAAAATTTAGTATAGATTTTTTTATCCAACGCATAAATTATTTAAAATTACTATAATTCAGAAGCAATTCTGAATCAAGAAATCAATTTCTCAATATAACACCAAACACACGAACATTTATCTAAAATCGTGTTAGCCTTCTTCAGCATGATTTTGAATCATATAATGTGAATCCAAACATGCTAGCTATATAGTTTAAATTGCTTACTATTTTGAATCATATAATGTGAATCCAAATCGTGTATAGCTCAGATTGCCTGCTAAACTATTTGGTTCCTAGCTATATAGTTTAAATTGCTTACTTACCCAATATGGTTCTTACTTTGATCTCCTTGTGCTTACAAATAAGCAATCTCAATGATGATGGATTTCTTTGGCAATAGGGGAAAGAAACTGAATGTGACATCTCTAGAGGAATGGATGCGCAAAGGCAATGCACCTGCTCTTGATCACTCATTGAAGCTATACAATGAACTTAAATCCAGGGGTGTGCAAATCATTTTGGTTACTTCAAGGAAGGAGCATCTCAGATCAGCCACAATTGACAACCTTGTCAAAGTTGGTTATTATGGGTGGACTAAAATTGTCTTTAGGTGAGTACTATTTAACCCTCTCTCTCATTAACTTTCACTACTATTTTTTCTTTCACCTATTCTCATTTTCATTCTAAATCTTTTTCTTTTTCTTTATTTTTTTAATCTCTCTGCAGAGATCCTGCTAATGAATTGGTGTCAGTGCAAAAGTACAAGTCTGATGTGCGAAGGCAAATAATAAATGAGGGTTATCGCATTTGGGGCATTGTTGGGGACCAATACAGTAGCATTGAGGGGATTCCAAACCCCAGAAGGGCATTTAAACTCCCAAATCCGATGTACTATGTTGCCTAATGTATCTCATTCACTGTGATTGCATTATTTCTCCCTCATTTTCAACTTATAGAAAAGATAATTTGTTGCAATAAGTTAAACAAAGCCAACCAGTAACTTGTAGGTAGAGGTGAAAATACTTGAAAAGATTTGTGCCGTGCAAATTTACCAACTAATGCTCAATACTTCAATAGCATCATTAATAATATTTGTTTCATGTGGACTAATATTATAAGACAATTATATTAGTTATCTATCATCTGTGGATTTTATTTTATGTGATCAAATTAAGTGAGCCCGTTAGACAACCAAATTAGATGATATGAACTTAAATGAGTAGATGTCAGTGTTGACCCATTAGGGGATAATGGGAACCCAATTAGGTTAACACACCATAAGAAGACTATGGTTCCCAATATACCGAGCCGTCATAGTTTCTTTTCTTCAGATCTGAAGAGTTACAAAGGTCTTATTAAGAACTAAAAGGTTCCGGTAGAGGAAGAACCATGAAGCCACCGGTTACCTACGGATTCAGATTCCGTTGCATTTGTTGATCAATCATTATGGATCCATGTATTCCAAAAACTCTTCCTAATAATATAATGTAATGTGTTCTTGGTGGTTATTGATATTTTAAAAGGATCCCCTAAAATTTCAACAAGTGGTATCACAGCCGCCATTATTATTAGATTATTGAGATTTAAAGTTATTCCAATTATACTTGGATTGTTTTGGTTATATGAACCGAAGTTTTTTTTTGAGCAACTCATATTAATTGTTGGTAAATTGGATATTTGATTTAAATTCGGGTGTATTTATTTTTTTTTAACATCGTTATTTGGATTTGTGAACGGCTTCTCTTCATGACTATTGTTCATAATATATATAAGGAAGTTTTTTGTGATTGCAGTTTTTGTTTTTTTTATTTGTTATTTTTTTTGTTAAAAAAAGGAAGAGGAAAGTTATATAAGGGAGTACATAATGAAAATGTCTAACTTGACATCAAAACTGAAAGGACTTAAGATAGAGCTTGGTGAAGAACTTCTCATGCATTTAGTTTTGATCTCACTTATTGTACACTTTGGGCAATTCAAAGTGAGGTATAACACTCAGAAGGACAAATGGTCCATTAATGAGCATATATCTGATTGTGTGCAAGAGGAAGAGAGACTATAGAAAGACACATTTGAAAGTAGGGGTGGGTAAACGGGCCCAAGTCCATAGAGGTCCGGGCGGGTTACGGACCAATTTTTTTAAACGGTTCATGGTTATGTCATATTTTTGGACCCGCCCCACTTAACCCGCGGACTATGCGGGTTTGGCCCGCGGGGTCCGCGGGTTGCTCGCAGTCCGTATTAGGTTTGATTTGTGTGACCCTGACCCAATTATATTAGATTTGATTTTCTCTTTTTTACTTCTTTTCTTTTAAAATAATAGATAAAAAAATATATATTAGATAAAAATAAAAGATTTAAATTAAAAGATGATAAAGATAAAAAAGATAAGATAAGAAAAATAAAAGATTAATATAAAAAAAGATAAGTGATAAATAATAAAAATCTTCCTTTTTGATATTTTTTCGATCTTTTTCTCTTTTAATCTATCCTTTTCATATATGCAAGTCATAAATAATAAAAATATCAATTCTTATCATTTAAGCCAAAAATAATTGTTAAATAAATATTTTTAAAGATATTTCAATATATTTTTATTATAAAAAAGATAAGTGATAAAAAAATCTTCTTTTTTGATATTTTTTTGATCTTTTTCTCTTTTAATCTATCCTTTTCATATCTCCAAGTCATAAATAATAAAAATATCAATTCTTATCATTTAAACCAAAAATAATTGTTAAATAAATATTTTTAAATATATTTCAATATATTTTTATTATAAAAAATAGCTCATATCATATTTAGTAGTTATCATTGTAGCATACTAAGAACACTTTTTCTCCTCACGGGTTTTCTCCACCACGTTATCACGCACACTCGCATGTCATACGACTCTTTCCCTTACAAAGAAGACAAAACGCGACTAATACTCATGCAATCACGCGACACACCACAGCGGTACAGCCTCGGCCCACCACCGCGCCACCACGCAAAGTACATCTCTTCTTTCTCTAGAATTTGTTTTCATCCTATTTTTGTTGGGGTTGATTCATTGTTGTTAAACTCTTAAATTCTATGCCTCTTTTCTCAATTCTGTCGCAGAGATACTTTTGTCTTCACAAACTTACTACACCCATCACACTTCACTTGTCTATTATTATATGATAAAATCATGGGATAAGGGAATGAACCACGAAACTCTTGATCTGCAAGTTATAAACATGATGAATTGAGTTTTTGTATGATTTATTTATTTTATTGATGTAATTGACTAATTATTGAGATTTTATTTACATTTGTATTGAACTTAATTTGATTATATTGTATTTTTATTAAAATTGAAATTCTTTCAAAGCTAGGCCCATGGACCGGCCCGTTTGACCCGCGGGGTCCGCGGGGCGGGAACGGACCAATTTATTTGGTCCGTGTAAGAAGCGGGGGCAGATTGGCCCGGTCCGCTGCCAATGTGGGCTTATGCGGGCGGGCCTTATGCGAGGCGGGCCGGCTCGCTTACCCACCCCTATTTGAAAGTGCTCATTTAAGCTTAACCTCTAAGAATAAATAAAAAAAAAGAAAACTAAGGTTGCTCTAAGCAAAAGAAACAAAAGAAAGATGCTAGTGGTATTTTACAAGTATAAATCAATGATAACATTAAATATAATTTAAAGATATGATATTTACTTGCCGTAATTAATGTTTTATATTTTTTGCTATCATGATTGAAGTTAATCTAGCAGTACCAAATCTTTCCCATTTATTTGCATATCTAGTGATTTTTAATTAAATTGATTGACATGATGTATTGTCAAAGCAATCTCTATTGCGTAAATTAATTTAATAAGAATTGCATAGATATCAGTATAAAATAATTATGCAACTTGTGCTCAGCCCAAAGGAAGACAAAATTTGGCCAAATAATTTTGTACATGTGATGATAAATGTGTGACAATTATAAGATATTTTCATGTGAATTATAGTTGGTCTAAAGAAAGACTATGATTTAACAGAATTTATTGTCAATATTTGATCATTGCGTTGAGAGTACCAATTACAAATTAATTTCTCTTTCCAAAGACTATGGATTAATGTTGAGCAGGGTATTTTTGTGATGGGTCTGTTCTGTAAAATATTTGCATGTTCTGTTATATATATTTTTATATAACTAAGTTATATGTGAAAATTATGTAATTTTAAGACCTCACATTTATTATATTAAATTGTCTTGTATTTTTTGGTTAAATTGATTGAAACAACATGTTGCCAAAGTAACTTCTGTTGCATAAGTTGATTTGATTGAATTTACATGGATGTTGCATGGAATTATTCATGCGAATTGTGCTCGGCCCAAAGGAAGACATAATTTGACAGAATAATTACATGCTTGCGATGGTAAACATGTGGCGATTATAAATAGTGTGATCTTCCTTATGAATAATGAAATGTTCAAAGACAATCATTATTTGACCAGAATAATCATCATATAAGTTTTCCATGTGAGCAATGGAGTGTCCAAAGACAATCTTTGTTTGACAAAACTTATCACCAATATTTGATCAATGCGTTGAGAGTACCACTTGCAGTTAGTATTTTTCAATCCAAAGATTGAGGATTAATGGTGCGCTAGGTATCTTGTTTGAGTCTTGGAATTTACCATAAAGATTATTTGAGCGTTGTATGTTTATTGTTCTCTTCTTTAATTGTTGTTGTTGTTGTTACTACTATGGTTTAAATTACTCATATTATTTAAATCCCAAAGTTGCATGTAAAAAATTTAGAGTTTGAGAGGATTCAGTTCAGAGTTGAAGATATTGCATAATTTTTTTTCTAGAGAAGAAACAAGAGAACAAGATAAGGAATTTCCTTTTTGCTTTTGTAGGATGAGACATATATAAAAAAAGGGTTCCCATTTACACTATTTAGTGTGTGAAAATGGTAAACTTCTCATTTTTGTTTGTTTTACAGTTAATTTCATTTTGTACCAAAGGATATTAGTGAGTAGATTTTGGTTCTACTACTCACAAAAGCATGCCTATACGATGCTACCTATGGAGTCATCGTCCAAGTGATAATGAAAGATTCTTCTATGTGAGCGATGACATAAAGTTATAGTTGAAGCTATGAGAACTTTTATGTTGCTTTAAAAGAATCAATTTCATTTGAATTTGGTTGAGACATATATTGAGCTATTTATCAAACCAAATTTTATTTCTAATTTGGACAAATTTAATTATTTTTATTCAATTAGAAATAATAAAGTTAGTCTCTCATGTGATTCAAATATTGCAAGTTATGAGTTCTTTTATGGATATTTGAGTGTTCCTATTACAAACATTTTTTTGGGTGATACAAAACTTAAAATTAAATGAGAATTTTGTTACTTTATAACATAAGTGCTTATGTGATATCTCTTAATAGAGAATTTGGATGCTTGCGTTATAGAAAATTCTGTATCTTTTATATTGGTTGGATCTTATAGTCTATATTGAGTATATAAAGGAAAAATAAACAAATAAAATAGAATTCAGGTGCTGAAAGAAATGTTCTATTCCTTATGGATTCGTGGAATGAAAAAATGTATTTTATTATTTACATAGATGATTCATCTTTATTTAAATTATGAGAATTTTTGGCCTCAAGACATTCAGTCTTTCAAAGATGAAGTTGAACTTCAACTAAGAAAAAGAAAGAAAATTAAGGTTGTCAAATGTGACCGTGAGGATTACTATGGTATATATGACATAAGATACAACATTTGGAGTCTCCCATGTGTTTTTCTTCAATAATTGTGATTTTTTTACAACTATTAGGCAAACCTAGCATGAACAAAGTTGCAGAATGTAAATCATGAAGATTTTGATGATGTCAAGAAGAATTTGCTTGAGAAAGGGGAAGAATGTAAATCATGCAAGCTTTGATGGTGTCGAGAAGAAATCACATGTTTGTCATCATCAAAAAGGGGGAGAATGTGAATGTATATATACATGATTTTGATGATGCCAAAGAAGAATCAAACAAAGTTGCTTCAAAGGATAAACATGGCTTCAAGATTAATACAAGATTGCTTCAACAAACAAAGCCTTGCTTAAAGATTAACTCAAGATCAAGCCTTGCCTTAAAACAAAGTGCTTTCAAGACATTCAAGGCTCTGGTAATCGATTACCAGGCAGTGTAATCGATTACCAGAAGACAGGATTGAGAAATAGCTGTTGCAAATGGTTTTGAACTTGAATTTTCAACATGTAATCGATTACCATATGTCTGTAATCGATTACCAGCAACAAAACTTCTGAAATTCAAATTCAAAAGTCATGACCCTTAAAATTATAACTGTGTAATCGATTACACAGACATTGTAATCGATTACCAGTGGAGAGTTTTCAGAAAATCTGCCAACAGTCATATCTTTTCATTGGATTTGTGAATGACCATCAAAGGCCTATAAATAGGTGACTTGGGAATGAATTTTATGAGAGAGTTTTGCTGGTCCAAAATGTCTTATCCTCTCAAAAGAAAATGAGAGAGATTTCAAGAGAACTTCATTGCCAAATGCTCTCTTAAGAACTCTTGGAAAAACACTTGCAAATCCATTAAGAGTTCATCCATGGATCTTCATTGTAATATTCTTCTCTTGAAGAGAGAATTCTTCTTCCATTCTTCTTACTCAATGAGATTGATTAAGGGACCGAGGGTCTCTTGAGTTGTAAGGATTCCTGAACAAAAGGGATGGGTTGTCCCTAAGTGGTTCAGACTTTGTAAATGGATTTTTACAAAGATAGTGGAAATCTCAAGTGGGTTGCTTAAGTACTGGACGTAGGCACGGAATTTGTCGAACTAGTATAAAACTGTGTTTGTATTCTCTCTTCCCTTATCTCATTTATTTTTTTCAATCAATCTTATCTTTAATGTTTAAAGAACATTATCAAATTGATTGCTGCTTCTTCTGCATTCTAAGCCTATCCCTCTTAAGTTATTGAGGCCACAAGGTCCAACAAGTGGTATCAGAGCGAGATTCTTGTATAAAGTTTAAAAATTTCAAGAATAGATATGGCCTCATTCAACTTTCCATTTCCTGAGAAAAAAATCTATTAATAGGCCTCTTATGCTCAATGGTGAGGGTTATCATTATTGGAAAACCCGAACGCAGATCTTTATAGAAGCCATATATTTAAAGATATGGGAAGCCATTGAATTTGATTCCTTTATTCCTACAATGATAGAGAGAAATGTAACTATATAAAAAAAACTAGAGAAGAATGGAATGATGATGAAAGAAGAAAGAAGAAGATTCCTCCTTAGCCCCAAAATGCTGAATGCGATCAATCTGGACACATGAGATTCAATTGTCCTGTCTTCAAAAGAAGAATGAAAAATCTAACAAGAGGAATTTCAAAGAGAAGACATAAAAGAAATGATACATCACTTGGGAAGATAATGTCATAAATTCTTCAAGTGATTCAGAGAATAAAATCATAAGTCTGGGTATCATGATGAAAGACTATGAAAATGGAGAAGAGCAAAGTCGATACATTGGTAGCAATTTCTCCAAACACATGACATGCATCAAAGTTTATTCATATTTCTCCCCAAGATAAATGGATATGTGATTTATGAAGACAACAAACAAAGGCCACATTTCTCCCCAAGAAAAGTGAATATGCGATTTATGGAGACAACAAACAAAGGCCACTTGATCAACAACCCCAACAAGTAATATCAAATGATACCAACAGGTCACTTGTCTTTGATTGATTACTTTTGATGCTTGTTTTCTACTTGATTTTAGACTGTTCTTGATGATTGTGATTGAATTTGATTGATTATGTTTGATGATTGATTGATTGTGTTTTTTTTGGATTGATGTGTTTGTTTTTACTTGATTGATATTCAATGTTTGTTAGTTTGATTGATTGATTATATTTAATATTTGATTGATTGTGTTTGATGATTGATTGATTGTGTTTGTTGATTGATGTGTTGGTTTGTCTTGGTTTATGAATGAATTTGTTTAGATACTGGATATGTGTTTTTGTGAGTGCGAAATAGTTTGTTTTAATATCTTTTGGTATCACTTGATTCTCATACATTGCAACAAGTGGTAACATTTTTCTCCTCTCTATTCATGATTTGTTTTTGATGTTGACAAAAGGGGAGAGAAAGACATAAGATAAAATAGTAAGGAAAAATTATCTATTTTTTTATGAGACAACTTTTTATATATGAAAAATATGAAATCTTCAATTGTCTTATATAAGCAATCATTGTAAAACCAAGGGGGAGTAAACTATATGCAAATAGATATTTTCTTTGTTGTTGCTCCTAACTTACAGGTGGTTGTCATCATCAAAAAGGGGGAGAATGTAAATCATGAAGATTTTGATGATGTCAAGAAAAATTTGCTTGAGAAAGGGGGAGAATGTCAATCATGCAAGCTTTGATGGTGTCGAGAAGAAATCACATGTTTGTCATCATCAAAAAGGGGGAGAATGTGAATGTATGTATACATGATTTTGATGATGCCAAAGAAGAATCAAACAAAGTTGCTTCAAAGGATAAACATGGCTTCAAGATTAATACAAGATTGCTTCAACAAACAAAACCTTGCTTAAAGATTAACTCAAGATCAAGCCTTGCCTTAAAACAAAGTGCTGTCAAGACATTCAAGGCTCTGGTAATCGATTACTAGACAGTGTAATCGATTACCAAAAGACAGGGTTGAGAAATAGCTATTGAAAATGGTTTTGAACTTGAATTTTCAATATGTAATCGATTACCATATGTCTGTAATCGATTACCAGCAACAAAACTTCTGAAATTCAAATTCAAAAGTCATGACCCTTCAAATTATAACTGTGTAATCGATTACACAAACATTGTAATCGATTACCAGTGGAGAGTTTCAGAAAATCTTCCAATAGTCACATCTTTTCATTGGATTTGTGAATGACCATCAAAGGCCTATAAATAGGTGACTTGGGAACGAATTTTATGAGAGAGTTTTGCTGGTCCAAAATGTCTTATCCTCTCAAAAGAAAATGAGAAAGATTCCAAGAGAACTTCATTGCCAAATGCTCTCTTAAGAACTCTTGGGCAAACACTTGCAAATCCATTAAGAGTTCATCCATTGATCTTTATTGTAATATTCTTCTCTTGAAGAGAGAATTCTTCTTCCATTCATCTTACTCAATGATATTGATTAAGGGACCGAGGGTCTCTTGATTTGTAAGGATTCCTGAACACAAGGGATGGGTTGTCCCTGTGTGGTTCAGACTTTGTAAACGGACTTTTACAAAGATAGTGGAAATCTCAAGTGGGTTGCTTGAGTACTGGACGTAGGCACGGAATTTGCTGAACCAGTATAAAATTTTGTTTGCATTCTCTCTTCCCTTATCTTATTTATTTTGTTGCAATCAATCTTGTCTTTTATGTTTAAAGAACATTATCAAATTGATTGTTGCTTCTTTTGCATTCTAAGCCTATCCCTCTTAAGTTATTGAGGCCACAAAGTCCAACACATAATAAATATGGTAAGAAGTTTAATTCTTTTATACCAAAGTCGCTTTGGGGAAAGACATTAAATAATGTAATTTATATCCTTTTAGGGTACCAATTAAAGTAGTCACTACCCTATAGATATGAGTCGGGGAAATTCCAGCATTAGGCATATACACATTTAGGGATGTGTGTCTTATAGGCTGCATGAAGGTAAGTTGGACTTAAAGATAATTAGTTATAATTTTGTTACATTTAAAGCTCTCGCATGTGAAAGTTTTACAATCCCACTTCAAGTTCATGTTTGACACAGGCAAGACTCCTTGAGGAAATTGAGTTTAGAGGGGAAGGAAACACAAGGAGTGTTGTCATTATTGATTCCATTATTTATAGTTTCTCTCCTCCCCATCTGAAGAGTTACAAACGTCCTATTAAGGAATAAAGAGGTTCCGGTTGAGGAAGAACCATGAAGCCATCGGTTACCTACGAATTCAGATTCCGCTGCGTTTGTTGATTAATCATTATGGATTCAGGTATTCCAAAAACTCTTCTTGATAATCTAATGTAATGTTTTCTTTGTGGTTATTGGTATTTTAAAAGGATCCCCTAAAATTCCAACAATACAACTTATAAGTGTCCATTGTAAAATAATTTATTTACATTTACAATTTTTATTACATAAAAAAGAATAGGACGTGGTTTCGTGTAGGATACTACACAAGCTATTTCTTTAAGGCAAAATTGCAAATTTGATCCCCCAGTTTATCTCCAATTTTGGATTTGGTCCCCAAGTAATTTAATTCAAGAATTTGGTCCTCCTATTTTGTAAAATCGTGCAATGTTGGTCCCCCAGGCCACAATTGGACGTTGACCGTTAACAAGTGATGTTGACTGCCACGTGTCACGTTCTTATTGGATGATGACTGCCACGTGTCATGTTCTGATTGGATGTTAACTCCATGAAAGACGAAATGCATTGTTGTTTTCATTGACCAATCAGAACATGATACGTGACAGTCATCATCCAATAAGAACGTGACACGTGACAGTCAACATCATTTGTTAACGGTCAACGTCCAATTGTGCCCTCAGGATCATCATTGCACGATTTTACATAATAGGAGGACCAAATTTGTGAATTAAATTACTGAGGGACTAAATCGGAAACTGAAAATAAATTGAAGGATCAAAAATATAATTTTGCCTTTGTTTAATGTGAGCTCACTTGCTAATTGCAACTTTATTTATTTAAAGGGAAGTGCCAAATTTGGAATAAGGTCCCTATCCATATCTTGGTATTGGAACATATATCCCTTGCATCCTGAAAACAAGTTACACTACGATATTTAAATTCTGAACCAAAATTTATTAGTAATTGCAAATCTGCATCATTTTCTTTCATTGTATATTAAGGAAAGCAAAAAGATGTTACTAAGTAATAAGTTTCTAGTAAACTTGCGATCCTCAATTGAAAACTATCACATGAAAAGCCTAAAGAAAAAAGAGATGCAAATCTAGAATTCTTTTTAATTTAAGGGGCAGGGTCATTATTCACTACTCTATTGAATTTATATAACTATTTTGAAAGACATGGACTTAAATGGCCTTTTTGAAAACAAGGTTTGATACGTCTAACAAAACAGTCCATATCTTAACTAAGCTACCTTCCACATCATAAAAGATATATACTCTGAATAATGATATAACAATTAAAAATTAAGAGTTCTTGCATTCAAATTTGTAAACATGAGAGGAATCACAATGAGGGTTGAGAGTCAAATACAAGTACACTACATAGAAACCGTAACATAATGGCATATTAACTCAACTGTTGCCACACTTTGTTTGTGATACATTATTTTCGTTTAAACTTGCTAAACTATGTAAATAAAATAGAAGTAAGAAGAAGTCACCAAGGGAGAAAAACACAAGGCAAAGCTTTTTTTTTTTTTTGTAGTGAAAAACACTACTAAGCTAGACCCCCTTAACGTAGGTGAGTCTGTTATCTCTATGAAACAAATAGTCAGAAATAGAAAATTTAATATCAGGCTCCATTATTGCACCCCTGTTTTATTAAATATATTGATATTTGAGAATCCAAAGTATTCTCAATTAAATTAAACTATAACTCCACAGTAAGCAATGCAAGTTGAATAGTCCCATTTTTTAAACCCAGCACAAACTATAGTACAAATGCTCAGTTGCTATAATAGGCCACAATTGTGATCCCTTATTACGGTTCACTTTTACCAATCCCTCCTTCAAAGCTTTCATCCTATTCTCATCTATTATTGAATATAAAATCATTTCTCTTATCACAGTTCACTTTTACCAATCACTACTTCAAAGTTTTTTATCGATACAAAATGTCTCTTGGCATATAAATATTTTCATAACTCAGCTAAATTGGTGTGTCTTATTTTTTATTAGAAGTTTTTATAGCCACCGGAATGAAAACATCAATTTAAAAATAGTTTTTCTTTTTACACTTGAATCATCGAGAGTTGCTAACTTTAGGATAGTGATTGATCTGATTTTACTTTTACTTCAACATTTTGAGCGATTTATCATATTTAAATTAATTTTAAATATTATTTTGTATGTATTTTCATCTTATTTATTATTATTATTATTATTATTATTATTATTATTATTATTATTATTATTATTATGATGTAAAAGAAACTTGGAAGATTTATCAACCTGGAATCAAAATTCTACTTTTACAACTTGAACATGGACAACTAGGTCGAGATTTAAATTTCACAGCAGTGATTGATTTGGTTGTTGGTATTTTTTTTTTAAAACAAAAATGCTTTAACATTTTAGAGCCATTAGATTTTCTAAATATAATATTTATTTAATAATAAGAAATAATATAGTACATATTTACAAATTAAAATTATATATTTAAAAATAATTTTTACTTTTATATATTATGATTAATTTCTAAAATAATAATAATGTTTTTAAAATATAGTCCAAAATTTAATTTAGTTTTACTAATGATTATTTTTCTTATGATTAACTTTTATTTTTATTTTTTTATTATTAATTTTTAAGTTAATGATTATTTTCTAAAATATAGAGTAAAATTTCATTTATTATAAAAATATACATATTTTACATTTAAAACTATTTATTATATGATTTGCATATTGGCTAAAATGTAATCTTTCTTCTCCTATTTTCACAAATCTACAATTTTAGTCTTCCTATTTTTTAATTGAAATATTTTGTCAATAAATTTTTTTAAAAATGAAATTTTAGTCTCTCTATTTTTTAATTGAGACATTTCATCCCCTACTTTTAAAAAATTTGTGATTTTAGTTCTCTTAATTAATTTTAGAGTTGTTGACTATGTATTTTTTAATTCTCTTATTAATAAATTAAGTTTGTTAGCAATTAAATAATTTTAAAAATATATTTGTCATTTGCATTGTCAGTCAACATTTACATAGCCATAGTTCAATGTTTAAAATTGGTTATAGGAACTAAAATTACTTACTTTTTAAGAATAAGAGACAAAATATCTTAATTAAAAAAATAGGTGATTAAAATCATGAACTTTTTAAAAATGAGAAATAAAATGTTTCAATTAAAAAATAGAGGGAATAAAAGCAAAAATTATAAAGCAGTCATAATTTTGGTTTTATATTCATAACTTCTGTTTAATAATTTTTTTTATTACTGCTCGGTTTAATAATTATTAAAAACCACAATATATTTCATTTAATGAATTATTAATGGAATTTTAATTTAAAGTAAATATCATAGCTTTTTTTAAAAAGAAATTATACAATCACTGTACAATTTTGTGTCTTTTATAAATTAATATTTTAAAAATTATATTTTATATAAATTAATTCTTAAGTTCTTCGTATTAGTATATTCCTATTAACTTTAAGTTAAATTAATAACAATAGTCAAATTTAGACCTTTAAGTTTTTATTGAGAAAATATTCAATCATTTTAAATTTGGTATGTTTTAAAAATTAATACACATTTTAAGGTTTCATATTTCATTATTTATTTTTGATAATTTCATATTTTATTATAATAATTATATTTTATTCCTTATCTTTATAAAATGAAGTAGGTGGGGATAGTTTTGGAAGTAATTTTTGCAACAATGGAGTGAAAAAAATAGGCTTTAGAAAAAAATTATAGAAAATCAATAGGAGTTAATTAAAATTATTTTATGGATTCCACAAAATGTTTGCATTGGTGAGTAATCGAAAGGATCCCACAAAAAAAAAATGTAAATGAAAGGAAACAAAATATTTTAAGATGTTTCAAATCTAAAAAATACTTCAATTTGTTACAATTAAATATTACATAAATTATCAAAATTATTTTTCAAAACCAGAATTAAATTTGTAATAGTCAAGTGTTAAATAAAATTTTAAAATTATTTTATGGAACCTTCAACAAACTTAATTATTAAAATTAAAAACATAAAGTAGCTTTAAGGGTTTAAGAATCAATGGACGTACTTATAATAAAAATGACATTATAATCTTTATTGATAAATAAAATAAAATTAGAATAAAAAGTTTAAAAATTTAAAAATATATTTATTGTAAAATAGCACGTTGGGTTTTAATTGGCTTTATACAGCCATTTAATATTTCGAGTGTCAACGAATTTTTTTTCCGATTGGTTCATACGTTGAAGGTTTTTCCCCAAAGGATTAAAAGTTATGATTTATTATTAGCCATATGATTAAACCTCCTCTACGGTATATAGGTTTTTAAATAAATTTGTAAATTAAAATTGAAATTTAAGAATTAAATATCAAATTAAGTATCTTTGAACGATATGTTATAATCTTATCTTTTAATTTAATTTACTCCCATTAACAACATGAAATATGTTATTTTTTATTTATTATTTAATTTTCAATTTGAAATTAACTGTTTAATTAACCACACACACAAAAATACTTCATATCTTCTCCAAATGCAGATATTAATATGGTTTACAAGGTGTTTTTTTCTTCTTAATATCTACAAATAAATCTTTCAGGAAAAAAAAACTACAAATAAATTTTGCACATTGATAACTTTTCCTTTTCAGTATTATATAGATAAGTTTCAGATTATTATGATTCTTTAATATAGTTCAAATTATTTTTAAATAAAATTAAATTTTGTTATTTTCTTGATTAGTATATTTATAAGAACACATTTGAAATATATTATTTTCATAATAATTTTAAAATTGAATTTTTTTTATTTAAATAAACATTATCTTAATTCTTTTACATATAAAAATAGTATACTCATTTAAATTTTCATTGCATATATGTCTACATAAATAAGTCCTTAAAATAAGAAGACTAATTTGTATGTGTCCATTTTTTTATATTTAATATTTTGAAGTGATAAATATAATTAAAATAGATATTGTAATTTTTACAATAAAATTAATCATTTTACAAGATCATAAAAATATAGTTAATAATCTTTTTTAAGTTTAATAATTATATTTAATGAATTATTAAATATTTTATTTTTTTGAGAGATAAATAATTTATTTATGTATATTTATTTTTAAAATAATAATAAATATAAATATAAAAATATAACTTAAAAAAGACGGTCTAAAATCTAGTAATACACTAAGATAGGGATGACAATGAATTTGTTTATAGAAAGGTAAAGATATATGCATGTCAGCTGGCAACATTTATTTATGTGGAGTGGAGAAAGTTTATTTATTACATGACACATGCCACCATAAACAAAGGGTTCAAAATCCCAAAAAAAGGTGTCATGAACTAATCCATAATGCATGGTTCTGAAATCTGAACTACCACCTAAACAATAATACAATGACTCTACAAATTAATACAGTGTGGAGCATTGCTAATTTGCTACACATCTCAACTTTTTCCCACTGTTTCAGGTCTCAGTCTCTCGCAAACAACTCCATGTCTCTCATTCACATGCTCTTCTCTTCTCCTCTCCCATCTCTAACAATAAGTACAGAATACAGATGTACTAAGAGTTGTGTTGTGGACAAATTATACTATCTTCTTTCTCAACTTTATTTGATTCACAACCACCTGCACGGCCAGATTCATACAGGGATGAGAAGGGAGCAATTACAAAATGTAAAACTCACCTAATGATTATATATCATTATTTTTATTACAAAATATTATTTAATGTTTCAATGCATTAAATTACATGAATAATATAACATAACACATGACCTGTGTTTATTCTGGAAAACACAATGAACTCGCTAAGCGAGCATGCTGCGCTAAGCTAGTTCATCAAAATTCATTGAATATATGCGTTTCCAGACGAACTCGCAAAGCGCGCCTACCGTGCTAAGCGAGTTCATCTTGTGAGGATGAACACTCATCCTACTATTGAGATAAATGTGGCTAAGCGAGGCTGATTTGTTAAGCCCAGGTAACTTAGTCAAATTTTTTGTTGAAAGTCGCGCGCTAAGCTGAGCCTACTTGAGCTAAGCGCATTTTGTTGCGGCAGCCATTGCGCTAAGCGAGCCTAGCCCGCTAAGCCCATGTACTTAATGAATTTTCTGAATTTCATGGTGTCGCTAAGCGCAACCTTGCTGAGATTAGCGCACATCTGTTGTGGCAATCGTTAGGCTTAGCGGGCAGTTGCCAGCTAAGCCGATTATGCAAAAGCATAATTTTCTCCAACATTCGCTAAGCGGCCCCACATGTTGCTAAGTAGTAGTGTGTATTTTGTAAAGGCAAGCTAAGCGGATCATGTCTCGCTAAGCCTTATTTTTTTGTTTTTCAATTTGAATAACTTGTGGTCTAACTAACTTTTTGGGTTCCTTTGTGCTACAAATGGCCTCTAGGAAACGTAAGAGCATTGGGGCAAGGCCAACTGCTCAATATGATACTAGACGGTTCCATTCGCTTGATGCTTGGAATCGTTATACAGATAATGTCTTGGGGAGGAATATTTTGCCAGAAAGAAAGGTTGAGATATACCACACGGAGTTCGACGACTTCAAGACAGAGTTGGAGAGGCATAATCTTCACAAACGCCTCACCAACTTGGCTGATGGGACATTGATCTTGCTTTGGTGAAGGAATTTTATGCTAATCTTTACAGCTCTGAGGGTCCTTCACCAAAGCAAGCCAGAGTTAAAGGCCACTTGGTGAAGATAGATGCAGACAGCCTCAACACATTTTTAGAGACTCTTGTAGTCCTAAAGGAGGGGGAGACATTACCCACCTACTTTAGGTACTGCAGGTTGCCCACAGACTACAGAGAGATTGAGGCTGCTCTTTGCATACCAGGGAGGGGGTTCATCCTGAACGCTGAGGGCCATCCTGGGAGGATTCTCAGGAAAGATTTGACTACATTAGCCCAGGTGTGGAGTGTTCCCTCATACTCCAACCTGGCCCCCACATCTCACACCTCTGACCTGACAGTGGACAGAGCTAGGCTAATCTTTGGCTTAGTCTCTCGCATGGACATGAACATAGGAGCACTCATTTCTGGCCAGATGACTTCTATAGCCCAGTCTAACTCTTCTAGACTTGGGTTTCCTGCTCTGATCACCGCCCTATGTTGAGCCAGAGGGGTTATCTCTGACAGCCTCACTTTTGAGCACCTGAGCCCAGTCATTAATTTGGCCTACATTAGGAAGAACTGTTGGAATCCTGATGATCTGACAGTTTCTATCCGAGGGGCTAGGAGGGCGAGGACAAGGCCAGCTGATCTTCCTTTCACATCTGCAGCTCTTACTCCAACATCCACTTAAGCAAATCCTTCACTCCCAGCTCAGATTGATTCTCAGTGCTTTGAAGCCATGCTTCAGAGCATTCATCAGGGACAAATCATTTTACTTCAAAGTTTACAGGTGGTGGCGCCTCCAGGATCCATTCCTTCCATTGAGCAGTTTCTGGAGAGGGTAGCCTGGCTTAGGGCCCAACCTTCTCTTCATAGGGAAGATGAAGGTCCCATAGCCCAGGAACCCTAACAGGTACAAGATGCTTCCTCTGGGACCACCATTCTAGAGCCATTTACTTTTGAACAGGATGTAGGTGAAGAGCAGGTTAGACCAAAGACTGCCACCACTCCTGAGAGATCTCTTGAGGGCACTTCAGAGCCCCCTACTCCAGTGGTAGACCTCTGCTCACCATAGCCTGCAGCTGACCCCTCTACTCCAGTAGTTGATACGCTAAAGGACAAGACCACACTAGTCCTGACTCTGAACACTTCTCCTCTAGCTACTCTAATACTTCACTTGACAGATGAGGAGGATGCTCAGACTCAGGATACCCAAGATCTATCTCAGGACTTTTAAATTCCTGATTATTTTGCTTTCTGGATAAAAATTATAACTATATTGGTTTCAGTACATTGTTTTGAGTAATTTTGGTTTCCGTTTATAATTATATACTTATAATTTTTGTGAATAGTTGGTATGTTTGTTTTGAAGCATATGGAACAGTTTAACTTGACTTTGATGATATTGTAGTGAAACGCTTTTATCTTTTGTGAAAATGGATGTTATAAACTAATTCTGGATTGAATGCATGATTGTGATGGAGTTTATGTTTCTTTTCATGAGTTTGAGCAAGTATGTATGTTAGACAAAGAAAGAACATGAATGAGAACTTGCAATTAGAATTGTTAGTCAATAGACAAGTTGATTGAGACAAGTTGATTGAGAAAGAAAAGCTTGAACCATAACCGGTGAGAGTGTGATCTTAAACTGTGAGTGAACGACTAGCTTTGAGTAATAGTCTTTGCATCAATCTTTGAATTTTAGAATGAAATGTATGAATGAGGACATGATGAAGGCCATGATTGTATATACAAGCCAATTGACCAAAAAGCTTACCTTGAATTATAATTGTATCCTTTGCACCCTTTGTGAGTTAAATTACATTTTCAAAATTGAACCTTGAACTTGAATGAATATCTCCAGATACCTTGTTTAGATTTTAGGAGAGCAAATAGTTCAAGGCAAATTACCCCAAATTTGGGGGAGTTGATTGGGATGTAAAGTAAAAGGTAAAGCATCAGCACACACAACAAATAAGTTGTGTGTTAAAGAAAAAGAAAAAAAAAGCAATCAAAGAAAATGTGTGCTGTTGTAATAAGGTCAAAGACAAATTAAAGTAAAAGGCTAGTGAGTAAGCTAATTGTATGAAAAGATTACTTGGATAAGTCTAGGATTTGTGCTCTCTTAGAATCTAAGCCTTTGAATCCTAGAAAAACCAATGATTTTTTGTAACTAAACCTCACTACAAGCCTGTGAAAGTCCTTCTAATTCTGTTTATGCATTTCTGACTTTATGGCTTGAGATGAAGTTCAAAGATTGAACCTCTTGCTAGTTGTTATTGATGAATAGCTTAAGCACTTGTGTTTGAGTGAAACAATAGCCATGAGACCGTGGTTTAAGCTACTTTCCTTGATATCTGTCTTATGCCTAACTTCATCTAATTGTCCAGGTTACATTTTATTTTTCTCTTTGAATAACTACATGCTTTGTGAAAGACAAGTGATGAGGGCATTGTGCTTCATTCTTTTATCATGCAATCAGTAACTTTTGTTGCATACACCTTTGTACATAGTCACTGCATATTATTTTCACTTGAGGACCAGTGAGCTGTTCTTTATTTGCTTGAGGACAAGCAAAACTGTAAATTTGGGGGAGTTATTAGTCGATGAATACGACTAACTTTTGTGTATAAAACCTGTGTAAATTGTATCAAACTCCTCCAATTTATGGTTGTTTTTTAGTGTATTAATTAATTTTTGTTAAAGATAGGAAATAAATACTTTGTACTCCCATTTTGTGTATTTAATAATCATTTTCTCTCAATTTCAAGTTAATTAGGCAAGTTTGTGAAGTGTTGATTTTCATCCGCTCGCTAAGCCAATCTGCTGGCTTAGTGAGCCATCCTCTGAGCGCACCACTCCCTTGGCTGAGCACGAGGAAAAATCTGGAAGAAAGATGAGCTGTGCATGTTCGCTGAGCGAGGGCTCATCCCACCAAGTGCACCACTTGAGTCCATCCGTTGAGTGAGAAGACGCGCGCTAAGCCGAAATTCACTAATGCATGCTAAGCGGTCCAGAGTTGCGCTAAGCGTGCAAGCACCAACAAGGCCACCTATTTAAGCCTGAAATCAGAAATAGAGAGGGAGTTTGGGCAATTCTCGAAGCTTTTGCATGTTTAAAGATTTCTAGAGAGAGAAAGGTCCAAGTTCCAGAGAGTTTTGAAAGCTTTTGCGGTGCGAAGACTGACAGAGAATTGAGCGAGAAGAGGAAGCCATCCTGAGAGCATGAGATGAGTCTGTGAGTGATTGTGAGATTCTAGAGGTGGAGGAGACATCCCACTACTTGTATTTCTTCAATCTTTCATTTTTCTCTTTTCTTTGTTGTAAAGGAAGCTTCCCAGTTATGGAGAGCTAAATCCTCTATTGGTTCTTCCTTGTAGGTACTTGATATAAATATTTGTATATCTATTTAATGATGTTTTATGTGTTCTCTGTGCTATCAGTACGTCGTATCAGTGTGTTTTTGCCTTGATCATGTAGATGCATGCTTTGTTAGGATCATTCAACAGTGGAAACTGGTCTGATTCTTAGAACTTGATAGGACAAGGCTAGTTTATCGTATTATCATAAGGGATCGGGGTACGGTAAGCTAGTTGTTTGTATGTTTGTCTTAATGTGGTTCTGGTCAAGTTTAGTCCAACAAGAGGAATATGAGGATGATGCTTCATTAGGATTAGGCTAGACTATCATGTGGAATCAGGGTTTACCATTTCAGGAGACACCATAGAACACATGACCATTGTTAAGTAGAGAATATCCTTTTAACATTAGGCACCTAATAGGAAGACCAACATGTTGTCTACCTGTCTTTACACATCATTACTCACGTGATTTTCCTTTTAATAGTTAGTTTACATACCTGTGCATAGTCCATACATATCTTTTCAGACTAGACACCTATTCACTGAATATAGCTTTACCAAGTAACACAAGTTCCCCGAGAGTTCGATACTCGGTTCTTACCATTTTATACTATTTGCATGATACGGTGCACTTATCGGGTTCGAACAATAGACCACAGAATCTTTCTAAGGCCTCACTCAGGGATTCATCTAGAAATTGGTGAAAAGAAGAGATGGCGATTTTGCCTTCCGTAGTCTTAGACTCAGGGAAATACTTCTTCAAAAATTTCTCAACAACTTCATCCCAGGTCTTAAGACTGTTTCCTTTGAACGAGTGAAGCCACCTCTTAGCTTCTCCAGACAATGAGAACGAAAACAAGCTCAATCGAATTGCATCTTCAGGAACACCAGCCAGTCTAATAATGTTACAAATCTCTATATAGGTGGCTAGGTGCGCATATAGGTCTTCATTAGGCAAACCGTGAAACAAATTGTTCTGGATCAATTGGATTAATGATAGAGGGTAAGTGATGGTCTGTGCTTGAACCTTCGGCCGCGCTATACTTGAAAAGAACTGTGGCACACTTGAACTTGAAAAATCTTCAAGGGTCACTCTCTTTGGCTCCTCAGCCATGATTGAGTCTTTAGCTAATCCTGTGTGAGATTGCCCTTGTATAGGAAAACTAGAAGATGCCTCAGAAGATTGATGTTCTTCTTTTGGAGTTGCTGCTGCTTCTATGTCCTGCAAAAATTTTCTATTTCTTTCTGCAATTCTTCTCTTGCAAGTTGCGTTAATCTCCAAATCTATGGGAATCAAAGCACCTGCAGCAGATCTTCTTTGCATACAAAACAAGCAGAACAACAATTATCCAATTCCAAAGAATAAAAAATCTACAATATCTACTATTAACAGAAATAATCAAAGAATAAAAAAAAAATGAATCAATGCCTTAAAACTGAACTAAGCTCTTCTAATGAACTAAGTTCCCCGGCAACAACGCCAAAAATAGTTTGTTCGGCCCCAATCAACAGTTCACTTTGGGACCGAAATTTGTTGATACCGGAAAGCGCACTGGTGTCGTCAAGTATTTTAAATTAAAACGGAGTAATCCGAGTATCGAACTCAGGAAACTTGTTTATTAGACAGAGTTTTATTCAGGAATTAGGCATTGTGCAGACAGATATTGATAATTGTGAATAGAAACAAAAGTAAAAAATATCCTAAATTAAAAGCAGCAAATGTAAGCAATTAAAAGAGACAACAATGGTTTAAAAGTGTTGGGTCTTTCTAATAAACGAGTTGATGCATATGAAGATATTTCTCTAATTAAGAATGTTCTTGTGTTCTATGCTGAAGACTAAAATACTAAACCTCGATCCCTCGTAAGTTTTGACTAATTCAAACCAAACTTCCTCCTCAGATCCCTCTTGTTGGACTAGGCTTAATTCAAACAACATTATCATCACAGCATAATAAGAAAACAAAAACCCTGCAATCCATCCCTGGTAATGCAGTTATTTAGCCCTGCTCTATCAAGTTCTAAGGCAACAATACATTTTCCAATGCTAAAGTTACCTAACAGTACACACAAGTGGGTGATTAGACCAAAAGCATGCAGTAATTAAGCATTGATAGAAGCAATGAACACTTTATACACACTTAATTAGATATAAAAAAATATTTACATCAACTGTTCATTAGAAATCCCCAACTAGGGTTTCAGCCAGCCATAACAAGGAAACCTAATTACAATTAGACAGAGAATACAGAGAAATTGCTGCTTACACAGGAAGGGGGATCCCTCCTCCTCTTCTTGGCACCTCACAATCACTCTAACACTCTCTAATCTCTCTCAAAGCTAAACCCTAGGCCTCTTACTGTCTGCTGCCTCCAAAGTTCGCTCTCTGTGCATGCAAATGCTGTCTGTTTAAAAAGTGTGTAAATTTGTTACCCTAATTCTAACTATTCAGGCTTTAATAGGCTCTGAAATCGCGACGTCGCGCTTAGTGCCATTATCGCGCTTAGCACAAGTAAGTGGAGTTGGGCTTGGTGCCAGTCTTGCGCTGAGCCTGGCCAGAGACAGAAGACTCGCTTAGCGCGCTGCCTTGATTCATATGCTTTGCAAGATGCTTTCTTCACGCTAAGCATGCTGAAGGCGCTTAGCGATGGATACACACTAAGCCCACTGAGACCGCTTAGCGCAACAGTCACTTTAGCACTTCAAGAATTGAGCTCCTTTTGGCTTGAAATTGCACAAATTTTAACATTAGTTCCAATAAAAGAGACCCTAATGACACATATCAAAATATAGCAAAATTTATTTAAAATTCCTACAAAAGAACTATAAATTGGGGGAAAACTATACATATTTTGCAAAAGTTTTCTATACAAAAGTTAGTCGTATAAGACGACTATCAATTATCTATTTAGAGAATTTGGCATTTAAGTTCCTATGGTATGACATGTTCAATTTTTATTTCCAAGTCATTGTTCTCTTCTTTGTTCTTTCTTGGCAAAAGTGTAATGCATATGATTTGCCTTACTCCTATTCAGGGGAAAATCCTTTGCTTGCAGTAGCTGTTATCTACATTGCCAATACATGAGAGGTAATTGTTATCTGCAAACTTAATTGTTTAACTGATTTGCGGTCCTAGTTTATCATGTTTGGATTGATAACTGATTTGGTCGTAGTTTATCATGTTCGGATAACTGATTTTCTTAGCTTCTACTAAGTTATGATGTTTGGATTGATAATACTAGGCTACATTCTTTCCCTTGCTTATATTGTTTCTCTTAATAGTGATGTTTATGTGGCTGAAATAGATAAATGTTCTAATAATAATGGAGCAGGCTATAAAGGTGCAAGAATGATCTTTTTGTGTATCTAGTGGACTAGTGGTTAATCTATTTGAGTTTAATTTCTAATAACCCCAAACATGACAACACCCATGTCCATCATAGAAATCATCAGAACCATTCCCTGTAGTAGCAGCAGCTTCTTGTTTTTTCTTGTCCAGTCCATGATCCCTTGCACTTGTCAAATCACTAGGCATGTTGGTGGAGTTGTGGTTCTTACCATTAGATTTATGGTTATCAGAATGTCCATCTGATTTAGCAAACACCTTGTCACCTTTCACATACATTGAACAAAGACCCCCCATATGTAAAACTCAATCTTTGTATAGAAAAAACAAAAAAACTCCTCCTGTAGCAGCTCAGGTCATCCAAATCAGGAACTGATATAAATTATATTAGAGCACACTTTTTTCAAAGTGTTGTGGTGAAATCTTGACATCTTGTATATATATGTATGCTTTGGTGAAGAGGGAAACTTGCAGTTACAACAAATGAGTTCAATTGTTGGTGCCTATGGCTACAATGAGTTCAATTGTTGTCATCTACCTAAAATTCTAAGTCATATTACAAAGGACAAAGTTTTTATTTTTTTTTCTTAGTAGGATTCAGTTAATAGCATAGACAAATCTGCAATATGTGAAATGTAGCATGTGTGATGCTTCCCCACTTTCAGTTAGTAGGATTCAATTTTTTTTTTTGTTCTTTTTTCACACTTCCCATTTCTCATTACATAAGCAAGCATGGCTTTCCCTAATTTCAAATCAGCAAGTTCTTCCAAGACATGTGTGATGCTTATCATTCCAATTTCACTAGGCTTGACTCTCATAACATGCGTATCTCTCAAAAGGTCCAATGCTTTATGAAGCAACCCGCTCCTACCATAGCTCCTAATCATACCGCTCTAAGAAACAACATCCTTGTTCTCAATCTTATCAAATAATAAGCATGCCATTAGTGACAATAAACAATAGCTTAATTTAAACAAAAGCAAGGCACCCGATGGGTCAAAACACCTTAGTTTTGTGTAATTTGAGTTTGATCTTCAGCTCAAGATCATAATTGTTTTGTACTTGCTGTCTGTATTTATTGAATAAAATTAGAGAGAGTGACAGGCAAGGTTCCATTCAAGGCATTTTTAGAAAATTTGGTGTAGTTGACTACCATTAGCAAATGCAATTTAAGATTGTACTAATAACACAAAATGAGCAAAATGCATCTAAGCCTGTATCATTACCTGCCTTTTCCTCTATAGTCTCATATCCCCATCAGTCACTATACCATCCAATTTAAGCAATTGATTCATCAATAACTCAATTAGATGAAGCAAATCTGTTTATCTTTATATTAAATGAACCATTAAGATTTTAAGAACTGCACAGTGAGAAGTTTATATGAACTCCACAATTCTGTAGGCTAAGTTATTACATGGTTGTTAGTCCATGCAGTCTGGTCATATGAGCATTAGTAATGTTACATAATTTGGTTGAGCATAAGACAAATTACTTTGGTGTCGTTGAACTAGTTTTGGCTCTGAGTTCTTCTAATGTCATTACTCATTAGTTCTCAAAGGTTATTTTCTACAAAATGTGATACATATCGTTGCTGTGGCAGTATGGCCCATGGCTAATTGGCATATGCTTTTTATTTTTAGGTTATCATTTACTATTGCTAATTGGCCTTGTTGTGGAAGCTGTTTGATTATAGCAACTCCAGGTAAAACACATTGTTACTATTGCTTATATATACATGTATACGTGTAAAGCACATTGTTACGTCATTTTTAATCGTAATTCCTAGCTAGTAGTGGCTGTAGTTTATGTACACTGTGTTGTTTTGTGCTCACTTGAAATCTGCACTCACATCATTTTAAGCAGAGATAAATGTCAACTTTTTAGAATGATTTGATTTTTCAAAAGTGTTTACTATCCCCTCAATCAATTCTGGCCTTGAGTGGCATGATGGTAAAAAGTAGTGGTTAGAAATTCATCAGCCTTTGTTCCATTCATAGGATTAATAGTTGGTGATGGGTGTCCATCAATTATTAGTTAGGATAAGTAAAGCTTAAAGTGGAATAATCCAATATCCATGAAGTTTGTAAGTTGTATACCTGAAACACTATATTTAGTAGATTAGAGGATAATAACACTTGGTTTTTTTGTTCATTTTCTTGATGGCAAGCACTGCATAGGTTGCAAATGGGTAAACTATATTTTGTAAGTTGTATACCTTTGAAGTTCCAGAACTGATTTTGGTTCTTCAAATCCCAATCGAGGCACTTCATGTTGCTGCATTGGGGACAAGAATATGTTGCACCCAGCTTGGACCACCATAAACTCGTTGTCTCCGAAATTGATAGCATTAAGGCACTGTGAAAGTATTTGGTGTGCAAATAGAATACAATGGAATAATGTGTCCAACTTCATTCTCCTTGATTCCACCCTTTAACCAAAATGTACCACTTTTATTACCTTGTGTCCAGTTTAATTCTCTTTGTAAAATGCACCAAAATATAATAGAACACATATTATGTTCCGCCCCATTTTAAGCTGTCCATCAAATGCTACCTTAGTATTTTTGAAAGTTCAAAGCTACTCAATAAACACCACCATGTTTATTAAATGAGGCTTCATATTACATAATCTTATGCTTAGACGCCTAGGATATAACAACCCTCTCCCCTAGTATGCGTGTTCTATTTTCCTTTTTAAAAGTTAGTAATTCCAATAACATGGACATGGAGAGTGTTGTGTGCAGCTTGTTAGACCCAAACCAGTAGGATATGTCTCAACAATCCGGACTGGTTTTGAAAATAGTCTGCACAAACTAGAATCCCTTTGATTCATCAGAGGCCAAACTAGAATCCCTTTGTCTAAATATTCGAGACAACAAAGGAAAGGATGAAGTAAGTGGTTAATTGCTACAAATCTGAACCCTTAATAACTAGTCTAAGATATATAGATCATAATCAAAAAAACATGCAACCATGCCATTAATACAAAGTCTGCAACTTTAGCACTGTGCTTGAAATTCATTGAGTGGCAAAAATTATTGTCTATAGTGAATTAAATGGTAAAGGATTGTTTGAAGATTATCTTGAAGAAGTACTTACAAAAGTAAAATTTGAAACTGTTTGACTTATAGAGATTGTATGATTGTCCTCACTACTGTGTATGGTAGTTAGAGTTGTGATTTTTGAGACACTGGCGGCATGAATTGATAAATTCAAAATATAGTGCAGCTAGCATGCACTACAAGATCCCTCCTTGAATTAATTAATAGTCCTATGATACTTTAAGCCTACTCATTGTCACATATTGATATCTATTTTTCGGAATGATGATTGATATAGGTGGTCATTGAGTTATTTATTGGATTGTTGCTTTCAGTTTGGACCTTGCTGCTCATCATCACAGGTACAAATGTTTGTTACCAATTAATGTTTTCATTACTTGTTCACTGCCATTAATGACAACTGATATATGCTATAGAAATTATGTTCATGATAAGTGAACCTTAGATTCCCGTTTAAGACTGAATGCAATGATTCTTGCGGACAGTTAGCATTAATCATTGTATTCAATCTTGAATTGTCCGTTTGGACAGTTTGGTGAGACTGATATTTTTATGGTAGATTCATGCATTAATGTTAACATTATTTTGTTTAATTTCATGAAATTTCGGTACAATGCATTTCTTGCGAGTGCATACTTGATTATCGGGAAATTAATTTCATCGATTTCATGTCGTGTACTTGGAGACCAATGCGAAATGCTGTCAAAATTTTATCAAATTTAACAAAATAGAATTAACCTTGACGTATGAAGCTACCATAAAAAAAGGTCTTCCTGAATGGGATAGGGCCACACCAATAATAAAAAAGTGAGATTTTTATGCATCGAATAACTTTGTGAGTATCACGGAGTTATATTTTTTTGGGAAAAATGTAAATTGTATCATGGAGTTATTATTTAGATGGATCGAAGTTGGATGAATGAAAGTCGCATGAGCCCTGCATATGAGGAAGGCATCAAAGAGTTCTTGCAATTTGCCTTCGAAAGAAGTCGATCGGATGAGGACAGGAAATATTATTGTCCTTGCATCAATTGTTTGAATGGAAGACGACTAATACTGGATGACATACCAGAGGATCTATTGTGTGATGGGATTAAGAAGAATTACACCACGTGGATATGGCATGGTGAATTGATAGACATGTCCCAATCTGAACCATTTGATGTAGAAATGGGAGATCGCTTGGAGGATATGATTCGTGACCTTGGATAAGAATCTTTTCAGCAAGCACATGCTCCTATGTATAATACATTGCAAAGTGATTCAAAGAAGCCTTTGTATTTGGGGTGCAAGAATTCCTTGAAGCTGTTGTTGGCAGTGTTAAGTCTGGTTAATGTGAAGGCCAGATATGGGTGGAGTGAAAAAAGCTTTAGTTCACTGCTTCAAGTAGTGCACGATATGCTTCCAAAGGAAAACACGTTGCCTAAAAGTTACTATTAGGCGAAGAAGATATTGTGTCCGATGGGTATGGAGTATTAGAAGATTCATGCTTGCTCGAATGGTTGCATATTATACATACATGAATTTCAAGAAATGTCCAAATGCCCTAGGTGTGGGGTATCACGGTACAAAGTCAAGGATGATGAGGAGTGTAGTATTGATGAAAACTCAAAGAAGGCCCCCCAGCGAAGGTGTTGTGGTATCTGCCGATTGTTCCTAGGTTTAAGCGTCTTTTTGCGAATGGAGACGATGCTAAAGACCTTACATGGCATGCAAATGGGAGAAACTACGATAGAATGGTCTGTCATCCGACTGATTGCTCATAGTGGAAGAAGATAGATCGTTTGCTTCCAGATATCGGCAAAGAGCCAAGAAATCGTAGGCTTGCACTAGTTAGATATGGAATGAATCCATATGGAAATTTAAGCACTCAACACAGTTCATGGCCAGTTCTACTAGTAATTTACAATTTGCCTCCTTGGTTGTGCATGAAGCGAAAATACATGATGTTGTCTACGATAATATCAAGCCCAAGATAGCCAGGAAATGTTTTAGTGTTTGATGAACTATACTAGTACTATTTTTGTTTATCTAAGTTCGTTGATTGAAGACTTGACAAAGCTATGGGACGAGGGGGTTTTAGTGTTTGATGGGTTTCAGAATGAGACTTTTCAAATGCGTGCAATGCTTTTTTGTACCATTAATGACTTTCCAGCATATGGGAATTTGAGCAGTTACAGTGTTAAGGGTCATCTTGCATGCCCCATCTGTGAAGAAGACACAAGCTACATACAACTGAAACATGGTAGAAAAATAGTCTACACTAGGCATCGGCGTTTTCTAAAATCTCATCACCCTTACAGGCAATTGAAAAAAGTTTTTAATGGAAGTCAAGAGCACGAAACTGCGCCCATACCGTTGAATGGTGAACAGGTCTTCCAGCGGGTTCAACACCTAAATACTATATTTCGAAAGACCCAAAAGAAGAAAAAAAAGTAAGACTTGCATATGGAAGAAGAGGTTGATTTTCTTTTGAAGAGGTTGATTTTCTTTATTCTTTTGTACTGGTCTGGTCTAGATATTAGACATTGTATTGATGTTATGCATGTGGAGAAAAATGTATGTGATAGTGTCATTGGGACGCTCCTTAACATTCAAGGCAAGACGAAGGATGGTTTGAATACCCGTCAAGATCTAGCTGAGATGGGTATACGATCGCAGTTGCATCCAAGGTCTGATGGTAAAAAAAATATACTTGCCTCCAGCTTGTCATACTTTGTCAAGAAAGGAGAAAATCAATTTTTGTCAATGTCTGCGTCGGGTCAAAGTTCCACAAGGATACTCTTCAAATATTAAGAGCCTTGTGCAGTTGAAGGATCTTAAGTTGGTAGGGTTAAAGTCTCATGATTGTCACGTGTTGATGCAACAATTGTTAGCCATGGCCATACGAGACATTTTGCCTAACAAAGTCAGGTTAGCCATAACTCGCCTGTGATTTTTCTTCAATGTCATATGTAGCAAAGTCGTTGATCCTATGAAGTTAGATGAGTTGGAAAACGAGGCTACTATTATACTGTGCCAGTTGGAGATGTATTTTCCTCCTACTTTCTTTGATATCATGGTTCACTTAATTGTTCATCTGGTTAGAGAAATCAAATGTTGTGGTCCTGTGTTTTTGCGGTGGATGTACCTAGTTAAGCGATACATGAAGATCTTAAAAGGGTATACAAAGAATCTACATCATCCGAAAGCATCTATTGTTGAAAGGTACATTGCAGAAGAAGCCATTGAATTTTGTTCAGAGTACATTGAAAAGGCTAAACCTGTTGGGCTTCTCGAGTCTCAGCATGACGACATAGTGGGTGGTAAGGGTTCAAGAGGACTGCATGTTATCACTCCAAGTGTAGAAGATTTGTTACAAGCTCACTTGTATGTGTTGAATAACAGTAATGAAGTTTTGCCATACATACTTTAGCATGAAGGCTTAGTGAAAGAAAGTAATCCAAAATTTTTGAAGAACTGGGTCTTGAAAAAGCATAACAAGACTTTCCTTGATTGGTTTAAAGATACAATCTTTGCTGATGAAAATGCTTCTAAAACGTTAAGAAAGCTAGGAGATGGGCCTAAAAGAAATGTTATAACTTGGCAAGGATACAACATAAACAAGTATTCCTTTTGTACAAAAGTACAAGATGAGAAAAATACAATGCAAAGTAGTGGGGTCACCCTAAGGGCTGAATCTCAACACTTCGCTAGTGTACATGATGACAATCCCTGTGTAGCTTCCATCCCTTACTTTGGGTTCATTGAAGAAATTTGGAAGCTAAACTATGTCAAATTTATTGTTTGTGTTTTCAAATGTAAATGGGTTGACAGCAACACTGGCGTGCAGACCAATGATGTATGATTTACATTGGTAGATCTAAACAAACTAGCTTACCAGAATGACCCTTTCATCATGGCACAACAAGCTAAACATGTATTTTATGTTCAAGACCCTTGTGATGAATGGTGGTCAGTGGTTCTAGACGGGAAAACAATTGGTGTTAATGTAGAATATGATGATTCATATATTAATACTTATGTTAGTCCTTTGTCCATACAAATGTCGCCTAATATCGTCAGAAAAGAAGAAGCTGGCGATGTTCATGCTAATCGTAACGATCATGAAGAAGGAGAATTAATTAACATTGTCTAATGTAATTTTCTTATTATGTATTTCATTTAAGTACATTCATTTACATAACTAATTCAGTTTTTTGATAATGTTAACTAACTAAAGTTTGTTTCTTTACAGGCCGATGGCTACTCCACCCAGCTCTCCTCCTCTTTCTCCTCCTCCTCCTTTTGAAGCAGCATCATAGTCGTCGTCTACCTTGAAGCGGACAAGAAAAGTCACACGGCTAAGATCATTGGTCGGTGGTCCACGTCGATCTTGCGACCGGGAAGGTCAACGGTCCCCACAAGAAGAAATTAAGAACATATTTGGGGATTGTCGCTCGTGATAAGGTTGACGTGACATACGAGAATTAGAAGCAAGTCCCTTGATATGGGAGGATATTCAGGTATTTTATTTTTCATGCATTTTTTTACTAGGCAAAATTTATAATTTACTAACAATAAAACCTAATTTGTTGTTTGTCAGGCTGAATTTGATATCCCTGAAGCATCTGACATTAGGACAAAAAATAAAATACTTCAGACTGTGGGGGAGCGGTGGAGACAATATATGTGGCGTCCCTAAATAATGACTGGTTTAATAGTAATGATTTAAATAACAAAAACCATGGGAATTTTTTTTTATTTTTCTTTTTTTTTGTTTCTTTCTCATTTTCATAGTAATTAAGTTCAGAAGGAAAATCATCACTATAGAGTCCTGAATGGCCAGTTCACAACTCTATTCGGAGTCATTTCTTTCTTATCACTCGTAACCTCTAAACTATTTTTCTTTTTCAAAAGGAAAAGTATGCCAACCATTACTTTAGGTCGTCATGTGTAAAATAATAAAATAAAATACGGTCGGTAAACTCTCTTGCAAATAAAGTTTTTTAATGCTTTCTTTTCAAATAACAAGATTAAACATAAGTACATTCATCATTTAAAGCTATCCAAAATATGGGAGTTTTGCAAAATACAGAGTGTCATCCAGAGCAAAGGTATCCATTGTGGTGGCTTCAACCACATGTATACAATCATCAAATTCCTATACAATAGGTCTACCCATACAAAAAACCAAAAGAGTAAACCTAACAGTCAGTACTAGATACACCCACCCCCAAAAAGTATATAAACCTAGTCTAAGGAGTTGTCTGCTATGATGAAGAGTCTCCACTAGTCGCCATCCCTCCAGGGCCGCTCTCCTCCGTAGAGTCTGCCTCAGATGCCGACATGACGTCCTCGGGAGAATCCACCTCAGGGAGTGGGTCCTCATCACCCTCTGAAAAGTCAAGAGCATGAGTGAAGAACTGGATTTTTAGATATGTTTATGGCACTTGTGTTTTCACATTTTATTGGAATATGATCTAATACTATTCCATAGTTAGATAGTTGTTGCTTCATCCACAAAATCTGTGCACAACAACTTCCAGCAGAAATATATTCTGCTTTTGCTGTGGATAATGCTACACTATTTTGTTTCTTGCTATTCCAAGAAACAAGTGCATACCCTATGAATTGACATGTACCACTAGTACTTTTCCTATCTGTTTTTGATCCAGCAAAATCTGAATCTGAGTATCCTACTAGGTTGCATAAAGAATTCTTAGGGTACCATAATCCTAAACTAATTGTTCCTAATAGATATCTTATGATTCTTTTTACTGCCATTAAATGTGAAAACTTTGGATCTGATTGAAATCTTGCACACATGCAAACACTAAACATAATATCCGGCCTACTTGCAGATAAGTAAAGTAGAGATCCAATCATACCTCTGTATTGTTTTGGATCAACAGGTTGACCGGATTCATCTTTGCCAAGATAACAACTTGTATTCATAGGAGTAGCCAAGTGTTGAGTTTTCCATTCCAAATCTCTTAATGAGTTCTTTGCAATACTTTGCTTGATTGACAAAGATCCCATCATTTGTTTGTTTGATTTGCAGTCCAAGAAAGTAATTTAACTCACCCATCATGGACATCTCAAACTCACTTTGCATATCAATAGAAAACTCCTTGCACAAAGATTCATTAGTAGATCCAAAAATTATATCATCAACATAAATTTGTACTAACAAGATATCATTATCCTTCTTTTTTATGAATAAGGTGGTATCTACTTTCCCTCTAGTAAAATTCTTTTCTAATAGCAATTTACTTAATCTTTCATACCAAGCCCTAGGTGCTTGTTTTAAGCTATAAAGTGCCTTCTTTAATCTATAGACATGGTCTAGTTTTTGTGAATCTTCAAACCCAAGAGGTTACTCATACCTCCTCCTGAATTAGACCATTTAAGAAAGCACTTTTGACATCCATTTGATATAGTTTAAAATTCATAATAGATGCATATGCTAATAGCATCCTAATGGCTTCTAATCTAGTTACAGGTGCAAAAGTTTCTTCATAGTCTATACCTTCTTCTTGGTTATATCCTTTTGCTACAAGTCTAGCTTTATTTCTAATTACTATACCATTTTCATCCAATTTATTTCTAAATACCCACTTAGTTCCTATGATTGGATAATCTGAAGGTTTTTCTACTAATTCCCATACATCATTTCTTTCAAATTGATTTAATTCTTCTTGCATAGCTACTATCCAATGGTCACCTATAATAGCTTCTTTAAAGTTTTTAGGTTCTATTAATGAAACAAATGCCATATTATTGCATAAATCTTTAAGAGAGTGTCTAGTTGTTACCCCTTTTGAGATATCACCGATGATGTTGTCAAGAGGATGATTTCTTGAAGTTTTCCATTCTTTGGGAAGATCATCATTTTCTTGTGTTGTGTCATCTTGATCATTCTTGTCTTCATCATCTCTCTTTCTTTTCAGATTTCTTTCTTCATTATGAGTATCTTCCAAAGTATCTGCAATATCATCAACAAACTCCTTTCTCGAGGAGGTGATATTACTTTCATCAAAGGTAACATGTATTGATTCCTCAATTGTCATGGTTCTTTTGTTGTATATTCTAAATGCTTTACTATGTAAGGAATACCCGAGGAAGATACCTTCATTTTCCTTGGCATCAAACTTTCCTAGGCTTTCTTTACCATTGTTTAGAACAAAACATTTATATCCAAAAACATGTAAATGTGCAATGTTTGGTTTTCTATTGTTGAAAAGTTCATATGGGGTTTTCTTAAGAATGGGTCTGATTAAGGCTCTGTTCATAATATAACATGCAGTGTTAACAGCTTCTGCCCAAAAGTATTTTGGAAGAGGTGTGTCATTTAAAAGAGTTCTAGCGATTTCTTCTAGGGCTCTATTTTTCCTTTCTACTACTCCATTTTGTTGGGGTGTTCTAGGTGCAGAAAAGTTGTGTTCTATGCCATATTCATCACAAAACATTTCAAAATCATTATTTTCAAATTCTCCTCCATGATCACTTCTGATGGAGATAATTTTGAGATTCTTTTTGTTTTGAATGACTTTGGCAAGTCTTCTAAATGCATGAAATGCATCATTCTTATGAGTAAGAAATAAAGTCCAAGTATACCTAGAATAATCATCAACAATTACTAATGCATAGTAACTTCCACCAAAACTCATGACCCTAGATGGTCCAAACAAATCCATGTGTAATAATTGCAATGGTTGAGTGGTGGAAACAATATTTTTAGATTTAAAAGATACTTTTGTTTGTTTACCTTTTTGGCATGCATCACATAACTTATCTTTTTCAAATTTTAATTTAGGCAAACCAATAATTAGATCTTTTGAAATTAGTCTATTTAGATGATCCATGTTAATATAAGCAATTCTTTTATGCCATAACCATGGATCACAATCTTTACTTAAAAAGCATCTATCATTTTCAGATTTTTGTTTTAGATCAATCATGTAAACATTATTTTCTCTAAAACCTATATGTTCAATATCTTTGTCATGCTTATGCTTAATAACACATTTTTCAGAATCAAAAGCTACTTTATATCCTCTATCACATAATTGACTAACACTTAATAAACTATGCTTCAAACCTTCTACAAGCAACACATTTTCAATAGGAGTAGAGGAGCTCGTACCTATTTTACCGACTCCAATAATTTTGCCCTTGTTGTTGTCGCCATATGTAACGTGTCCACTTTTCTTGGGGGAAATAGTTGTGAATTTGGATACATCACCTGTCATGTGCTTGGAATATCCACTGTCTATGTACCATTTCTTCCTTACAAAATCTTCTTTGTTATTCTCATTAGATTTTGTCATGAGACACAAGTTGACTTGGTCTTCATCATGATCTTGGAATAACTTTTTCCTGAAAATACTTTTGAAAGACAAAGAATCTAAAGAGGCCATTAATCTTGAAGTTGTTAGACTTTCTACAAGATACCTGCTATGGTACCACTTGTTGGATCGAGTGGCCTCAGAATAATTAAGAAGGGGGGGTTGAATTAATCATTCCTAAACCTTTACTAATTAAAAAGTTTACTTCTTCTAAGGCTTTTACTTATGTTGTTAAGAGAATAAGGAGTAGAAGAGAAACTTAACCAAAAGTAAAAGCGGAAAGTAAAATCAAGGCGGAAATTAAAAGAGTAGGGAAGAAGGAGAAAAACACACAAGATTGTTTATACTGGTTCGGCAACAACCCGTGCCTACATCCAGTCCCTAAGCGACCTGCGGTCCTTGAGATTTCTTTCAACCATGTAAAAATCCTTTTACAAGCAAAGATCCACAAGGGATGTACCCTCCCTTGTTCTCTTTGAAACCCTAGTGGATGTACCCTCCACTAGAACTGATCCACAAGAGATGTACCCTCTCTTGTTCTCAGTCAAACCCAAGTAGATGTACCCTTTACTTGTACCACAAAGGATGTACCCTCCAATGTGTTAAGACAAAGATCTCAGGCGGTTAAACCTTTGATACTTTGTGAATGGGGATACAAAAGAATTCTCAGGCGGTTAGTCCTTTGAACACTTTTGTATAAGGGAAAGGGAAGAATCAAAATAATTCTCAGACTGTAACGTTTTGAATTCTTTGACAAGGGAGAAGGGAGACACAAAAGAATTCAGGCGTTTAGTCCTTTATTATTTTGGAAAAGGGAGAAGAGAGACACAAAAAGAATTCAGGCGGTTAGTCCTTGGTGAATTCTTTTTGGAAAAGGGAGAAGAGAATGAAAAGAATGAATAGCTCAAGTTTTCATGGTTTAGAAAACCAAAAAACTTTGGAAAGCTTTTGGTACAATGAAGAAGAAGAAGTTCAAATATATTTGAGGCTTGTAAAGGATTGATTGAATAAGTGTAAAAGTGTATTGAAAAGAAAATCAAAGCCTTGCATTTATAGACTCTTCATGTCTGGCCAAGAGGACCATTTAGAAGAGTTATAACTTTTAGAAAAACTTAAAACCAATTTGAAAAAGTCAAAAACCTTTTGAAGAGTTACATCTTTTGATTTATTTAGAAACAGTCACTGGTAATCGATTGCCAAATCAGTGTAATCGATTACACAAGGCTTTTATGTGAAAGGATGTGACTCTTCACATTTGAATTTGAATTTCAACGTTCAAAGGCACTGGTAATCGATTACCAAAACATTGTAATCGATTACTGCTTTTTGAAATGAATTGGAATGTTGTAAATTCAATTTGAAAACTTTTTCAAAACAATTTTGCTACTGGTAATCGATTACAACAATCTGGTAATCGATTACCAGAGAGTAAAAACTCTTTGGTAAACATGTTTTGAGAAAAATCATGTGCTACTCAATTTTTGAGAAAACCTTTTCATACTTATCTTGATTAAGCCTTCTCTTGATTCATGAATCTTGAGTCTTGAATCTTGATCTCGATTCTTGAGATCTTGAACCTTGAATCTTGATTCTTATCTTGAACTCTTGAATTGTTCTTGATTCACTTGAGTTGTTCTTTGATTGGTCTTTGATTCACTTGAGTTGTTCTTTGATTGATCTTTGAGCTTTTTGTCATCGCCTTTATCATCATCTTTTGTTATCATCATTGTTATCATCAAAACACCTTTGAATCACCTTTGATTCACCATGAAGCTTTGCTTCTACACGAAGGAGAGGGAGTACACTCGTCTTGCAGAGGTTGCGCGTCCTTCTTCAGCCACTGTCCATCACGATCCTTACGGTAACCAAATGAAGTTAGTGCATCAGCACCTATGGCAAAAGATTGCTTGACTTGAACAAAAGGTTCATCATCAAGAGAAATTTGAAAATGACGGAGAAAAAGGGTAACCAATTGAGGATATGGAAGAGGTGCATTGGCCCATAATGCCTTATGCATTCGGTACCTAACCAAGTGAGCCCAGTCGATCTGACGACCAGTAAGGAAAGCCCACATCAAAATCAAATCCTCCTCAGAGGCTTGAGCCAGATTAGAAGAACGGGGAAGCAAAATTCTAACGATAATATAGTGCATGATGCGACAATCAAAGGTTAATGATCCGGCCAGCAATCTTCCGGTCATATTGTAACACCCTGATATATATATATATATATATATATATATATATATATATATATATATATATATTATTTGTAATTATGTTTGATGTTTGATTATTTGTTGCGTTATTTTCATCCGTAATTATTTTTAAGGAGGTTAATTTAGTTAATAGAGAGATGTGGATAGATAAGGATCTAGCTTCTCAAAGAAGCCTCTTGAGAAAGCTTCTCAAAGAAGCCACGAGGAAGCTTCTGGAGGAAGCCTCTTAATGAAGCTTCTAGAGAAAGCTACATGAAGCTGCCTCGGTAAAAACGCTGCTCAGCCTTCGTTAAACGTTGGATCTTCTCGAAATTTTGTCTGCAACTTCACAAGACACTTGTCCACGATCTGACCGTTGGGATCTTTGAGAAGATGTCTGGAGTGTGCTAGAGGCTTCCATTTCCGAGAGCATCTCTTATTTAAGCATTTCAGTCTTTGCTTTTGTGTAGCTTAGGAAAAACATCATTTCTTCTTCTTTCTTTCTTCCAAAGCCATTTATAAAGTCCCAAGCACTTTCTCCATCACCCACAGCCACCATTAGCCGCCACAAACCATAGTTGTTCTTCATTGAAACCCCACATTGAGAGGAACCCTTCAACCGAAGCGGAATCTTCCAACTTGGCTTGCGGTTTCGGTAGAGAACAAAACCCTAATCTGACCTCTCATTTTCTTTCGAGGTAACCATGGTTCTACGCTTGTTTCTTGTTAGTTTCATCTTATCTTTGCAACTTTTCTGACTTTGGAACCGCCATTGCATGTCTTATGCTTCCTTTGAAAAACCTTAGAGAAAGAGACTTTGTAAACGTTATCCTTTCATGAAATGCATGTTAATTTCATAACCTACACTAAACCCCGGTCACATTGGCGTGGTTGGAATTTCCAAATGATGTTCCTTTGTAAAACCTGAAATGCTCTCAGCTCTTTCATGTAGTGATGTGGGTGTTTGACCCAGAGCACTGTTACTAGCTTTGTTTTCTGAAATCCATACTAAGTCTCCTTCGTTTTGGCATAGTAGAGGCTTGCATGGAATCGACGAGCAAGGACGAAAAGGAATCTTCAAGTGACGCGACGAGGAATCCGCGGGGTAGCTCACGATAGGTGAGGGGAGTTTATTATAAAATTTACCGTTTTAACACCATAGTTAGGGTCAGGGAACCTAGCTATGAGGATAACTACCTGTCCCTGTTGCATGCTGATTTTTCTTTCAAGAAATTTATGTTTTTAACTAATGGGATGTGATAAAATTGTTATTGATATGCATGCTGGTTTTTTAGGAGAAAATTATGTTTTGACGAATGGGATGCGATATATATATATATATATATATATATATATATATATATCACGGTCTTTAAACAACAAAGTTCAGACAAACACAACAATATCATTCATTACAATACATACATATATATATATATGTGTGTGTGTATGTGTGTGTGTGTGTGTGTGTGTGTGAAATGCGATTTGTGGTTGATGTTGCTATTGAGGATTTTAATTGATATGTGATGATAATGATGATTAGGATGATATTGATTTGAGATGACGTTGTTAATAAAGACCATGTCAACATGAATTGTTATTATTGATGAATATGTGAATATAAATGAGGTTGTTGTTGTTGTTGATAACGTCATTGAGATGAGATGATATTTATGTTGTGAATGACATGGAAATGGAATGTTGATTGATGTTGGAAATGCATTGGCATGTGCATGTTATGTATGTTCATCGGGGGCACTGTGCACTGACCTTCCAGGGTCTTTGGCACTAGCTTTTGGCCACGATCATATGTCGTATGGAGTGTATGTCATGGAGGGTAGAGTGCGTTGACCTTGTTGGATGGCCCAGACGTGGGTAACTAGCGTGGTTAGAGAATCTAAGCATTTCTGAGGGGATGCTTAGGCGCTTTAATTGGTCCATGGTCTTTGGCACTTACTTTTGGCCGTGATCATAGCTCATACGACACAGGAAATAGAGTAACTGTGGCCAAGTGTACTTTGTACTAGGGGGCTTGTCACCTGGTAGGGAACACCTTTGGGCTCCCAGGCTGATCACCTATGGGAGGGGGGCTGTTACATGCACAACCGGGTGGTCTCGACAAACTCAGCACAGTTCCCTAAGTGAGAGTGTCGTGTGGACACGCTTAGGCTATTTCCTGATATTTGGTTGTTGTTGGTATGTACCACATTGCATCTGAGTGTTGAGTCAGGTGCATGCATCATTCTGTGCAGTCTTGATTGGGTCCATGGATGGATGATGAATATTTGTTGGATATAAGTGTTGAATAATGATTGTTGTGTATGCTCATCATGTTTGCCTATGTTCCTTGCTAATTGTGGTTATTTGGAATTGGTATTGGTTCTTTTTATAAAGAACTCACCCTTGCAATTTTGTATCGTGTGGTTGATACCTGTGATGATCACGAACCTTGTTTGTGGGAGCAGAATGACAGTGGCAGGGTGTAGAGAGTAAGATTCTGGTGAGGAGCCGCCGAGCCGACGTGATGACGTTGGCGTTATTTTGGGAGAGAGTTGTGTTTTGTAATCAACTCCTCCGTAGTTGGTTTTTAAGTTTTATTTTGTTGAGTTAAAGATGTATAACTGGGATTTTAATTATATCTATGAACAGATTTAATTTTCGTTATGTGTATGACATGTACTTAATTGTTGTTTCTATGTAATTATGCATATTCACTTAAGTAATGGCGTGTTGTTGGATGAATTTATGTTGTGACAAAATCACTTCTATTTTCATAAGCAAAAATTAAGGAAGTTCTTTTTATAAAAAAAATTGAAATCATCGAATATTAGAGTATGGATACCGTAGCGACGAGGCGGGTCGTTACACATATCAGTCTGGTCATTGCAGACCATACGGCGAGCATCATGACTAGAATAGTCGAACTTCCAGTCATCAACAATGGTGCCCTCAAAAGGTGCACCTTGACTGGGTAATTTAGTTAATGAAAAGAATAGAGATTGATCAACGATCATAGAAACACCATGCACCTCAGAGCGAATTGTAGCATCCTGAATTTTTAAATTACTCTAAAAGACTCTAACTAGCTCAGGATAATAAAGCAATTTTAAGGACATAAAATCAACTAGTCCAGAGTTTTGAAACACTTGATAACAGTCAAATGTCTCATCATTAAAGAAATCTATGTCTAGGTACTTAGGGTCTAAGATGATCGTAGAAGAAAATTGAGAATTGTACCATAGACGTTGATCATCTGAAGAAAATAGAGTAGATGATCATGGAGATGACAAGGAAGGGGGAAGTGGTGCTGTGGGTGCTCCAGATGGTCCGTAGTGTCGATGGGCAGCAGCGGCGGAGCAAGTGGATGAGCCCTTTCGCTTTTTCGATGATTTGGCCATTTGATGAAGTTTTTGCAGATTTCAATCAGTTGAATCAAAGGAGAATTGAAAATGATGAAGTTTGGGCTTTGTGGGACATGATTTGGTTAAGAATTGAGGGAGTTATGAAGATTTGTAGTTTTAGGGAGAAAGAGGCACGTCGAGGGGAGTGTGGTTGCGCAGCGCTACTGGTTTACGTGGCTATTTATAGAAGATAGTGTTATGTAATCGATTACAAGGTTTGGTAATCGATTACAGGAGAATTTAGCCTTCTGGTAATCGATTACAGGATGTTGTAACCGATTACAGGCTATCTGTTCTTGTGTAATCGATTACACGTGATGGTAATTGATTACTAGAACATTATCTAGGTTGTTTCCTCAAGGTATAATTATTTCTATGCTAAAAACATCTATCTATGTCAATTATCAATACTAATATTCATTTAATTCAATCAAACAAGCATCAATCACACAATAACACCAATCAAACACAATCAAAATCTTAGAATAAAATACAATCAATCAATCATCAAACATTAATATTTCATTCAACCAATCAATCCTTATTTATCCAAATCATTAATATCTAAGAGGCCTAATTCTCTTCTAATTGAAAAGAATATTTCCTTTGGGAGAGGTTTTGTGAAGATATCAGCAAGTTGATTCTTTGTATCAACAAATTCTAGCATACAATCTCCCTTTAGAACATGATCTCTTAGAAAATGGTGCCTAATTTATATATGCTTGGTTCTAGAATGTTGAACTGGATTTTTGGAAAGATTGATTGCACTTGTATTATCACACCTAATAGGTATATGGTCAAGAAAGATTCCATAATCAGAGAGTTGTTGCTTCATCCATAAAATTTGTGCACAACAACTGCCGGCAGAAATATATTCCGCTTCTGCAGTGGATAAAGCAACACTGTTTTGTTTCTTACTATGCCAAGAGACTAAAGCAGATCCAATGAATTGACAAGTTCCACTTTTTCTCTTTCTATCTGTTTTAGAACCGGCAAAGTCTGAATCAGAGTATCCTATTAAGGTGCATGTGGAATTCCTAGGATACCATAAACCTATATTCATAGTGCCTAATAAATATCTTATGATTCTTTTAATGGTACTAAGATGTGATTGTTTGGGATTTGATTGAAATCTAGCACACATACACACACTAAACATTATATCAGGTCTACTAGCAGATAAATAAAGAAGGGATCCGATCATACCTCGATATTGCTTAACATCTATTGACTAACCGGTTTCATCTTTATCTAAATAACAAGCAGTGCTCATTGGTGTAGCCATGTGCTTAGCATTTTCCATGTCGAATCTGTGAATTAACTCTTTGCAGTACTTGGATTGACTTACAAAAATTTCAGCCTTGTTTTGTTTAATTTGTAATCCAAGAAAGAAATTAAGTTCTCCCATCATTGACATTTCAAACTCACTTTGCATGTCATGAGAGAATTCCTTGCACAATAATTCATTAGTAGAACCAAAAATAATATCATCAACATAAATTTGAACCAATAAAATATCATGTGATTTTCTCTTTATGAAAAGAGTAGTATCTACTTTGCCTCTAGAGAAGTCCTTTTCTAAAAGGAACTTACTCAGTCGCTCATACCAAGCCCTAAGGGCTTGCTTTAAGCCATATAAAGCCTTTTTTAATTTAAAAACATGATTAGGCTTGTCTGAGTTTTCACATCCAGGGGGTTGATCAACATATACTTCATCTTGAATAAAGCCATTTAAGAATGCACTTTTTACATCCATTTGATAAAGCTTAAAATTCATTATGGATGCATAGGCTAATAGCATTCTGATGGCTTCTAATCTAGCAACTGGAGCATATCTCTCCTCATAATCTATTCCCTCTTCTTGATTATATCCTTTGTCGACTAATCTAGCCTTATTCCTTATAACTATGCCATTTTCATCTAATTTATTTCTAAAAACCCATTTTGTTCCAATGATTGGGTAGTTTTCAGGTTTCTCAACTATCTCCCAAACATTATTTCTTTCAAATTGGTTTAGTTCTTCCTGAATAGCTATTATCCAATTTTCATCTATTATGGCTTCATTTAAATTTTTAGGTTCAATCATACATACAAAAGCCATGTTATTGCATAAATCTTTGAGAGAGTGTCTAGTTGTTACCCCTTTTGAGATGTCACCAATGATGTTGTCAAGGGGATGATCTCTTGAAGTTTTCCACTCTCTTGGAAAATCATTATTTGCTTTGACTTCTACTGGTGGATCTTCATTGCTTCCTTCTCCTTTTCCTTTAGAATCTTGTCCATGAATGTGCATTTGTTCTAAAGATTCTGCAATATCATCTAAAATATCCTTTCTTGGAGAAATAATATTAGACTCATCAAAGGAAACATGAATTGATTCTTCAATTGTCATTGTTCTCTTGTTATATATTCTATAAGCTTTACTATGCAAAGAATATCCAAGGAAAATTCCTTCATCTGACTTAGCATCAAATTTTCCTAAGTTTTCTTTTCCATTGTTTAATACAAAACATTTACAACCAAAAACATGAAGATGTGAGATGTTTGGTTTTCTACCATTGAATAGTTCATATGGGGTTTTCTTTAAAATGGGTCTTATTAAAGCCCTATTCATGATATAGCATGCAGTATTAACGGCTTCAGCCCAAAAATATTTTGGAAGAGGAGTATCATTTAACAATGTTCTAGCAATTTCTTCCAAAGACCTATTTTTCCTTTCAACAACTCCATTTTGTTGAGGGGTTCTAGGTGCAGAAAAGTTATGTTCAATGCCATGCTTTTCACAAAATAAATCAAATTCTTTATTTTCAAACTCACCCCCATGATCACTCCTAATAGATATAATTTTGAGATTTTTCTTATTTTGAATAACTTTTGCAAGTTTCTTAAATGCTTGAAATGCATCATTCTTATGAGTGATAAATAGTGTCCAAGTATATCTAGAATAATCATCAACAATGACAAGTGCATAATAGCTTCCACCAAAACTCATAATTCTAGAGGGACCAAACAAATCCATATGTAACAATTGTAATGGTTGAGTAGTTGAAACAATGTTTTTGGATTTGAAAGAAACTCTAGTTTGTTTTCCCTTTTGACATGCATCACACAGTCTATCTTTTTCAAATTTCAATTTAGGCAAACCAACAACTAAATCTTTTGAAATTAATTTATTTAAGTGTTCCATGTTTATGTGAGCAATATGTTTATGCCATAGCCATGGATCATCATCTTTGCTAAGAAAACATTTATTGTTATCTAATTTTTTGGCTTAAGTCTATCATATAAACATTGTTAACTCTATACCCTATATGCTTTATATTAGTATCATGTTTATGTTCAATGAGACATTTTTGAGAATCAAATGATACTAGATAGCCCTTATCACATAATTGACTAACACTAAGCAAGTTGTGCTTAAGGCCTTCAACAAGTAGAACATTTTCAATGGAGATTGAAGAATTCGTACCTATTTTTCCAACTCCAAGAATTCTACCTTTGTTGTTGTCACCATAAGTTACATGCCCGCTTTTCTTGGGAGAGATATGTGTGAACTTTGATGAATCTCCCGTCATATGTTTTGAACAACCGCTATCTATCTACCATTTCTTCTTCAAAGATACCTACATGATCAAGTTTGTGACTTAGGTACTGAAATTCTGATACTGGGGACAGATGTCGTACAGGATGTCACGACATCACGCTTCAGAACATGCAGATTGTCTTTGACAGTGTGTACAGCTTAAACAAGTAAATAACACAAGAGAATTGTTAACCCAGTTCGGTGCAACCTCACCTACATCTGGGGGCTACCAAGCCAGGGAGGAAATCCACTAAAATAGTGTTAGTTCAAGGTCTAACAGCCACTGTTTACAACCTTCTCACCTAACCACTACCCGTGCAATCTCTACCTAAGAGCCACTCTTAGATATGAGAACCCCGCTCACTCCCTCTCAACCACACTCCCGTGTTTACAAATAAATCAAAGACACACCAGAGATCAACTCTGAACAAAAGGGATCAACCCTACACACTAGAGATCAACTCTACACACTAGAGATCAACTCTACACACACAGGTCCAACACTTGATGTTAGGATAACATCAAGGTGGCTCACAAAACACTCAAGTCCCAAAACTCACAAAATAACTCTTCAATCCCGGACTTGGTACAAAACTCGTGCAGCCTCCATGATTATATAGCAATGTGCGTTTCTGGGCTGCAACTGCTTGTGCTGGATGAGATCTATCATTTTCCTGAAAATCTGCACTTAAAGATCTAAAAGATACAGTTTGATCTTTTAGTTTTTATCTTTAATCTTTAATCCCTGAACGAACTCTTCTACTTTGAAATTCGAACTTTAATTATCTTTTAATTCGTTCCTAAAGATAGATCATCTAATCTCTTGCTAACTGCACAATAATCTGTTAAAGATATAACAGATTTATGTGTCCAGTATTTTCGGGCAAGATGTCAGGACATCGTATCCGACATCGTGGATCCTGCAGCTTCAATGCTTCATTTGACATTTTATCTTGACTTATGCATTGTGCAGCAACTCCAGTATTTTCGGGCAGGATGTCAGGACATTGTATCCGACATCGTGGATCCTGCAACTTCAATTCTTCATTTGACATTTTATCTTGCCTTGTGCATTGTGCAGCCCGATCTTATTCCTTGACATAACGTTGGACATCATGTGCAGCAACTCCAGCTTTCCTTCATTGTCTAAGTGCTTATGTTTTAACAAAATCTTAGCCAATCTTTTAAAACTCCGTAGAGCTAAGCACTAACAATCTCCCCCTTTGGCAAATTTTGTCTAAAACATACTTAGACACTTCCTGAGCAGGTACGAGCAGTTATGCAAGTGGGATCAGCAACTTTCATTATCAGAGTAATCAAGCACAGCGGAAATTCTTCAAGTTGCAAATCTACAAGTCTTCTCCAGGATGTCAGGACATCTCACGTGACATCAGCTTTCTGCTTCTGCTCCCCCTGTCTTCATGCTTACTGCAGCATCTTCTATCAGCTACTAGTCTTTCCAGGATGTCAAGACATCTCTTGTGACATCAGCTTTCTGCTCCCCCTGTCTTCATGCTCTTACTGCAACATCTTCTATCAGCTTCTAGTAGCTTACATCAGTCATCCTCAGCAGCAGCAGTCTCCCCCTCAAGATCATATTCATACAACTCCCCCTCAAAATCATGAATCATGCATACATCGTTTCCTACTACTATACATTGTAAATCATGCATAATACGACTATTGCATACATAGTATCCTACTGCTCAAAATCATGCATAATAGCAAGCATAATACTATTACTCCCCCTTTTTAGACAGAATTTGACAAAAGTAGAATGCATGAACTTAAGGTGCAAATATTACAGACCAATAACTAGTAATTGTTCAAGGGACATGCCCCTTTAGCTAGTAAAAGTAAAAAATATAAAGGTCTGATGATCATGGGGTGGCTTCAGAATCATCATCATCGGATTCTGTATCCTCTGCTGCATCTTCGTCATCGGCTTCTTCTTCTTCTTCCTCAGCTTCTTCTTCTTCTTGCTCAGCTGCTTCTTCTTCCTCGGCTGCTTCACCATCATCAATGCCACTTTCTGAGAGCCTTTTGATCAGCCGTTCTAGCTCCATCTTCTTCTCTGTGGTGGCTTTGATGGTTGCTTCCAGCACCTTGCATGTGTCCTTGAGTTCAGCAATCAAGGCATCCTTGGACACAGCACCTGAAGCATCTTTCCCTGATGTCGAGACAATGTCTGGGACATGTGTCCCCTCAAACAATTTGTAATGCAGGGATAGAGGAGATTCTCTCTTCATCACAGAGTCAGTGTAGTTTAAAATATTGGGGTGTTGACTCAACATAATGCCACACAATACAGTTGGGAAGGCAATGGGTAATTTGACAGCAAATGATTCTGAATGCTTAACAGTTTGATCAAAAATATAGTTTCCAAAATTAAATTTGGACTTGGTTCCAACAGCATACAGAAATTTACCCAAACCTGTGGCAACAGTGGAAGTATGATTGGTGGGTACCCAGTTTGCAGCTCCAATCCTGTGCAGAATTGCATACTTCACACTTAGCTTCCCTGCAGAAAGCTTCCCTTTCTTTGGCCAATGCTGGACTCGTTTGGCAGTGATTTCCTTGGCAATTTGATGCTCAGAGACAGCAATATCCATCACTCCATCTGTTGGTCTGCCCAGGTATTTGTTGATCACAGCAAGGGAGAATCTAACACACTTTCCTCTGACAAACACTCTTTGATAATCATCACTTTTTCTGTTTGTTATGTCAGAGGGAATGTTGACAATAAATTCCCTGACTAGGCTTTCATAACAGTCTCCCAACTTGGTGACTGTTTTCAGTAGTCCAGCAGCCTTGATGAGTTCCATGGTCTCCTTGCAATCCAAGGCATTTCTTCCCAGTTCTCTTTCCAAGGCAAGTCTGCGTTGATACACGTATTTCCACCTTTCAGCATTGCCAATGGAGTGGAATGAGATGTTGTCCAATGGTGCATCAGGGACATTTTCAGGCACCTTTTTCCCAGATTTCTTGGCCCTCTTTGATGTCGAGACATCTAGTTCGACATTATCATCAGAATCAGATGAGGAAATTTCTTTCCTCTTCTTGGAAGGGATTGCAACTTTGCTCCGTCTGGATGTGGCAGGAGTGATTGGAGTGCTTTTCTTCTGGGCCATAGTCTTGATTCGTCCAGACCTCTTAATGGGGGTTTTTCCTTTTCTGCTTTGCAGTCTTTCCGCAATGCCAGGTGCCAATTTGTTGGCAATGGGTTCCTCATCAGATTCTACCTCTTCTAGGTCAATGAGGTCACCTGGAGCAGGTTCTGGTGCCCGTGGTGCAGGGGTCTCCTCTGTGGCTTGATCATCTTCCTCTGTTGATCTCTCTTTGCTGGGGGAAGAGAGTACTTCAGCATTTGGGCCGGAAGATGTTGGAACATCTTTCTCAACATCAGGCACAGAAACATTCGGGGTGGAAGATGTTGGGACATCTTCATCAGCTTCAGGGACAGCAACATCTGGGGTGGAGGATGTTGGAACATCTTTCTCAGCATCAGGAACAGAGGCGTCTTTCAAAATGCTACTCACAATACTGCGGATTTTCTTGTCCATCTTCGTGTCTACTTCCCTAGGACTTGTTGCAAGGCTAGGGTTTTCAGCAATCTTCACTCCCTGTTGTCTTCTGGGAACCAGTTTCTCAGGGACAGAAGCTTGACCAGGAATTATTTGTATGGGTTGGATGTTGAATTCTGGTTGTTCCTGGTGCGGAGATGATGGTACAGAGGGTGAACCAGGAGCTGAAGTTTCTTTTGGTGAGGTAGCCATGGAAAAGCAGAGCGTTTGGAATGATTTCGTAAATTTCTGAGAGCTGTTGGGGAATGCAGAAAACGAGATTAACACGAAAATATAAGTTTGAATGAGGAATGTAGAGGGACGTGTGAAGCAACGGTCGAATTTGCTTTGGTTCAGTAGTGAACGTGCTATTAATGTTAAGTGATTCGTTTGGGCACGTTCAGATATCAGTAGTTGCTACAATTCCTCTAGCAGACAAATGCCCAGCTTGCCCCTCAGTTTTTCAAACTGTTTTGCATCCAATGCCTTTGTGAAAATATCTGCTATTTGTTCCTCAGTGTCAACATGCTCCAGTGTGATAACTTTATCATCAACAAGCTCTCTAATATAGTGATGTCTAATGTCAATGTGCTTGGTTCTGCTGTGTTGCACAGGATTTTTAGAAATATTAATAGCACTCAAGTTGTCACAGTATAATGTCATGACATCTTGTTCGACATTGTACTCCTTCAGCATCTGCTTCATCCAAACTAGTTGTGAACAGCTGCTTCCTGCTGCAATATACTCTGCTTCTGCAGTAGATAGGGACACACAGTTCTGCTTCTTGCTGAACCAAGAAATAAGATTGTTGCCCAGATAGAAGCATCCACCAGAAGTGCTTTTTCTGTCATCTGCACTTCCAGCCCAATCAGCATCACAATACCCAACCAGCATTGAATCTGAACAATGACAGTACATAATCCCATAGTCACTGGTGCCATTTACATATTTCAGGATTCTCTTTACTTGAGTCAAGTGACTTATCTTAGGATTGGCTTGATATCTTGCACAAACACCTACTGCATAGGTGATGTCGGGTCTGCTAGCTGTTAAATATAGTAAGCTCCCAATCATGCTTCTGTACAGACTTTGACCAACACTGGTGCCAGCTTCATCTTTTGACAGCTTCAAGTGAGTAGGTGCAGGTGTTCTTTTATGGCTGGCATTCTCCATCCCAAACTTCTTGACAATGTTCTTTGCATACTTGCTTTGTGAGAGGAATATGGAGTCTTCCATCTGCTTCACTTGAAGTCCCAGAAAATAAGTCAGCTCTCCAACAAGACTCATCTCAAATTCAGATTGCATCTGTTGAACAAAATGTCGAAGCATCTCATTCGACATCCCTCCAAACACAATGTCATCAACATATATCTGTGCTATCATCAAGTTTTCAGCATCTTGCTTGACAAAGAGAGTCTTGTCAATTCCTCCCTTCCTATACCCTTGCTGAGTAAGGAACTCTGTTAGCCTTTCATACCAAGCTCTTGGAGCTTGCTTCAATCCATAGAGAGCCTTCTTGAGCCTGTATACATGATCTGGATGAGTTGGATCTACAAATCCCTTTGGCTGCTCCACATAGGCTTCTTCATTCAGGTATCCATTCAGAAACGCGCTCTTCACATCCATCTGGTACAGCTTGAATTTGAGGATGCAAGCTACACCAAGTAACAATCTGATGGACTCAAGCCTAGCAACTGGGGCAAAAGTTTCATCAAAGTCTACACCTTCAATCTGAGTGTAGCCTTGAGCAACAAGTCTGGCCTTGTTTCTGGTTATAACACCTTCTTCATTGGTTTTGTTCTTGTAGATCCACTTGGTGCCAATCACATTAGTTCCCTCGGGTCTCGGAACTAGTTCCCAGACTTCATTCCTTTTGAATTGCTCCAATTCTTCTTGCATAGCATTGATCCAGAACTCATCAGTCAGTGCCTCTTTCACATTCTTGGGCTCAATTTTGGAGACAAAACATGAGTTGGAGACACTCTCAATCTCCCTTGATCTTGTAGTGACTCCTCTGTTTGGATCTCCTATAATCAGCTCCTTGGGGTGCATCTTCTGGATTCTAGTGGAGGGTCTCTTGTCAGGTTGGTTGATGTCTGGTTCATCTGTAGCAGAATCAGAGTTTTCTGCATTCTCTGCACTTTTAGCTGTATCCGCTACATTGTCTCCCGATGTTCTGACATCTTCTTCGACATCCTTCTTTCTTGCTGGAGTTAGATCATCAACAACCACATTGATGGATTCCATCACAGTTCTGGTTCTGGAGTTGAATACTCTATATGCTCTGCTGTTTGTAGAGTATCCCAGGAATATCCCTGCATCACTCTTGGGATCCATCTTTCTCCTTTGCTCTCTATCTGCCAAAATGTAACATGGACTTCCAAAGATGTGGAAGTGCTTAACCGTTGGCTTCCTCCCTTTCCAGATTTCATACAGAGTGGTTGGAGTCCCTCTTCTAAGTGTGACTCTGTTGTGGATGTAGCATGCTGTGTTCATGGCTTCAGCCCAGAGATTATAGGGTAGATCTTTGGCATGAAGCATGACCCTAGCAGCTTCTTGCAAAGTCCTGTTTTTCCTTTCAACTATGCCATTTTGTTGTGGTGTAATGGCTGCAGAGAACTCATGAGTGATGCCTTCAGATGTGCAGTATTCAGTAAACTTGCTGTTCTCAAACTCTCTGCCATGGTCACTCCTGATTCTCTTGATCACACAGTCTTTTTCTCTTTGAAGTCTTAGACTCAACTCCTTAAATACTTCAAAGGTGTCTGATTTCTCTCTGATAAAGTTGACCCAGGTAAATCTGGAGAAATCATCCACAACCACATAGGCATACCTCTTTCCTCCAAGGCTTTCAACTTGCATAGGCCCCATCAAGTCCATGTGAAGTAGTTCCAGCACCCTGGAAGTGGTCTGATGTTGAAGCTTCTGGTGGGACATCTTGACTTGCTTTCCAATCTGACATTCACCACAGATTCTGCCTTCTTCTATTTTCAGATTGGGAATGCCTCTAACAGCACCTTTGTCAATGATTTTCTTCATGCCTCTTAAGTGCAGATGTCCAAATCTTTGATGCCATATTCTGACTTCATCTTCTTTGGAGGATAGACATGTGGAGGAGTAACTGGTTTCTTGAGGTGTCCATAGGTAGCAGTTGTCCTTTGATCTGCTGCCCTTCATTAGAACTTCACACTTCTCATTTGTCACTAAGCATTCTGACTTTGTGAAGTTTACATTGAATCCTTCATCACACAGCTGACTGATGCTGATCAAGTTTGCAGTCAGTCCCTTCACCAGCAGTACTTTGTCCAGACTAGGAAGTCCATCATGGACTAGCTTTCCCATTCCAGTGATCTTTCCTTTAGAACCATCTCCAAATGTCACATAGCTAGTGGAGCAAGGTTCAATGTTCACCAGGAATTCTTTGACTCCTGTCATGTGTCTGGAACAGCCGCTATCTAGGTACCAATCTTCTTTAGCTGATGCTCTAAGTGAAGTATGAACAACAAGACTAACAGTCTTGTGTTTAGGAACCCACATCATCTTCCTTCCACTGCTGCTACTTTGAGTTCCATGATGTGGATGGCCATGTAAATGATAGCAAAAGGGCTTTATGTGACCATACTTGCCACAGTAGTGACACCTCCACTTCTTTCTTTTGCTCCTTTTCTGCTGCGTTCCATGATGTCGAGACCGATGTTGTGACATCGTGGCTCCAGTGCTGTTTTTGGCAGGAACAAATTCTGTCATGGTTGTTCTGCCAGCAGACTTAGGATTAAATCCAAGTCCTCTCTGGTTTCCAACATTCTTTCCAAGCTGTAGCACCTCATCAAGCGTATCTGAGCCTTTATTCAGCATCTTTATTGATTTTGTCATGTTTTCCAGTTTAGAGTTCAGAAAACCAACTTCTCCTTTAAGCTCAGAGATCTCCTCTTCACGTGCCTCCTTCTCAGCCTCCAGATTTGCAATGACCTTCTTCAGTTGTGCTTCTTGCTGGAGAATCTTCTCACTTCTGATGCATAGTTCTCTATAGGATGTAGCAAGCTCATCAAAAGTGATTTCACTATCTGTATCACTATCTTCAGCAGAGTCAAATCTCCCAGTGAGTGCATTCACATCTCTGTCAGAATCACTTTCTTGTTCACTCTCTGTATCATCAGACCGACTTACAGAAAGTCCTTTCCTCTGCTTCTTGAGATGAGTGGGACATTCAGCTTTGATATGTCCAAATCCTTCACACCCACGGCATTGAATTCCTTTGCTGTGACTGGGCTTTTCATCTGACCTTTTCTGGTATTCACTACCTTTCCTGATGTCGAAAGGGATGTTCCGGACATGTGGTTTCTGCCTCCTGTCCATTCTGTTCATCACCTTGTTGAACTGTTTTCCAAGGAGCACAACTGCGTTAGTCAGACCTTCATCAGTGTCCAGGTCATACTCATCTTCTTCTCCTTCATCATTGGAAACGAAGGCCAGATTCTTGCTCTTCTTTTCAGCCCTATCCGAGAGTCCTAGCTCAAAGGTTTGAAGGGAACCAATGAGTTCATCTACTCTCATGTTGCAAATGTCTTGGGCCTCCTCTATTGCAGTGACTTTCATGTCAAATCTCTTAGGCAAGGATCTGAGGATCTTTCTCACCAGCTTTTCATCTGTCATCCTCTCTCCCAAGGCAGTGCAAGCATTGGCAATTTCAAGAATGTTCATGTGGAAGTCATGAATACATTCTTCCTCCTTCATCTTCAGATTTTCGAATTTTGTGGCCAATAGTTGCAATCTGGACATCTTCACTTTGGAGGTTCCTTCATGAGTGGTTTTCAGGATCTCCCAAGCATCCTTGGCCACTGTACATGTGTTGATCAATCTGAAGATATTCTTGTCAACTCCATTGAATAGAGCATTCAAAGCTTTGGAGTTTCCAAGTGCCAATTCGTCTTCTTCTTTAGTCCAGTCTTCTTCTGGCTTCAATTCATCAGTGGGCTTTCCTTCTGTGTCCAGCATCTTGGGATGTTCCCAGCCTTTGATGACAGCTTTCCAGGTTCTGCTATCCAGTGATTTGAGAAAGGCCACCATCCTTGCTTTCCAGTATTCATAGTTGGTCCCATCCAGAATTGGTGGTCTGTTCACTGGTCCGCCTTCTTTCTCCATGTTCATCAGAATTTATCTCCCTAGATCTCACTCAGTGATTTCGAGTGCCTGCTCTGATACCAATTGAAATTCTGATACTGGGGACAGATGTCGTACAGGGTGTCACGACATCACGCTTCAGAACATGCAGATTGTCTTTGACAGTGTGTACAGCTTAAACAAGTAAATAACACAAGAGAATTGTTAACCCAGTTCGGTGCAACCTCACCTACATCTGGGGGCTACCAAGCCAGGGAGGAAATCCACTAAAATAGTGTTAGTTCAAGGTCTAACAGCCACTGTTTACAACCTTCTCACCTAACCACTACCCGTGCAATCTCTACCTAAGAGCCACTCTTAGATATGAGAACCCCGCTCACTCCCTCTCAACCACACTCCCGTGTTTACAAATAAATCAAAGACACACCAGAGATCAACTCTGAACAAAAGGGATCAACCCTACACACTAGAGATCAACTCTACACACTAGAGATCAACTCTACACACACAGGTCCAACACTTGATGTTAGGATAACATCAAGGTGGCTCACAAAACACTCAAGTCCCAAAACTCACAAAATAACTCTTCAATCCCGGACTTGGTACAGAACTCGTGCAGCCTCCATGATTATATAGCAATGTGCGTTTCTGGGCTGCAACTGCTTGTGCTGGATGAGATCTATCATTTTCCTGAAAATCTGCACTTAAAGATCTAAAAGATACAGTTTGATCTTTTAGTTTTTATCTTTAATCTTTAATCCCTGAACGAACTCTTCTACTTTGAAATTCGAACTTTAATTATCTTTTAATTCGTTCCTAAAGATAGATCATCTAATCTCTTGCTAACTGCACAATAATCTGTTAAAGATATAACAGATTTATGTGTCCAGTATTTTCGGGCAAGATGTCAGGACATCGTATCCGACATCGTGGATCCTGCAGCTTCAATGCTTCATTTGACATTTTATCTTGACTTATGCATTGTGCAGCAACTCCAGTATTTTCGGGCAGGATGTCAGGACATTGTATCCGACATCGTGGATCCTGCAACTTCAATTCTTCATTTGACATTTTATCTTGCCTTGTGCATTGTGCAGCCCGATCTTATTCCTTGACATAACGTTGGACATCATGTGCAGCAACTCCAGCTTTCCTTCATTGTCTAAGTGCTTATGTTTTAACAAAATCTTAGCCAATCTTTTAAAACTCCGTAGAGCTAAGCACTAACAGGTACCCAAACTTTATTGGGTCCTTGTGTGTTAGTGTTAACTAAAGATCCTTTTGGGACCCATATCATTTTGATATTGTTGCAATTTTTCTTAAAATAACATGTAGATGTGTCATTCCCTTTTCTTCCACAATAAAAACAAGTGATGAAAGAAGAATTATATTTTTGTGTGGAGGCAAAGAAATTTTTGTAAAATTTTTGTTGTTTTTCAGGTTTATATCATATTCCTGCCTTATCAAAGACACATCTTTGTTTTCCTAATATGGCATCTAGATTATTTTTACCAATAGAAAATTTCGCAAGTGAGTTTTTCAAATCTTTAATTTCTTTTTCATACTTGCTACAACATTTACATGAATCAGATATTACTTTTTCATCAGGAATAGTAGAGACATAAACTTTATCATTTGATTTAGAAATTGAAACTTCAGTTTTAAGATGATCTAATTCTTTATTTAATTTTGAAATTTCATTTTCTAAATTTGAAATTTTTTCTGAAGATGAAACTAACTTTGCAAGTTTAATTGATTCTTTATGCAAATCAGCAAATGCATCTTGTAATTCATCAAAAGAAATGGATAAATTGTTATTTGAAGATGTTACCTCTTCATCGCTTTCATAACTTTTAGCCATTAGACATAGGTTTATCTCTTCATTTTCCGAATCCTCAGATGATTCCATATCATTGTCATCCCATGTAATGTAGGCCTTCTTCATCTTCTTTTCACTAAAATTTTTCTTTTCAGATTTCTCCATTCTTTTCTTGAAGATTGGGCAATCGACCCTCAGATGTCCAGGTTGATTGCATTCAAAGCATTTTGGAGTAGAGGATGAATCTTCTGTCCTTCTTTTAGGTTTAAAATTTGGTCTCCTTTGATTTCCTCTGAATTTCAAGAACTTGTTGAACCATTTTACAAAAAGGCTAAGATCATCATCTTCATTCAAATCAATTAAGTCTTCTTTATCATTTTCTTCTTGGATTGAAGATGAAGCTTTAAGAGCAATTCCCTTCTTTTTCTTATCATTTTCTTCGTGTTGATTTAGTCTCAATAGTTCCATTTCGTGTTCCTGTAACTTTCCAAATAGTGTAGCAAGAGACATGTTAGATAAATCCCGTGATTCAGTAATGGTTGTTACCTTAGGTTGTCATTCTCTACTTAAACATCTCAATACTTTATTTATGAGATCTTCATTTTGAAATTTTTTCCCTAAGGATGCAAGATGATTTACTATGTGTGTGAACCTCTTTTGCATGTCTTGTATACTTTCATTTGCATTCATCTTAAATAGTTCATATTCATGAGTTAATGTGTTTATCCTAGATCCTTTAACATCTGTTGTGTCTTCATGTGTTACTTGTAGGGTATCCCACATATCCTTTGCACTTTTACAGTTTGATACCCTAAAGTATTCATCCATTCCTAGGGCAAATGTAATTATGTTTTTGGCTTTTAAGTTGTATTGTACTAGTCTTCTTTCTTCCTCACTTCAATCTTCCCTAGACTTTTCTATTGTTGTATTCCCAGCAACCATGGTGGGAATATAAGGCCCTACTTCAATTGCATCCCAAACATTTAAATCTATTGTGATGAGAATCCTAAAATTTGCCAAATACAGGCTAAAGGCCCAAGTGGAGAAGGACGAAGGCCCAAGTGGAGAAGGACAAAGCCCCCGAGTGGAGAAGGATGAAGGCTTAAAGGCAGAGACACTATCAAGACTATTAATTGTTGTTGAAGGCCCAGATTAATTTGAAGGCCTATAATAAATATGTTCTAATTTTTTATTTATAATTTTTTTTGGCCCAAACTATTTTGAAGGCCCATGTCTATTTTTATCTTTTGGTTCAAATACGCTATAAGTATTGGTTTTTGTTTTCAATAAAGAAAACTTTTGGCATTTTCATAAAATTTGGTGAGAGCTTCTCTCTGGGTTCCTTGTTGAACCAATCTCAGACTTATCAAGGTAATCCTTGTGGCGTCTACCCTGACTTATCTTCCTTCATTGAAAGTGGCGTCATCTAAATCTCTGTAGCCTGTATCAAGCGATCCGCTCCTAGTCAGGATCATATCATATTGCCTCTATAAAAATTTGCATACGGGTTTTCCAGTAATGGTAACCCACTCCATTAAAAATAGGAGGCCTATTTATTGAATTCCCTTCAGGAAATAAATAGTTTTATGAGGCTATTATTCTTGAAGCTTCTAAACTTTATACAAGAATGAAGCTCTGATACCACTTGTTAGACAAGTGGCCTCAGATATCTTAAGAAGCGGGGGTTGAATTAAGATATGACAAACTTTTCCTAATTAAAAATTCTATTTTGATTTAACCCAAATCCCAAGAATCCTTTCAAAATGAACTCCTAAATAATTATGCAAATTTAAACTTACTAAATAGAAGCAATAAGCAATAAACAATAAAAGAGTTTAAGGGAAGAAAGATTGCAAACTCAGATTTATACTGGTTCGGCCACACCCTTGTGCCTAAGTCCAGTCCCCAAGCAACCCGCTTGAGAGTTCCACTATCTTGCAAAATCCCTTTACAAGTTCTGAACCACACAAGGACAACCCCTCCTTTGTGTTCAGATTGCTTTACAACAAGAGACCCTCGGTCTCTTAATCCCTTTTCAGAAATAAGATGAAGAAAAGAAGAAATCTCTCTTGAAAGAGATAGATTGAACAATTGAGCACTCAAATAATTCCTTATTGAATTGCAAGTGTATTGGCCAAGGAATTTTTAAGAGGATAAGATGATTTTGCTTTTGAGAGGATAAGACATTTTTGTTCTGAAAAACTCTAAGCAAATTCGTGTTCCAAGTCACATATAAATAAACCTTTGATGGCCATTAAAAAATCATTTGAACAGATGTGACTCTTGGAAATTATTTTCTGAAATTCTCCTCTGGTAATCGATTACAAGATTTGTGTAATCGATTACAGGCTTTAAAATTTGAATCAAAACGTTCAATAATTGCTGGTAATCGATTACCATCCATGTGTAATCGATTACACAGTGTAAAATTTGAATTCAAATTTCTAATGGCTGTTATAAATCATTTTGGCCACTGGTAATTGATTACATCCTCTGGTAATCGATTAGCAGAGAGTAAATCTCTTGAAAAATACATTTTAGCTTAAATTTCTTGGCCAAACGTCTTGTTGTTTCAATTTGGAATTCCCTTCCTAAATCACTAGAGATCTTCTTGATGATGTATCTTGAATCTCTTGGATTTTTGTCTTGTTCTAAACTTGAGAAGCGCATGATCACATGGCATCAAAACATCATGATCATATGGCATCATCAAAACATCAAAGTCAAAGTCTTTGCTTCTACAAAAGTCAATCTCTTTGCATCTTGAATAACATAATATGGTGATAATGATTAGTTAGTATACTTAAGCAACTAACACTCCAGCTTACTCCTTGATATTACGAAAAGGAATATTTAGTTTATGACTTCAACTATAGTCAAGGACTAAATTCTCCTTGTTAATAATTTTAGGAACCAAATTGATTGATGATGTCAGTGATATCAACTAAATTAATTAATGGTTATCAAAGTTAGGAATTAAATTTGATTTTTCATAATTAAGAACCAAATTGATTGGTGATATCAATTTCAAGGATGCTCCATTCTCTTTGTCAATAAGGACTATTTTCATAATTAAAGAACTGGATTAGGGTATAAGGGTTATAAAACCTGAAACTTCCTTCACCGGGCTACTATCAAAATGCACAATTTTGGAGCTGAGATTGAAAGGTTTCAAGCTAGGCCTGGTCATAGGGTTTAAAGAATGCTTGACTCGAGGTTCATAAAGGTTGGGTTTTATTTCTTACATTCTAGTTTTGTGAGTTTTAGATTCTATTATATAAGAAAGAAAAGACAAGAACAAAACACAAAAACAATAAATCGGCTAATGAGGAAATATATTGGCTTGAGGCATAAGGCTCCACATAAATTGTAAGCCAACTAATGAAGAAAATACATTTTCTGCAACACAAAAGGGAAGTTCGATCAATATTTCCTAAGTCAAACTCTATTTGAAGGAAAACAAACTTAAATCAATCTGAGAGGTAGCTTATTGCATTTTAAACTGGAAACACTAACACTGCTTCTTAGGGAGGCATTTTAGAAACAGAGAAGAGAGAAGTGGAAACAAGGTTGGACGCTAAAAAGTTGTTACCAAGCTGGAGTTCAGCTCAGACTATCACTAGCTGATAGATAGGCCAAATGGAGGCCATTAATAAGTTTTTAGAAATGTACCTAAGGTGACTCACTGGTTAGCTTGGTCAGAGCTTTGGTTCAACATTAACTATAATGGCTTCACTAAACATACACCCTTCAAGGTGATGCAGCCAACATTAATCATTTAACATCTATATCTGTCAACAACAACTATATTTGCGAAAACAAAATTAAGAACAAGGTTTGGGTGAGCCTGTGCCTTTGTCCATGCTTCAAGTTAAAAGAGAGCATTTACATGACTCAACCAATTGACGCAAACAATCTAACTTCACCCTTACCATCATCTCTACAACTATGCTGATTTTATAGAAATCCACTGCAACCATTTTCTTGTTAGTACTACATTAAAAACCATAAATTATATTGCAAAATATTTCCTCTCAAATATTCTCTAGACATCAACATAAATTTAAATATAAAATTCATCAGCAAGCTTATGGAGGTGCTTTTAGAAGGAAATACCCCACCTTTGATCAGTCTCAGTTAATCAATGACTAATTTATTGTTAATTTAAAAACTAATAAAGTGGAAGCAGAAGGATTAGAATAATGTGAAATATTGGACTTTTAACATTTAGCATGCCATCAGTACTATTCACTGACTCTTGTGGTTGTTTGCAAAAATCGACAAAGGAGAATAAAAATTAATTGCCTCAATTTGACTCTAAAGGAATCTGATATACCCAATAGCTTCTAATAAGACAGACACCGTGTCAATCTGCAAAAGTAAAATAAATAAATAAAATTACCACACACTACAGTCATATTCCCAATCATCTCTTCTCTTCTATGTAATGCTAAACAGAGAGCATATTTTTTTCTTTTCTCTAAAAAATTGTGCGAAAGAAAGAGGGCATGCATGGGAAAGATGAATCATATCAAGAAAAAAACGAAGAATCACCATAGTCAGACTACATGTAATATGTGTGGCCAACAAAAAGACTCAATGAATAGGGTAAAAACAAAGAACAAGACTCGCGATATCTCGACACTATGCTTCTCGCGATCGAACCTTTTATTTTGTCTCGTAATTGTCGGTCAGCTATGGCGAATGAGTTCTATTTCCGATACGCTTCCTCGAATTTGCGGTTGAATTTCTCTAACATGGCCCTCGCCTCCGCCGCTGCTGGATTTTCTGACAATGATGAAACTACTTCTCCCCACACCAAAATACGAATACCCTTAAAATATGAGAAATCCCAAACCAAACCAAAACCCCAAAAAAATAACAAAAAATGCAAAACACAAAACCTTAAGAAATTAAAAACAAAAGAAAGAATATTTTTGTTATCTCACAAAGAAAAAAAAAATGAAAGAACCCAAAAGAGTGACTCACCCTCACGGAAACCCCAAATTTTTCAATAACAATAAAAAAGATGAGGTGAAGAGGAATTAGAATCTTAGGGAAAAAGCGAGAACATGAAACATTTGCGTTAAGATAACAATCCCTGCGAATCTTCTTCAACGTGATTGTCTCATTGGAGACCATGAACCTTGTAAACAACATCATATGTTCCTTCGCCTATGTTCTCAACCTTCTAGTAGTGCAAAAATTCACAAAACACACACATACACATAATAAAAGTAAAGAATGGAAACTCATAAGTGAAAGTGAAGTTTTGTCACACAATGCGTTTTACTAACCTCAATCCATGGAAGCTTGGGATCTTAACTTTGTGGTCCTTGTGCGGTCCTGAGCTGGTGGCTAAGGCTAAGAGTCAAAGGAAGCATGAGAGAGTAGAGGGAGAAATGAAAGGGATTTCAAAGTACACGCGATAGTGGATATTCTGTAATTAGGGAAACAAAAACAATGACGTTTTTACATATAAAACCGTTGTCATTTTCGTTCCCCCTAATTACACCGTAGTACATTCTAAGGCGGTTCCGTAAAATCGTCTTAGAATGTTCGCCATAAAAAAATTCATTCTCCTTAATTACAAAACTACCACCGCGTGACATTCTAAGATGGTTACGTATAAACATCTTAGAATGTGCGTTGTAAAAAAGTAATTTTTTAGTAGTGATATAACTCTTTAGTCACCCTGCTCAACTTAAAACCTTTCACTCAATTCTTCAATTTCTCTACTAGTCCACTGTACATGCTCTAACTTGATAACAAAACTACAAATCTTAATTAGAAAAGAGAGAACAAATAACAATTATAAATGAAAAAAATAAAATAACTTCAGTTCAGTCAGAGAGTAACATAGGTGCCTAGTGCCTAATACTATATATCCTAAAAGACATTAATCAAACACTTCACAATTGTTTCTCATGTTACTAATCAATAATTTGTAACATCTATAACAATAGATAAAAGGAATACCACTTCTGATAACTGTTTTTTGGTTTCTCTTTTTACAAGATGTTTATGTCCATATATAATTATCTTCATAAATAAATTCATATTTTTAGTTAAAGGATAAAAAGAAAAAAAGAATGTACACTAAAAGTGAATTTGATGTAATAAGTAATGGATCCAAATCGTGCTTTAGGAATAACTGACTCATTCTTATTTGTTTGTGTAACTTCTCATTGGTAACGGCTTTACTATTCTTTAACCCCACACTACGTACACCACATGTCCCTTAACATATATACTCTCTTGCTGCTTTATGTTGGTAAATATTTGTCTTTTAATTTAAAATTTATAAATATATATTAATTCTATTTTATAAAATAAAATATTTATTTTAGATTTTCTTAAGATTTTGTTTTAATGAGTCAACTAGTTTGTTACGTTTGTTGTGACAACTGTAGGTTGGTTTCCGGCAGTCATATTTTGTTGTTGCAAAAATGCCTATATATATCTCTTTCCTCTTTTCTAAAAAGAAGACAGAGCAACGTCTGGATTCTTTCTCCCAAAAAATTATCTCTTTCTTTTCCTATAAAAAAACTTATTTTTGTGAGAGCAAGAGTATTGGTGTTTAAAAGGTTCGGGGATCCTTTCGGTGCACATGATCGGAACCAACGAGTTGTCGTATCTTGGGAGAGAAGTACAATCAAATTTTTCTACCAGTGAAGTGGGGTGTTTTTTCTCTAAGGATAGCGTTTACGCACTTCAACCTAGACTATATCTTTCTTCCCCTAATTTATTTTTCCTTGTTCTTATTGTATGATATAGTGCATTATTGATTTATGTGGTGTCAATTAAAATTATTTTTCTACTGTTATTTTGTTATTTAATTAAAGACTGTGCATCTTCTTTTTTATTTTTTTTTCTAACAGTCTTAAAGAGAAAAACTTTATACTTTCTTCTTGCATAGTCTTTTCTGCAGTATCATCATGTTTTATCAAAATGTGTATAATGGATACATTAAGTCTTTATGCTCCATTAAAAATTATTTTTTATATTATTTCATTTTTTTAAGATTTTTAAATTAGTGTGAGAATGTTGAAAAATATTTTCTTATAATTTGAAATTTATTATTAAAATATATTCTTTATTAATGATGGTTTTAAAGATAAAATGCTTTTAGAATTAGTTTATGTGAAAAACTAAAAGTATCCCACTAATTTTCATTCTTATATGTTAGGAAGCAATGCTTTACTTTGTCAATTTCCTTTGTGAACGTTACAAATATTTAATGTTAGGAAGATTGTTCGATTTTTATTTTCTGTTTCTTAACGTTATTGCTGTAAATATTTTGTTGTTACATGTTAGTGACTGGTTGCCTCTATATATGTAGCTTCTTGCTATAATAATAATAAACATGTGAAAATACAACACACAAAGCAATAAAATGAACATTTGAGTGAAGCTTTATATTTTGTATGTCATTTTCTTGATATGGTATCTTATATTTTTTTTAAAAAAAAATCTTTGAGATATGGAGAAAAAGAAAATCAAATCTAAAATATCTTAAAGTGTGGGGGAGTCTAGTAAAGGTTAACATCCTTATTAATAAGAAAAGGAAAATTGAAAAAAAAATGTTAATTGTATTTTGTTGGATATTTTTTATATAATACTACTTATAGATTCTTAGTTGTTAATTCAAAAGTGACTGAAATTTCTAATGTTACTATTATGCAATCTAGAGATGTCACTTTCTTTGAAAATCTTTTTCCTTAAAAAATAAATTGTTAAAACTTTGTATGGTTTGAAACAAGCTCCAAAGCATTGACACAAAAGTTTGATTAAGTTATTCTTTTGTATGATTTTCAAATTAATGATAGTGATAAATGTGTGTACGTGAAACAATTTGATGATAATGGATGTGTCATTTTATGTTTGTATCTGGATGACATATTGATATTTGGTAGTAATATGCATTTCATAAATGATGTGAAGTCCTTATTGTTTAGAAACTTTAACATAAAAGACCTTGGTCAAGTAGATGTGATTTTGGGAATTAAGCTTATAAAGAAAAATAATGGCATGAGTTTTACCCAATCTTATTATGTTGAAAAGCTATTGAAGAAGTTTAATTATTTTGATGCGAAACATGCTTTTACTCCTTATGACTCGTCCATCAAGTTAAAAAAAATTTTAGTAAAGGAATTTCTTCACATAAATATTCTCAAAGTATCGGTTCTTTGTTGCATTTGACAAACTTCTCTAGGCCCGTCTGATATTGCACATGTAGTTGGTAGATTGGAAAGTAATTGAGGGATTTAGTGATACAAAATTGAAGTTCTGATTTTGATTAAATAAAATTGACAAGTGGTTATGTCTTTGCTTTAGCTGGTTGTGCAGTATCATGAAAATTTACTAGACAAATTATTTCACATGAAAGCAAAAATTATTGCTTTAAATACTGCTACTAGTGAGGCTGAATTTATTTAAAATGTATTATGCAATTTTTCATTGTTAAATAAGTGTATACCTCCAATTCCAATGCATTGTGATAGTCAAATTGCTATATCTAAAGTGACAAGCAAAATTTTAATGAAAAAAGAAGACACTTAAGAGTGAGACATAAGTCTATAAGAAATTTGATTTCTCATGGTGTCATTTCTCTTGACTTTGTTAGGTCAGAAAATAATATTGCGGATCCGCTTACAAAAGGGTTGACATGTCAACAAGTACTTGAGTCGTCGAGGGGAATGAGACTAAAGCCCATTATTTAGTTACAACAATGGACACCCGTCTCCGTGTGATTGGTGATCCTATGAATGGAGTTCAACGGGTAACAACGAAATTGTTTGTTGACTAATGTACACCAAAAATGAAATTTGGCGGAGCTGTTCCGTTTCTCATTCCTATGACGAGGTGTATTATAAATTGTGGCAATATTAAGGTTGAGGTATTTATATATGTGTATTTTTGGTTTAAAAAAATACCTCTTAATGAATCCGATGATAATTGTTGCAGGGGTGGGGGTGACAACCCACTCTTTGAGGATTCACCTAGTGAGTGTGGTGGTGGGGCCGCCACTGTGAGATATGGGCTAATCTCTAAGTGACACTCATGAAACAAGATACAAGCACAAGGCCGTGTAACGCGCTACCATTGATTAGAACCTAATTGAACGTCAATATTGTAGGGGTTGTGTACTAAAGTCCGGCTAAAAAATATGTAGTTCAAGATAATCAAGTCACTACATTTTTCTCGGATGGAAGTTCATAAACACTAGGTATAAGGCTCAAACCCAGAAGGTTCCTTATACCGAAATACAATATCACATGTTCTTTCTCTTATGTTTTTATACAAATTATCTTTTAGAAAATATGTATTAAAATTTTAAATTATGTGGGGAATGTTGGTAAATATTTGTGTTTTAATTTAAAATTTATAAATATATATTAATTCTATTTTATAAAATAAAATATTTATTTTAGATTTTCTTAAGATTTTGTTTTAATGAGTCAACTAGTTTGTTACGTTTGTTGTGACAACTGTAGGTTAGTTTACAACGGTCATATTTTCAATCGTCATATTTTGTTGTTGCAAAAATGCCTATATATATATATCTCTTTCCTCTTTTCTAAAAAAGAGGACAGAGCAACGTCTGGATTCTTTCTCCCAGAAAATTGTCTCTTTCTTTTCCTATAAAAAAAACTTATTTTTGTGAGAGCAAGAGCATTGGTGTTTAGAAGGTTCGGGGATCCTTTCGCTGCACATGATCGGAACCAACGAGTTGTCGTATCTTGGGAAAGGAGCACAATCAAATTTTTCTACCAGTGCAGTGGGGTATTTTCTCTCTAAGGATATCGTTTACGCGCTTCAACCCAGACTATATCTTTCTTCCCCTAATTTATTTTTCCTTGTTCTTATTATATGATATAGTGCATTATTGATTTATGTGGTGTCAATTAAAATTATTGTTCTACTGTTATTTTGTTATTTAATTAAAGACTATGCCTCTTCTTCTTTTTTATTTTCTTTCATTTTTTATTTTTTTTCTAACAGCTTGCACTTCTCCACACCAGGTAACATGCATATCTGTATACATGTATACAAATTGCTAATTTCACTAAGTCAATATGCTATAAAATAGGAGAAGGAAATGTCATTTTTTTTTTTACAGAAGGAGAAGGAAATTTCAAAGGAGTGTTACCCACAAAATTCTTTAAGCTTATCCTCATCTGATGCATGGAAGCCAAAAAGAATGACATGAAGGATTCTCAATTTCTCATGATGTTTAAGTTAATACAGTTTATTTTATATTTTAAAGAAAAAAGCTTAAAGATTAAAAATTAGTTAAGAAAACAACAAATTTTTTATATTATAAATTTAATATGTGTCACTCGGATTAAGTCATCTATTTTAACTATTATATTCACTACTTTAACAGGTCTCTTGCTAATCCTACCAGTGCAGGAAAAACTCAGTTACTTGCACCTACTTGCTCCCCAAGGGTAGCTGTAAGCAAATTACTAATATTAGCAAACATATAACTTGTAGTGGTTACCAAAGGTATGGGGATAAACCCCATTTGGCTTTCTATCGGTTGAACTCTGTTAAGCATTCCTGTTGTAGCCGTATTCGGCTGAGTTGCCTGCCACGTGAGCATAAAGGCCGTATTTGGCAAGACCAAAAGTGTCGATTCTGCCTTAATTGGCTCAATCAGATGTGGAGGATCAAGATTATTTACTTATTCGACACTTCATGATTTCTAGGCACTGAGGAAGCAAAATTCTTGTCAACATGCATCCTTCTTGCTTTCAATTCATTGGATTGCTGCATTTCATTCTGCACCACAGATTTGACCATTGGATAATTGTATTGATTTGATTGTCCTTTCCAAAGTTTTCCAAACACCTGTTTATACAAAAACATGAAAATAACTGCTCCTAAACGTGCTATCCCATGTTAGGCCACTAATTGGCTGCTATATTATCAATTCCGCTCAGTTTTACAAATATTTCAGCTAAGCTTGTCCTCATCCATGCCTATGATGTCCGAGTTTTGCTCCTATCTTCAAGGAGCTTTCAGTTGAACTCATCTTCACTATCTTTATCTGATGGTTTCAAGTTTTTTGGACCCATGATGAGCGAATCTCAATTGACTTTCCATTGACCTTATTTTTCTTCCGATCAAGATCTCTAAATAATGATACAACATTAAATAATTCAAAATAAATTTGAATGTATTTGTTTTATCATTATTCCCTCAATTCAGCAATGACTTTATCTTTTTTTAAGCTTTATCATTTCGGCTATTTAAAATAATTTTCAAGTGTCAACAAAAGTATTATAGATATAGTAATTCTATAAATAAATAAAAAAATATATATGCCCGTTGGATAAATTGATATAAAACTTTTGCTAAATGTAAGACGATCTAGGTCATAATTTTAATGATACTAAGCAAAGTATAATATTGATAATTCTATGATAAAAATTAATAATCTATTTATACATATTGTCGTATGAATTCGTCCTATATATAAAGGAGCTTCTTTGTGTTGGATAAGTTAAGCATCATCAGCTAACTCAAAAGCTTCATTAATCTGAACATATTCGTCTAATAAGAAAAATGACAACTTATAAGAAGATTGTCTGAACTAAATAGCGTACACCAAAAGATTAAGGTTAAGTTTTAGTAAAAAAAAAAAAAAACCAACAAAGTCTACCTACTCTCATACGTAAATAGAGTAACCACATTTCAGAAAAGTCAGCATACTAAAAATACGAATTAAAATAGAAACTTTTACATGTTACAGTAAAAGTACATAATGAAAGCAAAAATAAGAGTTATTTTATCATACAAGGGATTTTGCATCATGATATCTTTTTTTTTTTTATAAGCAAATATTAGTTGTTTGTTTTGGATAGTAGAGGAGGTTGAACCGCGACATTTCTCCCCTTCTCTTCTTTCTACAATCAAGAACATGTATAAGAGTATTTAGCATATAACATGCTGATTTGTTGAATAGTGTCCAGCACCGGCAGTTTCAATAAAATTGACGTATACGCTAGATATGCAAGCTTTTCAACACTGGCAACTGCAAGAAATTTGGAAGTTCTGGCATATATGGGATTAGGCCAAATGGAAAAATTACAAATGTCAAAAGACTAACCGGTAGGGCCATGACTAACACAAGGCCAATAAAGCAACGGCCTTAAGCCTCTTTTCAATTATTGAAATTTTATATATTTTTAAAATACTTTTAAATTAATAGATAATAAATTTTATTATATTATTTGTATTTAATTTGTTTCTAAAATAATTAGTAAAATTTATTCTCTCTAAATATAAAATAGAATAACTATATTGAATGAGAATATTTTTAAGAATTATTGTGTTTGATAAGAACAAGTAAAAAAATTCTTTAAAAAAAATATTTTTGGATTTTTTTTGTTAATATTTTTTCTTACTATATTTTTCATAATGCACAATGAAAAAGATAGATTCAAAGTGATAAAAAAATAACAAAAAGTAATAATTAATAATATTTGTTACACAATCCATCTTTTTCATGTTTGTTTTTAGGTTGAATTCAAATATTTTTAAAGAAACTATTAATAATTAAAAGTAACTTTATATAATAGCATAAATAATTTATTATAATACTAAAATATAATTATATGTTCAAAATATTTGTTTGATAAGAATTTAATTATAATATAATACTTTATAATAAATTTTTATTATATAAAATACATTTATCTTGTGCATGACACGTAGTAATATATTATAAAAATTAATAATTTTTAATTATATATGTGTACACGTGCGTACATGTAAATTGATGTTTTATTAAACATTAATTTGATATTAGTAGTGTAGATATTTTTTAAAAAAATTAAAATTAGTAAAAGAATTACCAACATAAAAAATTAGTGTCTTAATAAAATTATTAAATTATGTTTAAAAAATATGTTTTAGTACATGTAATGTTGATTGAATATAATTATTACTTCTTACAATTATTATCAATGATTTTTTAAAGATTACATTTTTTAAGATTTAATTTGAGATAAATTATATTATATGATAGTGATTAAATATATTATGAAAGAATAAAATGTTAAAATTGCTTCATTAGTAAACTTTAGTTAACAAATATAATTCATAAAATTAGAATAATAAAAAAAAATTGATGAGTCGTATTAAAGTGAAACTAAAATAAAAGACTTGCCTAAGGCATCAAGACTTGTAAACACGACCCTCCTGATTGGAAAAGATGAAAAGATGAAGCTAAAAACCTTGTTCAAATTTTAAATTAGCATCAATTTTTAGGCTTTTTTACCAATCGGGGGTAAAAAAATTTGCAATTTTCCATTCGGGGGTATATTTTAAAAAATTACCCAAAATAGGGTAAGTCATAACAGGTGTTACGACTTTACAAGTCAGAAGTCGTAACACCTGTTATAACTTTTTAATTTTTAAATTTTTTAACTGAAGTCGTAAAAATATTTACGACTTCAGTGTAAATATAATTTTTTTATGATTTTAAAGTCGTATTTTTTAAAAAAAAAAAAAACCAAAGTCGTGTTTTGTTTTAGGACTTTAAAGTCGTAAAACTAAGGTATATGACTTCAAAGTCGTAACTGGCCTTTTTTTTAAAAAAAATGTTGTTTTATTATTTGCAGCCTGTTTTTAATTTGTTAAGCTACTTTTTTTTTCATAAATTTGTTTTTTTTTAATTTAATAATGTTTATGATTTTATTTTTTAAAAATAAAAAGTTAAAAAAATATATTTAAATATATAATAAATAATATTAAGTGGATTTTATTAGTATATTTTTTGTGATTTTATTTGCTATGTTATTATTTTATTTTAATGTTTAATTATTTAAAACATGTTATATATATTTTAATATAGTTTACTTTAAATGTTTTTTATTTAAAGTTTAAATAATTTATCAATAAAAATACATTAAAAAATAAAAAGACTTTAAATTAAAAATTGATTATATTTAAATAAAAATTACATATTTGTTAAACTAATAATGAGACGATGTCCTACAATGAGTTCTTTTAGATATTATGTGCAGATGGTGGAGTGTTGAAAGTGGTGGCAAACATTTGTGAGGAGCCATAAAAAACATTTGAGGTAGAAGGGACTTGAAATGAATATTGAGGTATATATGATGAGAACCCCAATGGTTGAAAACTTTGTTAACATCCTTGAGACACATGACCAGAAAAACTTATTGATTGATATTGTGTTTGTGATGGATGATGTTGGGACATAAATCCAAGAACATGCACTAGAGGTACATTAGGTTCCGCATATGATTGATGTTGGTGATGACCAGGATAATACTGTGATTCAAATTTATAAAGTTAGAAATAACAATGAATAATAATATCAAGAATGATTAAAATTGTAAAGTAGATTTACAACCTTTGTAGATACTGCTCCTTCACGCGATATATATCGTCTAGTTCGACGTATATACCATTGCATGTATTCTGAATTTTCATGTATGATGGTGAGGCCAAAAAATATCTGTTCTCTTTCTCATATCCAGTGACCATGCACTGTCAAATTGAATGAATGGTCGTGTGATTGTGGACAATTTCATGCACTTCGACTACCTTGATCGCATGCAATTACAGCGTGTGCTTTTTGCAATTTAAATATGATGACTTTGTTGACCCTGTATACAAGTTGAAAAATATTTTCAAAGTTTATCAACATCATTTTTATTCCCTTGGAGGTGAAGACACATGGCCTCAATATTTAAGTCCGCATTTTACGTCTGATCCTTCGAAACGGCGACAGACATCAGGCAAACCGGCCACTACTCGAATACATAATGAGATGGATAAACCAATTCCAAATAGGCCTAAGAAATGCTCATTATGTAGAACTAAAGGACATAATCGGAGTAACTGTTCATACAAACAAGTACATGACTAAAATAACTTGTAATTTTTATGTTTTTTTTTTTCATTTGTATTGTGCGTTTTATATTAATGTATTAATTATGTTGTTTTTAATTTTTGTTGATAGATTATTTAAAATTTAAATAAAAAAATTTAATGTAAACTATATTAAAAATATATATAACATGTTTTAAATAATTAAACATTAAAATAAAATAATAACATACTAAATAAAATAAAAAATACTAATAAAATCAACTTAATATTATTTATTATATATTTAAATATATTTTTTATCTTTTTTATTTTTAAAAAATAAAATCGTAAACATTATTAAATTAAAAAAAAACAAATTTAGGAAAAAAAATAGGTTAACAAATTAAAAACAGGCTGCAAATAGTAAAACAACATTTAAAAAAAAAAAATAGGTTGCGACTTTGAAGTCGTATACCTCAAAAAATTTAAAAAATAAAAATAAAATAGTTTTATGACTTTAAAATCGTAAAACAAAATACGAATTTGATATTATTTTTTAAAAATACAACTTTAAAGTCATAAAAAAATTATATTTACACTGAAGTCATAAATATTTTTACGATCAGTTAAAAAAATTAAAAAATTAAAAATTCGTAGCAGGTGATACGACTTCTGACTCACAAAGTCGTAACACCTGTTACGACTTATCCGGTTTTAGGTAATTTTTTAGAATATATCTCCGAATAGAAAATTCCAATTTTTTTTACCCCCAATTGGTAAAAAAGCCCAATTTTCAATTGTAGACCATCATAAAACAAACATATTCCATGACCTAATCTCGGAGATTGTGTTCAATGCAAATCTTATGCCTCAAATCAAGATTATGCAGGGAAATGGATCCATCTCAATCAGAACACAAAAGATACAAATTTGCTGAAATTGATAAAGCCTATCAAATTCTATGAGATCAATGAATTATTTTCAAAAATCCGTCCATCTAGTAGAAAAGACATAAAAGTCTGAACAACATATTTTGTGTTCATAAATTTCATTATGTGCAACAAAGCAAAGTCATTTATCACTGGTCCTGTCTTTGTCCTCAGTTTTATCAATGCCACTCTCCAACGTTCTCTTCAACTTCAACATATCCATTGTTCCTTTTCCTTCAAACACACTTCACCTATGAAATTTAGATAAATATTTTACGAATAAAAAAATTTACTACTTACACATGCATAAAATGAGGTGAGTCAAAAATCAATATATAAAACAAAAGACAAAAAAAAAAGAATGGTAGTAAAGATGAAAAACGTGAGAAAAATAGTATGTGTATATAAAAAGAACATTATACTTTGTTTGGAGTTGTAAAAATATTTTTAACAAGTACTAAATTGATATGGAATTTATTAACATTTTTATTGCTAGCCATTTGATGAATATAAACATGGCAATCACAATATAGCAATCTATGATTTGCAGTAAAAGAATGTCAGACATGACGGTAATCATAAAACAAGGTAAAAACTGAATAATTTGTAAAACATCTCTACCTGTTTAAGCATGTATTTTATGAACCACATCAAAATAATTAAAAAAATTATATGTTTCAGAGTTCAGACTCATTCACCACAGTTATGGTTTCTTAAAAAAATATCATCTATCAAAGACAAATAAGAAAACACCTACTATAAACCAATAAAACAAGGCAATCACAAATTCACAATCTAATCCTATAGTTTGTTGTAACTTGTAAGAGAGCATCAATGAGAAAGGGAAACATAAAATGAAGTAACAAATGAAAAATTTGTAAAAATATTTACCTAAATAGTTAAGCAAGTGATATTGATATAACTTTAATTTCAGTAGTTTATGACAAACTCTGCTCATTGGAGAATTATGAAGTAAATACTCAATTACCCTGTTGACTTCTTCATCAGAGATTGTCAAGCATGAATTCATTTTCACTTTCAATGACTCCAATCTAACAAAGCACAGAGGTTGAGTTCTCATTGTAGAAGGATTTGATAGATCCTAAAGAATTAAAGTGAATTGAAGACATATTTTAATGCATTTAGTAAAATGCAAATTGAGTATAGCCAAATAATTAACATAAGAATGAAAACATCACATTAGCATTATGAAAATAAAAAGATGAGAAAACAAACTAAATTAATTTACTCTTAGCATTATCATAAGGGTATCATAAGAAAGTGTCAATGTATTTACATTAGTCAACACTTGCAGCCAGCCTATGACGACTGAATAAGATATATTGGTTGAGGTCTCAATAGTTCCTTCTTCGAGACATGAAAGATTACATGCAGAGGAGATTGACTGACGAATAAAACCTAAATATTCAATAAATGTGAGAGAACTAAGATTTGGAGTAGAGAGGACAATTTTGTGTTGAAAGCTGTCCCAGAGCTTCAAACTGAAAAGGTTAGAATTAGATATGAAAAGTACATTTGCATCATTGTGCAAAGAGAATTCTGAAAGGCTCAAAGTATTCAACAAGTTGCAGGTTGAAAAGGGTTTAACATAGCTATTGTCTCTTCTAGTAAAAGTGACTTTCGCCATAAACAAGTCTTTCAATGCTGGTAACTACAAAGATTCTGGAAGTTCCAAAGGAGAGCCAAAATTGTAAAGCCTAAGAGATGTCAAAGACTGACAGGAAAAAATGAAAGGGTAAAAAAATTTGCATACGTTTCTTAAACAAAAAAAAATATTTAAATGTTTGGACATCGTGCAGCACAACATATTTCATGATCCTATTCAGCAGTTTGGAAATTGTTTTACTGTGGGCCAAGATGCAAAGATTCAGCAGTGAAATGGAACCATTCCTACAAGACAGAACCTTTGATACAAATTGTTTAAAATTGACAACCCTTCTAAAATCCCACGGATAGAAAGTGAGAACAATGAGGCGTTTCCAAAGGTTCTTCCATCGTTTAGATAAGATACAAGTCTGGACCGCATATTTTGTGTTCATAAATTTCATAATATAGAGCAAAATACAGTCAGGCAACTCACTCAACCTGTCCCTCTCCTTTTCTCTTTCTCTCCTACTTATCCTCTCTCTTTTTGTCTTCTTCATCAACTTTCCCTTAGATTCTCTTCCTTCTTCCATTGGTACCTGAACAAAGACATTTTTTTTAAAAATAAAATCAATGTTATCATATAATGGAAAACCATGGGAAAGTGTTAATTTCATCGCTAAAAATCTTGGTCAATGATAACCTAGAAATACGTGGTATAACAACATTTCATATTTATCCCCTACTAAAAAATAGGTTTGTTAAAAGGAAAGGGAGGTTAAACCTAGGGATGACAACCGGGTGGGGTGTGTACGGGTAGCAGTGACCCTCTACCTGCCCCGCTGGAGAAAATCTGTCCTGTGTCATATACCAGGTATTCATTTGAAAAAAAAATCCATAGATTTTTTTAATACCCATGGGAATCCATGGATACTTCTTAAAAAAAAACTTTCTTATACAAGAAAAAATGATTCTTTCAAAATAGACTAACAAATAAAGCCTTAATTGGCTATAAAATTTGGAAATAAAATCATAATGTTTACTACTAAAAAGAAGTAACTAGTGAATCAAAAATCAAGATGATATTTAAAAATGAATCATATATCAAATCTTGAATTAATGCAACAACATTAGCCATCGAAGAAAATTGCTAAGAGAAACAAATTAGAGAGCTTAACACCACCAATAACAATCAAAGAAAATTAAAGCAATACTAATAGTAATCGAAGAAAATTAATGCAGTTCCAAAAGCCAAATAACATAACAAATTTGTCAGCAAACAAATGGCAGAATCAGATGACACTGTGAGGTCACAAGTGCGTTGTTTTGGTCGAAGAAAGGAAGGAAGAGGTGTGCAGAAATGAAATCAAAATAGGGTTTCTTTCCTACCTTATACATATATGAGGGTAGTTTAGTAATTTTATGAATAGCAGGTACCTGCAGGTACAAATGAAGAGAGGACGTGGAGGTGCGATGTGGTGGAGCAGTACGACAGAATCAGTCGGTGGTGTGTGACTATGTGAAGTCATAAGTGCGTCATTTTGGTTGAAGATAGGAAGGAAGAGGATTGATTTCTAAATCAAATCAAACTTAAAAAATCAGAGCAAAAAAAATCTTCTTTTCCAAGGATCGTATCACAAACTTTTGATAAACCGATATTTAATCAATCTCCCTTATCACAAAATCTTTTGTTAAAGTTATTTCTCAAAATGATGTTTTCTTTAACCTTCAGTAAACGGATCAAGACTCACTACTAGAAAATATGTTTTTTACATCGGTTATTTATGACTTTCAACATCGGTTATTAACCGATGTTGAAAGTATTATTGTTAACATCAATTTTTTAAACCGATGTTAACATAAAAATTACAACATCAGTAATTTAAATAACTGATGTTATATAATAAGAATTACACCAAATAAAGGTATCAATGTTCATAACAACGTTGAAAGTTAACATCGGTTTTATACAAAAAACTGATGTTAACTTCCAACGTTAACATCAGTTTTACTAAAAAACCGATGTTAACTAATTAGTTAACATCGGTTTTTGTAGAAAACCGATGTTAACTTTGAAAATGTTAACATCGGTTTTACTAAAAAACCAATGTTAACGTATAGGTTAACATCGGTTTTTTAGTAAAATCGATGTTAACATCCAAAACGTTGACATCGATTGTCTATAAAAACCGATGTTAATGTATAAGTTAACATCTGTTTATTCAAAAACCGATGTTAATGTTGGAAGTTAACATCGGTTTTTTGAAAGATCGATGTTGTTTGTGTAGATCAACATCGGTTTTTCTAAAAAATCAATGTTGTTATTAGGAATTTTTTTTAATACACTCTGTTTTTTCAATAAACCCAAAAATTAACCTACAAATTTGAAATCAGACCACACAGCACAACATATATCATTTGCATTCTGCTTTGAAACAGTTTTTAATTAGCAAGAAGCTAGCTAGTAAACTATCAATTTTAAAAAATGAATTGATAACTATCAATAAATAATTTATTAATAACTATCAATAAAGAATATTCAACGTTAAAAGGAAACATCAATTGTAAAAAATGTAAAGCAAGCTAGTAAACTAAAATTACAAAGTTCCCTAACATCCTAAGTTTGATTTCTAACTTTGAGATAATACTTTGCCCATTGGATGCGAAGCGCCTTCAAACTCTCATTAAAATACTGCATGATAAAATAAAACATAAGTTAATAATGTAATGCCAATCATAACAAAATCAAATTTGTTTGAAATAAACAATTACCGTTTCCCAATTATTCCTGAAACTTCCTAAGATTATAGTGGACATCCAATGCATAACGTAATAGCCACACTCAGTGCTTCCTTTTTGTCTATTACACTAAATACATAATGAAATTTAGATATTAAACGTTAACTACAAATTAGTGTACACACACATGCATAAAATATATATAAGTAAAAGCTTTCTTTAAATCACTTACTTTAACAACAATTCACCTAGCACCAGCCTTGGATTTAGGTTCTGGAGTATTGTCAAGTCCTTTCAAAGCACTGTTGAATACAAGGAACATTAAAATATTGATGTTGCTGAGTAATGCTAATGTAGGTTATTGTAGTATTATAAATTATTTAAATTCATTTGTTCAGTTTAACTTAACTATTCAGGTAGGCTCCTAGGTAGACATCTCGTTTTGAATTCTGCATCCAGTTCTTCATGTAACTTTCTGATTCAAATTGGGATTGCCCAGATCTTTGGATGGACTGTGGCTCGAGGAGTCCATACACATCAGAATTCCCCACTCGCATACTTGTCTCAGTCAGATGCCTATTGTTGTTAACACAAAGTAAATTATGTATGAATTTAAAACAATAACTTAGGTAATTAACAATAGTCTAAATTGACTTACAGAATCCACAACTGTATGACAGAGATGCTAAGACATTGACCACCGTGTGCTATTTTAGACAAATCTTCATGCTTTATGTACAAGGGGAAGTCTTCATTAAACACCCCGAACACGGTAGCATCCCACATAACCTGCAATGGCTTCAAAAAAAGTTGTAGGATGGTCAAGGTCATCAGATATAGGGGATCATCGACCTCATGATCTGACCTATCTGCAGGTTTTGCTGGTCCCACAGCTCCTTGTTTATCCAACATAGTTAATTAACATAATTTAATTATAGTGAACAATTAAATTGAAATAAGAATCATTTAATGACACTAAAATACTTGTTCTAATAAACGTTTGACGAGATGTGTCAGCCAAGCAAGGAAGGTGTTAAGTGTCTGCCCCACTAACTTAACCTCTTTAGTGGGTATAGGAATGAGAGCATCTGCATCTCTAACCTTCTCAACATTGACCTTCACTTAATCTTGCAACAAAAGGATGTTGTGAATGGTTGTCAATCCCTCATAAACTTTTCCTAGGGCAACTAGGCAGGGAGGATTTTCTTCGATGTACAACCCGCATTTGTCAGAGTCACCCGTGTCTGGATCATTCCCTGAGGGATCAACACAACTCTCCTTAGTGCTGACACAAGCAGCTGAAGGACCAACCTCAGGCTCTGGAGGCAGTGCAAGTCCCTGTGATTGCATTTGTGACTGAAACTGGGACTACATCTGGCTGAAGGATAACATTAGCTATCGTGTTACTTTTTCTGTGATCGACTCCTCCAGCTGGTCCTTGATCTGTTGAGTCAGCTGCTCTAGTTCTTCGGGAGCCGTGGAGGAAGAAGTGCGGGAGGTCCGTGGAGCTGGTCCAAAGTATTGCTTGATGGTCACACCGACTCCAGCAATACGCACATGACCAAGGTGTTCTGGTCACCCAATGGCAGCAGTCAGTACATCTTGACGTCCATGGGGGATAAAGGAATCCTATGACGCCTGCTCCTCCAATGAATCCTGTACAGAACATATTTATTTGTTTATTCAATCACACAATAAACACAAATAATTACAATTATTAATTAAAAGTAACTTACAACCTTCTCAACAATTTCCTTTGCTACCTCAAACGTCATCTTGCCAGTTTTCTTGGTGCGGGCCATCTTCCACTTCACGTGCCGTTTGATGGGAGATAGAGGATCAATCACGACCTCAGTGCTTCTGGATTGAGCAGTTTCCTCTAGTTTTTCCTTTGTTTTCTCAACCATCGACTTCTTTTCTAAATATTCATAACCCCCACAAGACAACACGTGGGGGGCAGTGTTTTGCTTCTGGATGGCCTGTGCCTTTTTCCGCACATCCTGCAAAAATTGAATATTAATGAAACTCATGATTACAATGTATTATAATAAGTAAATTTAAACTTGAAAACAATGAAAATGACAAAGAATATACCTCCCAAGAGGGGTCTCTGCGGCTTTGACAAAATTGGACCCATTTCTCCTTGCTAATTCCGTATTTTTTGCATACAGTGTCATCGACATTGTCCTTGTCGGCTGCAAATGCCCATTTTGAAGTCAAATCAGACTTAAACTGTCTCCACCGCTCCCTTACAATCTGAAGTATTTTCTTTTTTTCCCTCACATCAGATGCTTCAGGGATATCAAATTCAGCCTGACAAACAACAAATTAGGTTTTATTGTTAGTAAATTAAAAATTTTGGCTAATAAACAAAATGCAAGATGAAAAATAAAATACCCAAATATCCTCCCATATCAAATCCTTTTGAGAAGCAGAGATTTGCTTCCAATTCTCGTATGTCATGTCGACCTTATCACGAGCGACAATCCCTAAATATGTTTTTAATTTCTTCTTGTGGGGACCTTCGGCCTTCCCAATCGTAGGATCGACGTGCACCACCGATCTGTCTGCCCCAACTATTCTAGTCGCCAATGATCTTAGCCGTGTGGCTTTTCTTGTTCGCTTCAAGGTAGACGACGACTGTGATGCTGTCTCAGTAGGAGGAGGAGGAGGTGGAGGAGGAGAGCTGGGTGGCGTAGCCATTGGCCTGTAAAGAAAAAAAAACTTTAGTTAATTAACATTATCAAAAAACTGAATTAGTTATGTAAATGAATGGACTTAAATGAAATACATAATAAGAAAATTACATTAGACAATGTTAATTAATTCTCCTTCATCATGATCATTACGATTAGCATGAACGTCGTCAGCTTCTTCTTCTCTGACGATGTTAGGCGACATTTATATGGACAAAGGACTAACATAAGTATCAATGTATGAATCATCATCTTCTACTTTAACACCAATTGTTTTCCCGTGTAGAACCACTGACCACCTTTCGTCACAAGGGTCTTGAACATTAAATACCTATTTAGCTTGTTCTGCCATGATGAAAGGGTCATTCTGGTAAGCTAGTTTCTTTAGATCTACCAACGTATATCCTACATCATCGGTCCACACGCTGGTGTTGCTGTCAACCCATTTACATTTGAAAACACAAATAGTAAATTTGACATAGTTTAGCTCCAAAATTTCTTTAATGAACCCAAAGTAAGGGATGGAAACATCACATGGATTGTCATCATGTACATTGGCGAAGTGTTGAGATTCAGCCCTTAGGGTGACCCCACTGTTTTGCATTGTACTTTTCTCATCTCGTGCTTTTGTATAAAAGGAATACTTGTTTATGTCGTATCCTTTCCAAGTTATAACATTTCTTTTAGGTCCATCTGCTAGCTTTCTTAACGTTTCAGAAGCATTTTCATCAGCAAACATTGTATCTTTAAACCAATCAAGAAAAGTCTTGTTATGCTTTTTCAAGACCCAGTTCTTCGACATTTTTGGATTGCTTTCTTTCACTAAACCTTCATGCTGAAGTATGTATGGAAAAACTTCATTATTATTATTCAACACATACAAGTGAGCTTGTAGCAAATCTCTTACACTTGGAGTGATAACATGCAATCCTCTTGAACCCTTACCGCCCACTCTATCGTCATGCTGAGACTCAGGAAGCCCAACAGGTTTATCCTTTTCAATGTACTTTGAACAAAATTCAATGGCTTCTTCTACAATGTACTGTGAATGTATGTATACATAATTTTGATGATGCCAAAGAAGAATCAAACAAGGTTGCTTCAAAGGATAAGCAATGCTTCAAGATTAATACAAGATTGCTTTAACAAAAAAAGCCTTGTTTCAAGATTCACTAAAGATCAAGCCTTGCCTCAAAACAAAGTGTTTCCAAGACATCCAAGGCTCTAGGTAATGTTAAAAAAGTTTTGAATTTGAATTTTGAACCTATAATCGATTACCAAATATTTGTAATCGATTACTAGCAACGAAACTCTTCAAATTCAAATTCAAAAGTCACGACCCTTCAAAATATAATTGTGTAATCGATTACCAGAAACCTGTAATTGATTACCAGTGAAGAAATTCAGAAAAAGATTTTTGAAAAGACACATCTCTTCAAACCATTTTGAAAAGGCAAGAAGGGCCTATATATATGTGTGTGCCTGACTTCAAAAAGCAAGGGAGAGATATTCCAAGAGAACTTCATTGTCAAATGCTCTCTCAACAACTCTTGGGCAAACACTTGCAAATCTATTAAGAGTTCATCCAAGAATTCTTCTTATTCAAAGAGATTGATTAAGGGACTGAGGGTCTCTTAAGTTGTAAGGATTCCTGAACACAAGGGAAGGGTTATCCCTGTGTGGTTCAGACTTTGTAAAAGGATTTTTACAAAGAGAGTGAAAAATCTTAAGTGGGTTGCTTAAGGACTGGACATAGGCACAGGAAGTGGCCAAACCAGTATAAATCGAGTTTGCATTTCTCTTTTCCCTTATCTCATTTATTATTGCAATCAATTTTGTCTTGCATGTTTAAAGAACATTATTGAATTGATTGCTTCTTCTTCTTCTGCATTTTGAGCCTATCATTTAGAAGGGGGTTAAAAGTTCATTAGTGAAAATTAATTCACCCCTTCTTAAGATAACTGAGGCCATTTGTCTAACATGTAACTTTCAACAATAGATGCTTCTGGACGATGTAGATTCTTCGTATACCCTTTTAAGAGATCTTCATGTATCACTCAATTGGGTACATCCACCACAAAAAACAGGACCACAACATTTGATTTCTCTGACTAGATGAACAATTAAGTGAACCATGATGTCAAAGAAAGCAGGAGGAAAATACGTCTCCAACTGGCACAGTATAATAGTAGCCTCGTTCTCTAGCTCATCTAACTTCACAGGATCAACGACTTTGCTACATATGACATTGAAGAAAAAGCATAGCGAGTTATGGCTAACCTGACTTTGTTAGGCAAAATGTCTCGTATGGCCACAACTAACAATTGTTGCATCAACACGTGACAATCGTGAGACTTTAACCCTACCAACTTAAGATCCTTCAACTGCACAAGACTCTTAATATTTGAAGAGTATCCTTGTGGGACTTTGACCCGGTGCAGACACTGACAAAAACTGATCTTCTCCTTTCTAGACAAAGTATGAGAAGCTGGAGGCAAGTATATTTTTTTACCATCAGACCTTGGATGCAACTGCGATCGTATACCCATCTCAGCTAGATCTTGATGGGTATTCAAACCATCCTTCGTCTTGCCTTGAATGTTAAGGAGCATCCCAATGACACTATCACATACATTTTTCTCCACATGCATAACATCAATACAATGTCTAATATCTAGATCAGACCAATACGGAAGATCAAAGAAAATCGACCTCTTCTTCCATATGCAAGTCTTACTTTTTTCCTTCTTTTGGGTCTTTCCAAATATACTATTCAGGTGTTGAACCCACTGGAAGACCTGCTCACCAGTCAACGGTATGGGCGCAGTTTCATGCTCTTGACTTCCATTAAAAGCTTTTTTCAATCGCCTGTAAGAGTGATGAGGTTTTAGAAAATACCGATGCCTAGTGTAGATTGTTTTTCTACCATATTTCAGTTGTACGTAGCTTGTGTCTTCTTCATAGATGGGGCATGCATGATGACCCTTAACACTGTAACCTCTCAAATTCCTATATGCTGGAAAGTCATTAATGGTACAGAAAAGCATTACACACATTTGAAAAGTCTCATTCCAAAACCTATCAAACAATAAAACCCCCACGTCCCATAACTTTCTCAGGTCTTCAATCAACGAACTTAGATAAACATCAATGTCATTTCCTGACTTTCTTGGGTTCGATATCATCATAGACAACATCATGTATTTTCCCTTCATGCACAACTAAGGAGGCAAATTGTAAATTACTAGTAGAACTGGCCATGAACTGTGTTGAGTGATTAAATTGCCATATGGATTCATTCCATCATTGGCTAGTCCAAGCCTAAGATTTCTTGCCTCTTTGCCAAAATCCGGAAACAAACGATCTATCTTCTTCCACTGGGAGCAATTAGTCGGATGACGGACCATTCCATCGCAGTTTCTCCCATTTGCATGCCATGTAAGGTCTTTAGCGTCGTCTCAATTAGCAAAAGGACGCTTAAACCTTGGAACGATCGGTAGATACCACAACACCTTCACTGGGGGGCCCTTCTTTGAGTTTTCATCAATACTACACTCCTCATCATCCTTGACTTTGTACCGTGATACCCCACGCCTAGGGCATTTGGACATTTGTTCAAATTCATGTCTAATACAATATGCAATCATTCGGGCAAGCATGAATCTTCTGATACTCCATACCCATCGGACATAGTATCTTCTTTGCCTGATAGTAACTTTTAGACAATGTGTTTTCCTCTGGAAGCATATCGTGCACTACTTGAAGCAGTGAACTAAAGCTTTTGTCACTCCACACTAGACTTAACACTACCAACAACAGCGTCAAGGAATTCTTGCATCCGGGATACAAAGGCTCATTTGAATCACTTTGTAATGTATCATACATAGGGGCATGTTCTTGCTGAAAAGACTCTTGTCCAAGGTCACGAATCATATCCTCTAAGCGATCTCCCATTTCTACATCAAATGGTTCAGATTGGGACCCACTCTGCATGTCTGTCAATTCACCATGTCATATCCATGTGGTGTAATTCTTCTTAATCCCATCACACAATAGATGCTCCCGTATGTCGTCCAATATTTGTCGTTTTCCATTCAAACAATTGATGCTAGGACAATAATATTTTCCGTCCTCATCCGATCGATTTCTTTCGAAGGCAAATTGCAAGAATTGTTCGATGCCTTTCTCATATGCAGGGCTCATGCGACTTTCATTCATCCAACTTTGATCCATCTAAATAATAACTCCGTGATACTCACAAAGTTATTCGATGCATGAAAATCTTACTTTTTTTTATTATAGGTGTGGCCCTATCCCATTCAGGAAGACCTTTTTTTTATGGTAGCTTCAAATGTCAAGGTTAATTCTATTTTGTTAAATTTGATAAAATTTCGGCAGCATTTCGCATTGGTCTCCAAGTACACAACTTGAAATTGGCGAAATTAATTTCCCGATAATCAAGTATGCACTCAGAGAACAACTAGAAATGCATTGTAGCAAAATTTCATCAAATTAAACAAAATAATGTTAACCTTAATGCATGAATCTACCATAAAAATATTAGTCTCCCCAAACTGTCCAAATGAACAATTCAAGATTGAATGCAATGATTAATGCAAATTGTTTGCAAGAATCATTGCATTCAGTCTCAAACGGGAATCTAAGGTTCACTCGTCATGAACACAATTTGTATGGCATATATTAGTTGTCATTATTGGTAGTGAACAAGTAATAAAAACATTAATTGGTAACAAACATTTGTACTTATGATGATGAGCAGCATGGTCCAAAATGAAAGCAACAATCTAATAAATAACTCAATGACCACCTACATCAATCATCATTCCGAAATACAGATATCAATATGCGACAATGAGTAGGCTTAAAGTATCACATGACTATTAATTGATTCAAGGAGGGATCTTGTAGTGCATGCTAGCTGCACTATATTTTGAATTTATCAATTCCCGCCGTCAATGTCTCAAAAATCATAACTCTAACTACCATACACAGTAGTGAGGACAATCATACAATCTCAATAAGTCAAACAGTTTCAATTTTTGACTTTTGTAAGTAGTTCTTCAAGATAATCTTCAATTCTTAGGACCCCTCCCTCTTTGTTGGTTTCTAGGTATTGGACTCCTAGGAATTATTATAATTGAGCTACTGATTATATGTTACTGGAAACCAAGATGTGTGTTTTATTTCTATTCAAATCCATACCCCAAGAGTGGGAATAGGAGACGATGCATGTTTTTTCGGGTGGCTGACCCATTTCCTATAGGTCAGTGATGAGGAAAGTGTTGCTTTGGTCTTTTTCGGGTGGCGGGTGATGGAGCAATATCGCATGGCCCAACAAGACTTGCACTTGATTTTTATTGACTTGGAGAAAGCGTATGATAGAGTGCCTAGAGAGATTTTGTGGAAAGCTCTAGAGAAGAAGGGGTTAGGGTTGCATATATTCGAGCTATCCAAGATATGTATGATAGGGTATCGACTAGTGTTAGGACACAGGGTGGAGAGTCAGACGATTTTCCCATCACAATTGGTTTACATCAAGGGTCAACCCTTAGCCCCTACCTTTTTACCTTAATTCTGGATGTCCTCACGGAACAAATCCAAGAGATAGCGCCGAGATGCATGCTTTTTGCAGATGACATAGTCCTCCTTGGAGAGTCGAGGGAGGAGTTGAATGAGAGGTTGGAAACTTGGAGACGAGCTCTAGAAACACATGGCTTTCGCCTAAGCAGAAGCAAATCGGAGTATATGGAATGTAAGTTCAACAAAAGAAGGAGGGTTTCTAACTCAGAGGTGAAAATAGGAGACCATATTATCCCTCAAGTCACACGGTTTAAATATCTTGGGTCTGTAATACAGGATGATGGGGAAATTGAAGGGGATGTTGTCATACCCTAATTTCGTCCGGGGACCTTTGCTCGATGACGTGCGACCATTCTTTGGTCCTCGTGAGGTGCTTGGCACCCATCATTAGGCAATTTGTGAAATTCCAGGACATGCCGAAAAACCAAAAAAATATTGATGCACAATCCGTAAGTTTCCGTGACACACCGGAAATCAAATGGAAGCATCGTTGCATAAATTAAGTGAGGTTCCGTAACATTCCGTAAGTCAAAAAGGGGATGATTATGTAATCCGCAAGGTTCCGTAACATTACGGAAAGAAAACAAGTATCGTTACGAAATTCGTAAGTTTCCGTAACTTTACGAAAAAAGAATCACCAAAAAACAGCAGAGGGGGGTGTACTTAGTAAAAATGGGGGTGCAAATAGCACCCAGGCCCACTTGGGCCCTCTGGAATATTCCTCCAGAAGGCGGTTGCTTCTGGAGGAAGCAACCCTGCTCGCCTGGGCGAGCTGAGCTCGCCTGGGCGAGCTGGGCGGCAACCACCTCCCCTATTTTGCTATAAATAGGGGAGGAAATGAAGAAGAAAGGGGTCCAGCCCCTTAGGCACTTCTCTCTCTTTCGAATTTGCTTGGAAAAATTGTTTCCGTGAAGAAAATCTAAGCCGAGGCGCTTCCGAAACGTTTCCGTAACGTTTTCCGTGAGGAATCTCGCAAAGGTTTCAACCGTTCTTCGACGTTCTTCATTCGTTCTTCGATCTTCAACGGGTAAGTACCTCGAACCAAGCTTTTCGATTCATTCTATGCACCCATAGAGGTCCACATTGTGTTTAGTGCATTTTTATTCTCGTTTTGTTTACTTTTTATACCCCCTGTTGACGTGCTTAAGCCATTTTACTTAAGTCGTTTCTCGCTTAACTTAAAAATAAAATAAATTTCCACCGAACGTTTGAATTGTATTATCCATTAACTTTGGTTAAAATCAATTCCGACCGTTCGGTCGTGCCGTAACCACGTTGGAAATCAAAAAGAGGTAAAAAATAATATAATAATCAAAAAGACATCTTTTAGTAAAATAAAGCGGAAAATCAATTGGACATTTTCTCTTTGGGATTTCTCATTCTTAATCGAATTGATTAATAACTAAAGTGAAACTAAAGGCTAAAATCAATCCACCTAGTCAAGCTCGTCCACAAAAATAGGCTTTTGAAGTTCGTCATTTCATTTTCTCACTAAGTAAAAAGGATCATTTTTAAGGTCCAACGCCTTAAAATGATCACCTCTTAAAATAAAAAAGAATCACTTGATAAGCAAGAACTACGTAGGTCTGAGTTCCTCATTGAGGATACGTAGGAGCAAAAGTCCCGCTTTTGTCGATCACCCCAAGAGATCGTTAATGGTCCAATGCCTTAACGTTTCTCTCCTTTCAAAAACAAGAGATCGTTAATGGTCCAACGCCTTAACGTTTCTCATCTTCCAAAATCAAAAGACCGTTTAATGGTCCAACACCTTAAATGACCTTTTGTTCAATAAAAACATATTTTGCAAAAAAGACAAAAACAACTTAACCAAACACTTTGTTCCGAAAGAACTACGTAGGTCTGATTTCCTCATCGCAAATTGAGGAATACGTAGGAGCAAAGGGAAACACCCTTGTCGACCACAAAAAAGAAAAATATAAAAAGGGTATAAAGGATATAAGAACATAAAAGGGAACATAAAAATCAAAGTCATGTTTGCACATTCGATTAAAGGCTGCCGTCCCTTGGGACGGGCGTGTGGGGTGCTAATACCTTCCCCGTGCGTAAATACAACTCCCGAACCTTTCACTTAAAAGTTCGTAGATCGCGTCTTTTCCGGTTTTTCCGACGTTTTCCTCAAATAAACGTTGGTGGCGACTCCGCGCGTATTCCTTTCGTGGAACACGCATCCCGCGAGTCACGCGTCGCCCTCCCGCCGAAGGGTAGGTTGCGACAGTTGGCGACTCCACTGGGGACTGTTTTTAGAGAGTTAGGCCATTTAATCTTGTGCAAATGCTTTACCATGACTTACTCCTTTGTTGTTTTCCTTCATTATGTTCTTGTGTATATAAACTCTTTGTTGCTTTTAGTGCGTTTTAAATGTATGCATGAAGTAAATATTTATTCATTTGATGCACACAAACACCAACACTATTTGCACACACTGTGAGTGAAAAAGGGCCCTATACCCGGGTTCATGGGAGCATAAGGAGTGGAGGTGAATCTGTGATCATGCTAGGTCTCCGACTTGCTTGATTACAGTGAACCCTCATCTAGAGCTTTTCTCTTTGAAAACCTATTGTTGCTAGTAGTCCCTACTGCTACAATATGTTCTCCAAAGGGGATGATACCTCTAGAAACCATCAAGAGAGATATAACTACCTTGGGGATTGTTGCTAAAAGCCTAGTTAGTTCTCTCCCTTATAGGTCCCTTCAATAGGGGCACGAAGCAAACACGCTGCGTGCCATTTTTCACGCTGCCATGCATGAGTATCATATACCCTTTTGCTTATGTTCGGTAAATATTGTCATACTGTGCACATTCCCGCATTGTGTCTTTTGCATAGGCATTGTATATGGGTTCTGTCTTGATCCCTACTGTAAACAAACCAACGGAGGGTCCGTGTCGCCTTCTTAAAAACGTGCGTTGGGGCATTTCGCTACCCCTAGACGTCGTATCTAAGAAGGGGACAAATTCCCCGGACCCCCGCATTCCTAGATTGCATCTGTGTCATATGCATTCCATCATGCATTCATCCATCCCACCCATGAGATATCGGAGTTTTGATTTGCACCAGCTTTTGTCTCACTTTAGTAAGCATGGGAACAAATCAAACCGGCAAGAGGTTCTACCAAGTCAAGGTCAAAAGCCTAGATACCACCAGCATCAAGGAATTAGGGCGGTTGATGGAACCCCTCCAAATGCAAGCCTTCCGCAAGACTTACGGAAAGATCTTAGAGTTGACCATAGCAGAGGTGTCCATAGAAGCCATTGCATCACTTACCCAATACTACGACCAGCCTTTGAGGTGCTTCACATTCGCAGACTTCCAATTAGTACCAACCATTGAAGAATTTGAGGAAATTCTAGGATGTCCTCTCGGGGGAAGAAAACCATATCTTTCCTCCGGGTGTCTCCCCTCTTTGAGCAGAATTGCAACTGTGGTCAAGGATTCAGCAAGAGGTTTGGACCGCATAAAACAGACTCGGAACGGCATAGCGGGCCTACCACAGAAGTACCTAGAAGACAAGGCGAGGGGTATGGCCAATCAAGGAGACTGGGTCCCGTTTATGGATGTGTTAGCTTTGCTAATTTTTGGGGTCGTCCTCTTTCCGAACGTGGATGGTTTGGTAGACCTAGCAGCAATCGACGCTTTCCTTGCCTACCACCATAGCAAGGAAAGTCCGGTGGTAGCTATCTTGGCAGATCTATTTGACACATTTGACCGAAGGTGCGAAAAGAGTAGCGCACGGATCATCTGTTGCTTACCCGCCCTCTGTGTTTGGTTGGTTTCACACTTGTTCCAACAAGACACAAGACATCCATGTCCGCTCCTGAGCCATCGCTCGTGTACTGAAAAGAGGAGAATAGATTGGGACCAGCTCTTGGCCGGGATAGGAGGTAGAACAATCAGTTGGTTCCCCCGATGGAAGGAAGGAAAAGAAGGAGTCCTTTTCTCATGTGGAGGATACCCAAACATTCCGCTGGTAGGAACGAGGGGTTGTATTAACTACAATCCCGCGCTCGCTATAAGACAACTAGGGTACCCCATGAGGGGAGCACCGACGGAAGAAAGCATGTCTCCTTTCCTTGTGAGGGATTTCGGCGCACAAAATTCCAAGACTATACCAAGAATCCATAAGGCATGGGAAACCCCGTTAAGGAAAGATCAAGAGCTTAGAGGCATTCGTAATGGCATCATTGGTGGGTACCACGAATGGCTGAAAGTTCGCATACGAGGTTTAGATTGGCTCGCCAAGTTAAAAGTCGTCAGCGAAGAGAATTTTGAAGCACCGAAAGAGGACGAAGAAGTCCAAGCTCTCAAAAGCGAGTTAGGAAAGGCAAAACTCGCCAAGGAGAAGTTCAAGTTGGCTGCTACACACGTTCGGAAGGAGTGCGCCGGGTTACGGGAAGAGAATGCAATTACCGCAAGAGCCCTTGAACAAGAGACCAAGAGGGCTCGCAAGGAAGAGTATGGCCGGAACAAATTTCGCGGAGCTCTATGGGGTAGCAATAATGAACTCAAGTTGCGAAGGGAAGAAAGGGACCAGTCGCGAGCACATAGCATGGTTCTAAAAGAGGAGTTGATTGCTTGTTCAAGGTCCAAAAGAAGCTTGTCTCAGCGTCTATGCGAGACAGAAACCAACATGTTAGCTATCATCGCCAAGTACCAAGAAGAGTTGGGTCTAGCCACGGCCCACGAGCATAGAATCGCGGATGAGTATGCCCAAGTATATGCGGAAAAAGAGACTAGAGGAAGGGTGATCGACTCTTTACACCAAGAGGCAACCATGTGGATGGATCGGTTTGCTCTTACCTTGAACGGGAGTCAAGAACTTCCCCGATTATTAGCCAAGGCCAAGGCGATGGCAGACACCTACTCCGCCCCCGAAGAGATTCATGGGCTTCTCGGCTATTGTCAGCATATGATAGACTTAATGGCCCACATAATTAGAAATCATTAGGAAACTTGTATGGTCTCTCAGACCTTGACTAGATACGACTTCCTTTTTTGAAATAAAATGAGTTGGTCCCATGTTTCTACTCCAAAAAGCTTGTGCAAATCAAATCACTCCTGCATTTTTATCTCTAGCATGCATTGTATGTTGGTCTCGTCCTTTGTCACGGGAAGCCGGAAAGTCCATATCACCTTCTTAATTGTACACATGGGGCACTGCGCCCCCAAATGCACGAGTAAGAAGAGATAATTTTCCGGGCTCTCGTGTCCGTAAAATGCATTCATATCATGCATCGCATAAGCATCTCTTCATAACATCATAATGGACATATCCTGCATTTGTCCGTTATCATATTCCAGCCTCACATTTTGCATGAGTCATGGCATCATCATGCATATGCGTTCAACAAACTTTTTGATCTGCAAAATTGCATACCATTTGTTTTCATGTTTGCTCATCCTTGCGTTTTCCTCTACAAAACAAAAACAAAAAAGGGGGAAGCGTGAAACTTCACACTACATTCTTAGTTTCATGTGTTAGGCACCACGAGCCAACCATGTTGGGATCATAAACCCGTTTCACTTAAAAACAAAATAATTGAACATGGTACCTAATGCATGGTTAACTAGGAAATGGTGTTTCTTCGGGCATCTCAATTTCATAATTACATTTTCCGTGCATAAGCTTAAAGTATGCCCGAGTCATTCATCCCTATGAAATGTTGTTGAAGTATTGGCGATCAGAATTGCCATTCCTTGGATTATAGGGTTGAACCAAGCTCATGCTTTTACAAAAAGGTTCATCAAGTCAAGTTGAAATATGGAAGTAACCGTCCTGCAAAATTGGGGCAAAAGATGAATCGAGTCACATCACTGCTTCGTCTACTGCCAAACATATTTAGGATTGTTGATGTCCTTGTTACTTCCAGTTTCACCTTGACAAAGATGTCATGGACCATGTTGAAAATCTAAATTGATTCAACCCCATATCCTGCGTAAAAATTCGCAATACTTCGACTGTACATCATTCGCATGCATCCATGCTTTTCAGTGGTTGCATTGCTCATTGCATTCTTTCCTTGAAAAATAAAATAAAATAAAATAAAATGAACTTATCAAAAAGAAAAGGACACGCTTTACGGTGCCCTTACCGAACTCGTACTAGAGCTAGAGTAATGGGTGAAGCAGAGAAGGTGCAAGAGAAGATGAAGGCCGAAAATGGAGGCCATAAAAGAGCAAATGGCCACAATGATGAAGGCCATGATGAGCATGAAGAAGATAATGGAAGCCAATGCGGTTATAGTTGCCGCTACTAGCGCTGTCGCTAAGGTGAACCCGATGCTCCCATCTGGCCTCAAGCAAATGAATCATCCAACCTCAAATATGGTAGGCAAAGATTTGGGAAGTACGGACGACCCCATGATGTGCAAATTCAAAACGAGCACGCCTTCCCATCCTATGGCTTGCCTCCCAACTATACACCACCCAATGTGGCATACACTCTCAATGAAAATCTCAATAACTCCACTCCGATACTCATTGAGAACCAATAAACCTCATCAGGCACATATCTCTCAAACCATGGGGGAGACACATGAAATTCCCCACCACAATCTAGCTGACTTCGAGCCTTGGCTCGGATATGCCACTGAAGGGCAAGCAGTTGGTGGTATACCCTTTGAAAACACTTTGGAGGGCCCTCAGTTTCGCCCACAACCACAACCATTGCATTTTGCGGTGGGAAGAGCCCCTCCTGCTATGGCCGAAAAGGGAAAGGCGGATCATCTAGAGGAAAGGCTCAGGGCCATTGAAGGAGGTGAAGATTATGCCTTTGCTAACCTAGAAGAGTTGTTCCTAATACCCAAACATGGTCATTCCCAAGTTCAAGGTGCCGGACTTTGGCAAGTACAAGGGGACTACTTGCTCCAAGAACCGTCTAAAGATGTACTGTCGGAAGATGGGGGCATACGCAAAAGATGAGAAACTGCTGATACATTTTTCCTGAGAAAGTCTTACTAGGACAACTGTCGCCTGGTATACTAACTTAGGAACCTTCTTGAGTCCATTCTTGGAAGGACCTAATGGTTGCCTTCATTAAGCAGTGTCAGTACAATTCTGATATGGCTCCGGATAGGATGCAACTACAAAAAGTGTGCAAAAAGGGGGCACGAATCTTTCAAAGAATACGCCCAAAGATGGAGAGACTTGGCAACTCAAGTAGCACCCCCAAAAACAGAGAAAGAGATTATCACAATGATAGTAGACACGTGACCGGTGTTCTACTATGGAAAAATGGTGGGTTACACACCTTCAAGTTTTACAGATTTGGTCTTCGCCAGCAAAAGGATCGATGTGGGTCCGAAAAGAGGCAAATTTGATCATCCTACTAGGACGACTGAGAAAACTGGGGCAAATGAAGAGGGTGAGAAAGAAGGAGAAACCCATGCTGTGACTGCCATTCCTATACGGCCAAGTTTCCCACCAAACCCAACAATGTCATTACTCAGTCAATAACAAACCTCCTCCTTACCCACCACCCAGTTATCCACAAAGGCCATCCCTAAATCAACCACAAAGCCTGTCTACCGCACTTCCAATGACGAAGACCACCTTTTAGCACAAACCAAAAAAAAAAAAACACCAACCAAGAAATGAATTTTGCAGCGAAAAGCCTGTAGGATTCACCCCAAATTCCGGTGTCATATGCTAACTTGCTCCCATATCTACTTGATAACGCAATGGTAGCCATAACCCCTGCTAGGTTCTCTCAAACCCCCATTTTTCTGAGGATATGACTCGAACGCAACATGTGCATATCGTGGGGGAGCCCTGGGGCATTCCATTGAGCACTGTATGACCCTCAGGCGTAAGGTGCAAGGTCTAATTGATGCGGGCTGGCTGAAATTTGAGGAGAATCGCGTGTAAATCCTGACATTGACAAGAGATGCCACACATGGGGCAATTTTGAAAACTGTTGTTAGATGTCTCTAATGACTCATCAGGATTTTCAAGTGCAAGCCATTGGTCAGTTTGCTCAAGCGACCTGTGCTCCTGAGTGTTGACTTTCAAGACTGTTCAATCAGAGATTACTCGTCTTGCACGTCGGTGGGGGTGCCGTAAAACAACGAGCAAAGTTCAAAACAAATAAGTTTCAAAATAAAAATAGGTTTCAAAATAAAAAATAAAAAGGCATTTGATTGACTGTGTTTTCAATATAGGCGTTCATGTGACCTCATTTTGTCTTTTTAGAAAGAAGTGAGTTATCAAGAATAGGGTGTTGGACAAATGGCCTCAGTTACCTTAGGAAAAAGGGGGGTTGAATTAAGATGCAAAGACTATTCCCCAATTGAACTATCAATCTCTCTTTTCGGATTAACAATGCATACAGGGATAACCCTTCCCTTGTGTTCAAGAATCCCCTACAACAAGAGACCCACAGTCTCTTAATCCCTTTTCAGAAATAAGAAGAAGAGAAGAAGAGGTCTCTCGTAAAAGAGGTAGATTGTAAAATGAAGGTCAATCAAAATTCCTTATTGAATAAGCAAGTGGTTGACCAAGGAATCTTTTTGAGAGGATAAGACATTTCAGTTCAGAAAAACTCTTAATCTTTCGAGAGGATAAAACTGTTTGGGCAATGAAAACTCTCTTTAAAACATTTGAATGGCCATTCATAAAACATTTGAATAGATATGTCTCTTGGAAATTATTTTCTGAAAATCCCCTCTGGTAATCAATTACAAGACTTATGTAATCGATTACAGGTTTTAAAAATTTGAATTAAAACATTTTCAAACTGCTAGTAATCGATTACCAGAGAGCAAATCTCAATTTGAAAGGATAGAATTCCTTGGTCAAACCTTTTGCTTCTTCAATTTGGAAACTTCTTCCTAAGATTCTAGAGATCAACTTGATCATATATCTTGATTTTCTTGGATTCTTGTCTTGAATAAAACTTGGAAGCACTTGATCCTTTGGCATCATCAAAACATCAAAACATTTTGCTTCTACATAGGAGTCATCTGACTTAATCCATCAACTGAAAGATCCTTCAATTATTTCTCGTCCTTGGAAAATTCCTTTTTGCAAGAATCAACTGCTTCTTTCATTCTCCAAGGTTGTGAAAACAAGACGACGATGGTCACCTTATAGCCCTACACTGGGGCAATGAGGGGCACCGTGCATGAGCCTCAAGTGAACATAGGGGCCGATCAAAAGTTCTCACCCATCGATGTTTTTAACAAAAAAAAGGGGGGGGACAAACCCTAGGATTTCAATGGATTGATCGAACATCAAACGACTCCATTGCCGTCACTCCAAAATGGTCAAGTGACTAAATCAAAAAGAACATACACTCTGAGGGAGTTCCCGGAGAGATTTGCAAAAAGATAGGATGAGGTTGCATGAATTATCACCTCTTTCAAAAGGACAGTCAATCTGTGTTTTCCAAAAAAATTAAATCAAAATCAAAATCACAAAATAGGGAAAGAATGTCATGAACATTGTACAACTTTCCATTACATTGCATTGTTTCATATGAAGTCTGCATTTACCAAAATTTCACGACAAAGGTTGCATGCATCTGCATCCCCAAAAATTATGTTAACTGCATAGATTTCCTACATCTAATGTCCAATCTTGTGGATTTGGGATGACCGGCCCTCTCGATGAGTCGATCTCTTGCTTTCTCATAAGGGTGGACCTTGGGTACTTGTACCTATCACTTTTAGAGGACTACACGTCCTCACCACCAGAGGCTGCACGCCCTCACCTCCAGAGGACTACATGTCCTCGCCTTGAGAGGGCTACACGCCCTCACCTCCAGAGGACTATAAGTCCTCGCCTTGAGAGGGCTACCGCCCTCACCTTGGGTACTAGTTACCTTCACCTTCAGAGGACTACACGTCCTCGCCTTCAAAGGGTCATGTACCTTCAACTTCAGAGGACTACACGTCCTCGCCGTCAAAGGGTCATGTGCCTTCACCTTTGTAGGGCTACACGCCCTCACCTTCAGAGGACTACACGTCCTCACCATCAGAGGGCTGCACGCCCTCACCTCCAGAGGACTACATGTCCTCGCCTTGAGAGGGCTGCACGCCCTCACCTTGGGTACTAGTTACCCTCACCGTCAGAGGACTACACGTCCTCGCCTTGAGAGGACTACACGTCCTCACCATCAGAGGGCTGCACGCCCTTACCTCCAGAGGACTACATGTCCTCGCCTTGAGAGGGCTACACGCCCTCACCTTGGGTACTAGTTACCCTCACCGTCAGAGGACTACACGTCCTCGCCTTGAGAGACTACACGTCCTCGCCTTGAGAGGACTACACGTCCTCACCACCAGAGGCTGCACGCCCTCACCTCCAGAGGACTATAAGTCCTCGCCTTGAGAGGGCTACACGCCCTCACCTTGGGTACTAGTTACCTTCACCTTCAGAGGACTACACGTCCTCGCCTTCAAAGGGTCATGTACCTTCAACTTTAGAGGACTACACGTCCTCACCTTTAGAGGACTACAGTCCTCGCCATCAGAGACTACATGTTCCCCATTTTCAAAGGGGGCATGCCCTCACCTTCAAAGGATTGCACGTCCTTGCCATCATAGGACTACACTCCCTCGCCTTCGAAAGGCGACACGTCCTGAACTTCAGAGGCTACACGCCCTCGCCTTTAGAGGATACGCGTCCTCATTTTCAGTGTGCTCGACATCCACACCTTAAAAGAATTTAAGGTCCTCTGCCCTTAATGCTTACCGAGACTTGCACTTCCGGTTAAGGGGCCAGTAGTTTCTTTTAACGGTTCCTGGGCCACCCCCTGATATTGGAGGAGGGCCAACTGTGCGAGCACAACCAGGGAGGGAGGCTATCACACGCTACTATGCATACCGGGGCAAGATTTCACCCGTGCCGCTGCAAAGAGACGAGTGCGGATCATGCGCACCAACATGACCACTCTTACACAGATATAGATGACATTTCTACTTAGCAACATTCTGCCCAGCGACCGCAATGCCAATCTCCCCCTGCAAAAGTATCAGTTGGTCTGTGTCGTCCCGACATGGGTAAGTATGCAT